>NC_056731.1:1250715757-1250749556 GCF_019279795.1 Protopterus annectens
TTATCCATCTTAGCAGTAAGTTGCTGGACTATAATTATCAGAGACTGAAGTTCTTTCTTGATGCTGGAGTCTTGAGAATGTGTCTTACTGGAACTCATTTCAGACTGATAAACTGACAGGAAAATTTCCAAAGTAATTTCTGACAGGAATATTATTAAGATTTCCTTTCTTTTTTAGATATAGTTCAAGAACTATATAAAACAAACATATTTAGAAAGAAAATTACTTCAAAAATTAATTTTTTAAGTAATTAATTCCTGTCAATGTAATGAAATTGGTGGAGCTGAAGAAATCTGCTGCTATCCTGTGTTCATCCTTGGCCACACCCCTATATTGCATAAGCTTTTGAGGGGTACGGATGGTGAATTTCCCATGTAATACTGAAAATGCCTTGATCTTAGGAAAAAAAATATATTCTTTTCTTAGTGTAAGCTTCACAACATAATTTCAAAAGTGTAGGCTTTGCAATATATTTTATGTTGCTGTGCTCATATAATTGCTGTTCAATAATTTAACATTCATAAAACAGTTATATATTTGACTATGCTTTATTGAAAAATAATGCGCTTTTAATGTTTTACTATTTAATTGTTTCAGGTACTTTATTACCAACATACTTTATGGTCTCTGTTTATGTTATATGAATGTATATCTCCCATGTGACACATTCAAACACACAAACACACACACATGCACATATTCAAACACACTTGTATATCCTTGCTCATCATTTTGTTAAGAGGCCTTCTAAACTATCAAAACTATCCTGCTCTTTTCTTCAATTTTACTTTAGTGGGATTTGGTTCATGTAAAACAAAAAGCAGGTAATACAGTTACGATACTGACAATACTGTGCTTAATTTAAAATCTGATTGTATATTTTAAACAGGTAATCAGTGTTGCTTTGTGTAGAGATTTAAATGCTTTAAAATACAAGATTTATTAAACAAAACTGAATTAATTTTCTTATATTAGGTTGCATACCGTGCACAACAACAACTTCTTTCCCAGTCATTTGTTAAAATGATAGCTGTATGGATTTTGTCATTTTTCTCCCTTGGCCCGGCAATCATCCTCTGGGACTATATCACTGGAATAAGCATTGTGCCTTCCTGGGAATGCTTTTTTGAATACTACACATCATGGAATTTCCTATTGGGGGATTCTGCGTGCACTTTTCTTGTTCCATTTTGTAGTATAACATACTTCAATATATGCATCTACTGGAATATCAGAAAAAGGAGAAATCAGTGTGAAGCAAACATCAGTAATTATGACAAATGCAGTGAACTTCCTTCCAAAAATGACAACAAAAAAATGTACTCTCTTCTTACAGCACTAAAAAGCAAACTTTTGAGCAACCAAATACAATCTGCAAGCTTAGCAAGACACAAAGCTCCTAAATATTCAAATGTACAAATCTTGTTTTACATGTGCTGCAGAAAGATGAAAAAATGTGCAAATGACAGCCATGTGTCAGAATCTATGGACAATGCAGATATTAGATCTCAGAACATCAATCACGATGCCAAATTATCACGGGACAAGAACATTGCAAAGTCACTTGCAGTACTGGTGTGTGTTTTTACCCTTTGCTGGGCTCCATACAAGTCAATTATGCTGTTCCGTGCCATCTTTAGAGGACAGGTTGTAAACGACTACTGGTATGAGACTGCATTTTGGTTAGTTTGGCTTAATTCAACAATCAACCCATTCCTTTACCCATTATGTCATGGCAGCTTTAGAAGGGCTTTTATGAAACTTTTTTCACTGTATCGTAGACTGCATCTGAGTGAATATTCTCTGCTCACATAGAAAGTGCAGTACATATGTTGATATTAGCTTATTGTATTGGATAAATTCAGTTGCTCTGAATTTCACAAAATGGTGGCACTCACATAAACATTTGTTATAATTACTTCATGAAATTAAATATTATTGTCATATTATTAAGCATTGAGTTAACATACAGCATTTGAGGGAAGAGAAGATCATGGATGAGATGAGAATAAAAGAAGTCACTTCAACTCATAGATTAAATGAAACACTAAACTGATCCTGTCTCTTTGCTTTCACCATATCCTGTTTTGCCCTCTTGGTTAGTATCACTTGTAGCAGGCGCCTGCCTTTTGCTTGCACTTTTTTTTGTTCCTTGTGCTTTTTTCTTTCAAGACAAATTTGTCAGTAATGGGGTCATAGATTAGTACTAGGCTAACTGCCCTTGTGAGCCATTTTAAGCCTAGCCAACTACCCCATGTGAGAATCAAGCTTTGCACCATGTGTCTACAAGATAAACATCTTAACCATTATGCCAGCCTTCACTTACAACTTGTGACAAATTTCTTAAATGGAGCTACTTATGCTTTGAGTGTATATCATCACTGCCCTAAGTACCAAATGCCAGTAAATCAAATCTGGATCATGGTCTATAGTTATTTTCCAAGAGCATAGAGTTCACCATCTGTGATTATCCCTGAGATCTGCTTACTACAGGCTTCAACTCAGAAACCGATGATGAATGCACTATTAAAGCCAATTGATGACAATAAACAAAACAAACAAAAAAAAATCTAAAGAACAGTGAACTTAAGAATGTACATGATTTTGAGATGAGCTATCAGAAAGGGAAAATGATCATGCAACCTTGGTGCTAACCTAGAACAGAAGTTATTATCTGGTGGTGGGTAAAGTATAGTCCTATCCAGACAGATTAGAGATTAGTACAGGTAGTTGTTTGTAGTATCCATTGATATATGGACCTACTATATTATACCCTATATCAAAGTCACATGACTTACCACATGCAGTGTCCCTGCAGGAGCAGCAGGAGTAGCTGTTCCTGTCAGTGATGGTGCAGCACCATCTAAATCTGGTACTTCCCGTTCAACACCGAGTGTCTGACAGAATATATCTAGCTAGGGCTGAATCGAGTGCATACTGTATAATACCACAGCACAGATATTTAGCTGCATGTGTTATCTTTTGCCTCTGAGTTTTGCCAGTGTGCATATTGTGCATCCATCAGCCTCTTGCATGGCTGTAGATCCTCCTTCTTCCAGTTTCTGCAGAGTACCATACTAAATAACTGAAACATATTCACCTATCTATATCAGAACAATATCAACTTAATATATCCACTTTTCTGTTTATAACTGCACTGCATATTTCTCATATTAAGTCTATCGAATAGAGGCTGCAATGACCTGGTAGTATCTGCTATGGCCTAACACTAAGAGTTAAAACAACCGGTATACCTCAGTGTAAAAAAAAAAGGAGTGCATCGCTAGTACAGTAGCACCTCATAAACATAACTTCTAAAACAAAGTCTAGGAAATGCAACTTGTAACCTAGATATATGTTACTGTTGAAGTTGTGGTTACCATTGAAACTGGTTTAGTGGCCTAGGCCCTGTTTTAGATTTGGAATAATAAAGGATTTGCATCATCTTATTTCCAGTATGTTTTTGCCTGAATGTGCTGAGCTGTTTGCTGTTTGGACATATTGCACCATCAATTAGGCAACACTGCACATTATTTGCACATCCCATAGGCGCTATCAATGGATATTTTTTCTAAGGCAGTACCAAACAGTGTGCAATTATACATCTCTCAATTTCTATTCACCCTCTTAGCCAAGTGAGGCTAAAGAGATTTACAGATGCTCTGGCAGCTGAACTAATTTATGTAATGTGGATAGATTTATTTTTATTTTTTATAATTTACTCTCAACTTATGTATTTATAAAATGGACTGCTCAATAAGACCACAGCTGCAGTTTAGCAGTTTGGATAGCATAGTTAATACAAATGCTGCTAATAGAGACAATAAGCTAATAATGTCCAGTTTTGGCTAACCTTCCCCTGCTTCACTGAGGTTCTAATTCTTCTGTTTCATCTGCACTAGGTAGCTAGCGTCTTTCTACTCTACTTACCATCCTGATTTAGTTTTTATGTTAATTGAATATACTTGGGTATCATGTCTTGTATTTTAATCCTTCTCAGGCAGGACAAACCTAGCAGGTGCACTAACTAAATCATAGGGATGTCTGACTTTGTGCCCCCCCCCAATGCTCCCAGCCACCCCTCTCAAGATCCTCAAATTTAACCAGTCTGTGCTACAACTGCAATTCTCATTAATTGAGCAACCTCTTAAAGCCACACATCATATTCAAACAAACACCTATTGTCAAGCAATATGATGCCTTGTACATTACATTCAGTACTCAAATGCTCGTCAAAGCAGTTCCTCCATACCTCTCAAATGTACAGATTTTTCCAGAATTTCACCTCATATTTTTGGTCTGTTTTTCATAAAACTGTGTTTTTTGGCAAATTAGTGGCAAATCATTAAAGACTGAAGTTACAAAATAATGACAGACATTTGAGTTTCAGACTTAAAACATTTCAGAAAATTCATGCTAATGCAAAATCCTTTATTCAATCAACTTTCTAAATTTGTAAGACTAATATTTAAAAATTGCACCTATTTTTGGGCCTCTGTCCTACTTTTATTTTTATTTATGGCTTTGTCCAGATTTCTTGCTTTAAGAGTTTGAAAGGTATGTGACTTCCTCACATCTCTAAACCTTTCCTGCTAACTTTCTACAATAATGTTTACAATCTAAGCCTTGGGCATATATAACATTCTCCTACAGCAACCTTCTCCACCTCACATACCACTAGTCTGACAACATTAAAACGTATGTCTCTGGCAGCACTACATCTTTTCTTTGTCTTACCAAACATACGTCTTGCATTCTTACTCTCACATTTCTCTATTTCTCTCCCTCCCACCTCAATAGCATCAGCTCTGAACAGTTCTCAGCTTTGCAAGACCCCCCCCCAAAGTGAGGGTATCTGTCATGTGCACTTCTTAATGCTAAAGGCATTAGAAACAATATTAACATCTTAGACTCTTTTCTGAACTCACACTGTCATGACCTCCTTGTAATAAATGAGTCTTGGCTAATGAGTAAACATGTACATCATGTATTCCCTGGGTATATATATTAATTTAATGACCATACAGGTGCCAGACCTAGTGGTGGTATTATACTACTTCACAAATCCTCTATTAACACCACCGTTATTTCTCAAGTTAGGCATCTATAGACTGTAATCCCATCTGGTTGCTAAGTAAACTTCCAGTTAAGTCCTCATAGCACCTACCCCTCTCCACTGCCTATCTGCCACCTCCTTCTTTACTTCACCAAATAATGTATCATCATCCTGGGTGATATTACTATAAATATTCTGAGTCAAATTAAGCATAATTACAATAAATTTCTTGCAGATACCAGTCAACTCCAACTACATTCCAGCTAGATCAATTCCCCAAATCTAATAATTTTTTCAATTTTTGACCTTCTGATGTTAACATTGCCTCAAGTAATTTAACAGACTCGCTACTCTCATTTCAGGACAACCATTTCCCAATCACTTCAATGTTAATGAAAGATGCAAAGCTGAACGTTTCTCCAAAGAGCTTAAATCCATAATAAGACTATGTGATGAAGCCTGGGAAATGTGGAAACAAGACCACTCAACCAACAACCTTGACCATTATACAATTCTGAGAAATGTGACAAAACAGGCCACCATACACTCAAAGCCAAACAACTAAAATCTAAACAAACGTCCCTTCTTTACTCCCCTAAATATTTCTGGCAGGAAGTCAACAAACTAATAGGAATATCCTAAAAAGTAACAACCAAAAAAAAATTGAAATCCAATATTTCAAAAATAACAACAAAAAGCAGGATCCATCACTCGTTTATTGGATAGTCTCTCTAGCGCCTCAGCTTTCGCCTTCTAGGAGAATACTATCTGATTCATTCAAACACATATTTATACCATTCAATTAAACTATTCAATTAAACAATTTATCAATCAATTATAAAAAAAACTTTCCAGTTGCATTCTAAATTAATGCCTCTAGGTGTCATAGTATCAAATTTGAGTATAAAAACTGTTTCTTTATACAACAATTTCCTTTTAACTATTTCATCTCTTTTATTCATAGCTATATGTTCCAGAATAGTAGCAGATATACCCTTTGGATCACTGTTGTGGTGATCTCTAAAAATGTATTGCAAGCGGGCTTTCTATTTTTTTATTTTTAATATCTCTTAAATGCTCCTGCAACCTTGTTTTAAAAACACGTTTACTTTCCCCTATATAAAATAGTCCACACGGACATCTCAATGCATATACAACTACTTCCGTGTTACATGAAAAATACCCTAAGGGATAAAAATTCTTCCCATTTATATAGTCAAATGTTTTACATACATACTGACAAGATATACATTTGCCACATGGATAAGTTCCCATTAGCCTCACACTTATATCTAAATTTATTTTAGGGGTGAAAAATCCAGCATGGACTAACATGTCTTTAAGGTTTCTCCCTCTTTTATAAGAAATAGTAATATTTTTTGGAAAAATGTCCATTAAATCCTTATACTTAAATAATGAATTCCAATAAAACTTAATTACCTGACTAATTTTTTTCTGATAACAAATCATAAGTCATTACCATATATATTTTTTTCTAAATCTTTCACTTTTTGATTTCCATAAGAATCATTATTAAATTTCTTTTTAACCTTCCCTACATTACTTTTTTTAACCTTATTTAAAGACAATGATACTTCCTGCGCATCATAGCCCCTTCTAACATATAACTGTGATATTTTTTCTAGTTCTATATCCACTTCGTCCGTGTTATTATATAATCTCTTGATTCTTATAAATTCACCATATGGCAAAGATTTCATAAGATGCGGTGGATGACAACTACATCCATCCAATAGATGTAAATTATTTTCAAATTTACGAAACACTTTAGTAACAATTTTACCATTATCACCTCCCTCTAAAGTGACATCCAAAAAATTGACTTTTTTTAAATAGGAATATCCTGTCCAAATGAATTATTCAACCTAGGATACATACCCTGCCCATCTAGTAATCTTACACTTTCTAACTTCCTGTGAAAATGTTCACACCTTCCACATCCTCACATACCCCACCTGGTCATCTTTGACAAACTCAAGAGGTTAGGTACAAACCCTTATGTCACCTGGTGGATTGCCAAATAACTCACAGACAGGACCCAGAAAATCAGAATTGAGGAGTCCACCTCTACAAAGAGGCCAGTCACAACTAGAGTCACTCAGGGATTGGTCCTGGGACTGCTCCTTTTTGGCATTTATTTTTCTGAAGCGAGGATGAATGTCATTGCCGTTTGGCTAAGTTTGCAGATAACTGCAAATTAGTAGCATTCATTGAATCCCCCACTGACATAAATGTCATCCAGGATGGGTTGACCCACACAAATAACTAGTGCCAGAGCAATGCACTAAAATTAATGCCAAGAAATGTATAACATTATACTTTAGGAAGTCATCCACCCCTGGTAACTATCATTCTGACAACACACCCCTAAGAGTAGATCCAGTAGTCAGGGACTTGGGCACACCCATAGACAGTAATCTAGCCTTTAACCATCATGTGCCTACAGAAATCTTTTTTGTCAGATTAGTACCAAAAGAAGACAAACCCTCTCCTTATAGTCATTTTTGCCCCATCTCCACCCTTCCCACCCATGATAAAATTGTTGAAAAAAAATTATATGTGATCAATTTACCATTACCTAAAATACCATCTGATCTGCATCGAACAGTGTAGATTCTGGGCTAATAGGAGTACAGTGACTGCTGTAAGGAACATGACTGATAACATCATGACTAATATGGAGAAAATAAATCTTAACAGACTCTGTTCATGCCTTAGACACAGTTGACTATACTATTTTACTCTCAGTCTGTAAGACATTGGGATCAGCCATGATGCCACTTCATGGCTCAAAGACTTTTTAACCAATCGTTAATTCCAGATCAGGACATAATCTAGTCTTTCCAACAGTACCCTCATTCACTTTGAAGTCCCATAACACTCCATTCCAGTACCATTCTTTTCTCAATTTTCATCAAAAACTTCCACTGGACCCGAACAATTTACGACCATTTCTTTATGCAAATGATAATGTCATCTATATGCCTGATCCCTCACATAATACAATTGAAACTCATCTTCAAAAGGACCTTCTTCAGACACAGCAGTGGCTAAACTCCAAGAAACTATTATTGATTGCCAAAAAGTGACTCTATTTAGCACCCATAACTAATTATACACATATTCAAATCTCTCCAATCCTTTCATAATGTTGACTGTGATAGTAATCCCAATTAAACTAGTACCTCATCTAGACATTGAGGGATATAGCTGCGCAATCATTAAACTTCTGTGATGTATGTGGTAGTCCAGAACTAATATATTTCAGAGTAAGACATGACTAACACATGAATGTCTTAAGCTAATTGGCTGCATCACAAAAACAATTGTTTTAGCTTCACTATCTATGTAATGATTCTTTGAACGAGTGCAAGTTTTTTCAGTTTTTTTTTTTTTTTTTTTTTTACATATTTTGCTTTATTATTCATATACCGGGTACTATCAAAGAAAAGACTCATTCTTCAATTCTGTTCTTGAACTTTGATCAAGAGAGGGTAAATGTAACATCTTATGTGATTCGTAGTAGGTAATTTACTTCCTTTGTCAATTGTAACATTTTTACAGATGGGAAGGTAATCAGCCTTTACTTATCCTTCCTCAACTGCCTTTTCATACATACTTGTCAGATAATTTTTGTATATCATCAAACATTTTATCTTATAGATATGACTCCACATGCTGTCCAAAATAAATCACATATGGTAGAAAAAAGCTCTTAATCTGCATAATACTTCCTCTAAGAATGTGAGTATAACCTGTGCATGCATCTAACATCCTAAATATTTCAGAAGACAATTTAACCTTGACTATATTTACTACTTTTGGCCTGACCACCTATCTCCAGTACCACTGATTTAGATTGGTTTAAGAGCTGACCTGATTCCTTTTCCAAAATTCCAATAAAGATAAAACTGCTGAGAAGTTGCATAGATTCATCCACAATAAAATTATGCAGTCAGAAAAAAAGCCCACATCTGACTTAATTTCTCTTTCGCTGTTAAAAAAAAAGAAAAACTCATAACCACTGAGTTATTCCTTCAAACACAGGAAAAAGCAGACCAAGGGAAAGTGACCACCCTTGTTGTGCTCTCCTTCTAAATATTTTCTCCTCAAATAGTGTTCTATTCTTTAATATTTTAATCTAAAGATCTTTATATAAACCACTAAATCCTTTTAGCCAATCTATGTCTCCTTTTAGTTGATCAACTATATAAATCATATATTCCCACAAATCACAATTGAAAGCTTTCTGGATGTCCAATAACACTACCCCTGGATTTCTTCTGTATGTGTCTTGGCTCTTCCTATATAAACACAGATGCACCCAACAATAATCAACTGAAAATCACCATCTTATAGGGGAGGTGTCTCCCCTATAACACTAGGCAACATGTACTTCAGCCTCACTGTTAACTTCCTTGTAAAAATCTTAACATTAACATTGTCCAATAATATATATTATTAAATATATATTTAATTAAAAGGCTCCAATATGTCCCTTTTTCCCTTACATCATACCTTCATGCATTGATGCTGACAGGGTGCCCTTGTCCAACACTTCATTAAATGTTGTAAACAATGCAGTACCCCTGGACATGTCCACCCATTTATACAAATCTGCTTGCTAGACATCAGGATCCCCCAGTCCGTCTACCCCTCATATGTGTTCCACCCTCATATGTCTAATTGTCTCAACTGCTTCACTATACCCAATCATTCTATTCATGAATTGCCTATCCTTCTCACCTAACATGTCCCTCATCTCCTATTCTTCTCACCTAACATGCCCCCATCTAAACCCCAAATTTATCCTCCACACTCAATACTTGTATATAAAGCCTGCCAAAAATACATGTAACACTTCTCTTTACTCCCTATTTCTAGAACAAAAAATGGCATTTTTATCTCATTCTAAGGCATATGCTTCAACTCTCTCACATCTTCACTATCACATTCTCTATTTTCTTACCCCAATCCTATTATGTCATCTTTGCTGCAACTTCTTCAGTTCCTGATCTAACTTGCTTATCAACATCCCTGTCTATTGACTTCCCCAACCTTGACTCAGCAATCTGCCACTACATGCCCCCATTCCTTGCAACCTACTCTTCTGCTCATATTCAGCCATATTACTTCCTCCACAATTTCTGCTTCCAGATAATTTTATTCTTTGTCAGACATATGGTTAACATTCATTATCCTTTCTTTTAACAACTCCAAGTACGTTTTACCCATAGCATGATTCAATGGACTTCTATCACACCTACTTGATCACCTTTCCATATCTGTACCTGCTGCAAGTATCTTGTCAATACAACCAACCTACTTCCTATCACTCTAAGAAAATGTGACACCATATTTATTTTTTCTTTCTCTACCTATATATCCTCTATCCATCTCCTCCATAACCTATTCATAAAGCTTCCTGACAATACCTATGATATTCTATAGATTCATATAACATATCCCTGTCTGGAATCAATTATATTTCAAAATCATCTCCCAAAATGATCTTGTGTCCTTCTTTTATCATTGTCTTCACATACTGCAACCACTTTTCCAACACCTCTGGTCTATCTTTGTAGAATCCTAACCAACAACCCTTATCATATTTCATCCCATGGCTTACTACCCATGTACCATCTTCATTTTCTGTCTTAAACTTTTTTGTTTGTTTTAAATTCCTACATCCCTCCTTCCTTTTCATCTTACATAGCTCAAAACCAACAGAACCAGAATTGCCTAGACATAGTAAGGCTTTGCTGAGTCTAATTATGACAGCTGCTAAATAAACAATTACTAGAAAATGGAAATCAAAGTCTAAACTAACTTTAGGAGAAGTAGCAAAGATAGTAACAGAGATAAAACAACAGGAATTGGGATCTTTAGAAAAGGGTAGGAGAAAATTACACAGGAAAATTGTAAATGTGAGATCAATACATGCAGAGGAGGAATGAGGTTAAAAAGAAGCCAGGAATTGAATACGCTATGTAATGGTTGACTGACAATGACAGGCTATTATAAGTGATGTATAATGTTTGCAGCTACAGTTGTTTCAGCATGGTTTCTAATATATAATGTTTTCAACTGAGATTGTGTTAGTATGGTTTATTTTCATTTATATAAATTTAAGATTGCTTATGTCATACATGATAATTTAATAAAGGCCTTTCTTGCTTAAAAAAAAACTGTTTAAAACCTTCCTGCTCTAATGTACCCACTTCTCTCTTTTATACTTAAATTCCTACAGACATCCAGCCCTAACTCATCTGTAAACAATTTTGTCAGAAACCTCTTTCCTCCTAAGATTTATAATCCACCATGTTCTGAAAAGTTGAAAAGAGATTATGCTGAATATGTTAAAGGCCATATATTTATGTGGCCAAAAAAGAATACAAATGCTGTTGACTCACATTCTAATATTCAGGGTGCTAAAGCTGTACCTAAGCCTTTTAACACAGTCTCTAAAGGTTCAAACTCTTCCAAAAACAGTAAGGACGGCATGTTGGAGGTCAGCAATGTGCCATCCATGTCAATGATTGGTAAGAATGTATCAAGTGATGAATGTCTAAATATTATTACATCAGAGTTTGAAATTGAGGCCACTGAAGTAATTCAGGAGACAGAGAACAGGGCTACAACAAAGACTGATGAATTTCCACCCACCATGTCTAATTCTTCTGTACTAACCACTAAGAACATTGAGATGGGAGCCAGACCAAAGACTAATGCAACTTTTTTACCCCTACTCACTTGTCTACCTTTACAACTGAGGACACCAGAGAACAATAGAAAAAGGCTGTTCAGCAACAACTGCAAGAGAATGAAGCTTTCTATGGACAGTTCAATATAGAGACATTTAAACCAGTATTTAATCTTTCTCATAAATGTTTAACTGATGTGCAAATTGATGTTTCAAACAATGGCTTGTCCTTTCTACCAGCTGTTACTAGCAAGTTATATGATGTGATATTAGATTTAAGGCAGTTAGCTAGGAATGTAAATTTGCATTATATGTTTTCTAACACTGCTGCTGCTGAATATATTAAGTATAAAAAACCTAGTACATTTATACCTGTTTCTCAACCAGTGATGGATATATTTTTGAAAGTTTGTGAGAATGAAATTGATATACTTCTTATGTCCAGGCGTAGACCAGGACACTAAATTTGCAAGAAAAGCAAGCACTGGATAATCTCATTGCTGACAGAATTATTGCTATAAAATCTGCAGACAAAGGGGATGCAGTAGTGGTGCTAGATTATTTTACATATGAGGAAACTATGAATAATATGTTGTTAGATGAAACTACTTATACTCTTGTGAACATGAAAAAAGTGAGATAGATTATTAGTAATGTGAAGAATGATTTGTTTCATCTATTACAGACTAGCATTATTTCTAAGGATTTGTATGATTACTTTATGATAGATTTCCCTAAGATTCCTAATATATCAGCTCTACTTAAGATACATAAATCTTTGGAAAAATCTCCTCTAAGGCCAATAGTAAATGGCTCAGGATGGGTTACAGAAACAATTTCTAAATGGGTAGAAGGGCAACTTAGACCTATGGTTAATAAGGCTGTTTCTGTTTTAAGAGACTCTTCACATTTTTTTTACAACAATTAAGTGAATATATGGAGAGCTTGAATTCAAATGCAAGATTTATTCTTGTGACCTTAGATGTAAAGAATCTATTTGCAGTCATTCCTAATGATATAGGGCTAAGGTACATATATTGCTTCAATGAAAGAGTAGCATATATGGACAAAAATATGTTATATGTTGAACGTATATGCAGATTGCTGAGTATTGTACTTGAGAACAATGTGTTTAGCTTTGAACAGCTTTATTTACAGCGTTGGGGTGTTGCCATGGGCACACCCTGTGCTAATAGCTATGCAAACCTGGTTCGAGCTTAATGGGAGATGATATGCATTTTGACTGAAGAAAATCTGTGGCTAGCACATATGGGTTTATATCACAGATTTGTGGATGATGTCTTTTTTTTGTGGAAAGGGGATACACAACAATTGGATGCTTTTGTTAAATATTTAGATAGAACCACCACATTTTTAAGATTTGCTATGCATTCATCAATAGATTTTATAGAATTTTTGGATGTTTTATTAAAAGTGGATGAAGGGGTAAAATAAGCACTTTGATATATCATAAGTCATGCTGGATAAATTCTCTATTGGATAGGGGTAGCATGCATCCCTATCATATTTTTAAGAATGTCATGAATAATCAGCTTCTGAGAACTTCCCGACTTTGTAGTAAGAAAAGTGTTTTTTTTTTACATCATATAAATGTAACAGAGAATAATTTGTTAGATCATGGTTACAAAAGTAGGAAAGTTAGGGAAGCATCAGAAAGGGTTAAGTCCATGAGAGATGGGAAAGGTAGACATTGGTATTCAAAGAATACTGGAGATTCAATTAATAAGGAACAGAGAAATATATGTAAGGTTAGCCTGCCCTTTACTTTTAGAACTGATTTTAAATATATAAAGAACATAATACAAAATAACTGGATGATATTACTATCTGATGACAGGATGAAAAATATAGTAGATGATGTGCCAAACTTCATCTACAAGAGAAATCATAACTTAAAGAGTCTGTTATGTTATAGAACAGGACCTGATGATAACAATAACCTAGGTAAATTATATAGTGGCAAATCAGGTGCATATCCATGTAAAAGATGTAAGGAATGCAGGTACATTAAGACTGATAACGTGTTTGAGCATCCTGTTACTAAAAGGATATATAACTGTTCATGCTATGTATGCTCTTCTACTAAAAATGTGATTTATATAGCAACCTGTTGAGAATGCACTTCATGTTATGTTGGTAAAACCAATAGAATGTTAAAGGAACATATTTTACAGGATATGGGTGATATACAGAGAAATATGTAAAAAAGTGCAGTAGTTCAACACATTAATGAATTGCCGCAGCATGATTTTAAATTCATGGCTTTGGATATTTACACTCCTGCACCTAGAGGTGGTGATATAAAGAATGTCACAGAAGGTAAAGAAACTCACTGGATAGCTGGTTTGAGAGCTGATGTTCCACCAGGCTTAAATGGTTTTATACCTTTAAAACCTATTTTAAAGGCTAGAAAATGTTAATTGGTTAAAGGTTTTAATTAATTTAATTGGTTTTTCAAGTGTATTTATATGCAGACTGATTTTATATTTTTTGTATTGATCTGATGAAGGAGGCATCTCTGAAAGCGATTATCTGTTTACTGCTTCTTGTTTATCAAATATATGTGCTTTGCCGTGGTTGTCCCATTGTTGTTTCTCAAGTATTTTAACCTGCTTTTTTCCACATTGGGACTGATTTTCTCCTTGTTGCTGTTTGCCTACTTTATGTTCTGATATTCCACACAATCCTGTTCCTTAGCACCCTACCACTACTGTGGAGTTAGAGCAACACAGTCGCCTACACTCCACTCTGATTCCCTTTAGTAGGGCTAAGTGCTGATCATTCCTGCCATTCATCTCCTTGACAGCTAGCGTACAAAGCTATCCTCTTAGTCTGAGCCACTCAAGTTCCTTCCTTCCTACACATACCTTCCTTAATGATCTCAATACTCTCATTATAAAGTTCAATAGAGCTCTTCTAACCAGATTATATTATTCTCCTTATGCCTACTCCTCCTCTATGACCTGTAGTCATCCTCATATGCTATACTATCCTACACATTACATCCATTAAACTAAACTACAAAGTACATCATAACCTCCATATACCTCAAATGCCACTACAGTAGAATAAATGTACAACAAACTAGGTATAAACTACTGCATAAATAATTGTACGCACACACTCAAGTACATAACATACCTGCAACTCACAACCAACTACAAAAGTAATATTTACCCCTCAAAAAAGAAATATTATTAACAATTAAAGCAACTCTCCCCACCATTAATGGTGACTCCTCAGTCTGATGTCCTGAAATCATTCATCAATGAAGACAATATTAAACAGAACTCAAAGTTCACAACTGTGTGGCAGGCTTGTAGCAGATATCTCTCATTTTTCTACCATGAACCACTGATGCTGTCACCATTAAGAAACTGCAAGGATGCTACATAACAATAAATAACAGTACCAAAATTAGATCCCTCCAACACATAATTACAAACAAGATATGCATATCTTTGGACCCAGCTTACCAGATGGGCAGAGTCCAAACAATATGCCCATTCCTTCATCTTTTCCCTTCAGGCCTCAGTTCTCAATTGACTCTTCCACAAACCCAGTAACATGACTCATGATGAGGTCTCTTCACTCATGTCCTCATTCATCTGTCAGCAGTCCATATCTCTGTCTCAGGTCAGATGGTTATGATCACTTAAGCACAATTATCCACAAGCAATATGCAAAAGAAAAAGAAACACAAGAAGACAGAGGAGGAGACATCACTGTGCAGAATCATCAGATTCTGCAAAGCAATAGTTCCCGCCATGCTATACACTTTAACTTAAATTAATCATACTTTTTGTTGCTCATGTCTCAGTAGGCTTTTTTCTGTGGTACCTCAGTCATCCTCTTTATAAAGTGCTCCTTTAGCACTTCAACAGTCACCACTTCTTCTCTTCCTTACAGTATTGACTTTCACTTCATACTCTTCTTCACATAATTCCAATTACTTGAGACTTCCCCAAGTTGTCTCATGCTGGCTTCTTGGCTTTAAGTGGAAGTGCCCATGTATTCCCTTGTTTTCTACCTTACTGTTTTTGAATTGTACAGTTCCTTTAACCTTTCCATCCTGCATCCATCAAGTCTTGCCTGTGCTCTGGATTATATGTCACTCAGTTAGTGTCTTTCACCCATGTTGTCAGTCATTCTCTGATGTTATTTTTTTCAGTGTTAGATTATCTCCAGCTCATCTACCTAACATCATTTGACTTGGGTGCTCCCCTACATCACACTTAACAATACAATTAGCTGGATCATTCACCAGGGTATCAAAGTGTTCCTTTCCATCCCAGCTCCATGATCTCCCATCAAATTCATCTTCATGATTATTGTCATTATAAGTCCACTATTCCCATTTTTCCATAAGAACATAGTGTTGCATCAACATCAGTCAATGTAAACAAATCACCTACAGCATGTGCCTACAACACCAATTTGCCATCACCTCTGAGTAAATATTTATCACTTCCTCTTCTGACTTTACCCATGGAATACAGTTAGCACTATTTGATCTTTTTGGTCCAAAACTTGAGGACTGAAAACACTGTTTAATAACCAGCAGCATGCACCCAATACAATTACCTACATAAATAGTGATGCCATTCCATTTATGTGGTCGTGTGCACATTTGAGGTACCAGCCAAAAAGCACTTAGTTAATACAAGACTGTCCCATCATTGTTCCAGATTCATAACCATACAACAAAGTTATATTTTACTTAAATACACAGTTTCCTAGAATGCACTTCATTCTTGGGTTGTCTTATGATGCAGCACGTGGAAGCATGGGCAAAAAAGTATGTGTTTAATGAGTTCTCTTGTTCTCTTGCAGCATGAGTAGCTGGCCTAGCAGGGTGTGAGATGTACATTAAAAATGTACTTGAAATTTCTTGTGAGTTTCTGGGGCAGTCAGCATAGTGTGGTTGGACAAAGAATAGATGTCTGATGTGATATGTTTGGAGTGCATTGTACCTAGGTTTTGGCTTGTACTGGTCATGGCATTCCACACTTTTGTCTGGTGTTATTTGTGGATGACCCATTGCATTTCTTTAGCTTACAGATGCTTGTGGCATATGAGCACAGCCACAGTAGTTCACAGATGATAACTTAAGGGCAAACATTTTCATAATGCATGTACTAAAGCTTGCAAATTCATGAGTTAATGAAGCACAAATGAAAAACATTTTTTTCCTAGGGAAATAAGCTTAGAATGTGTGGGAAACATTGGTCTGCATGCCCTTTACTTTACTATTCTCACTTTGAGCTTATTTTACCTCATAGAAGGAAATATCAGTGGTGGGCAATCTAATGCATGACCTGCTCTTTCACCAAGATGCTTAGGCTTTTGGCCACCTATAATTTTCCATCATACAAATATCCCCTTATCATTTTGTTGAGAAGTCCTCATCAATATATCAACAAATGCCATGTTGAAATAGCATTCTTAAGCAACTATGACAAAGATGCTGCTGATGTGAACATTGGAGTATAAGTAAATGCAGAGCATGCTGGCTTTATCAAGGTGTTTATGTCATCACTTTGACTACTGAATAGCAGAAGATCTCTGCCCATGTATACATAAGCTACATGCAGACATAGGCATGCTACCCGTTGTTGAGTTTTGTACATGGAAGGATATCCATACAGGTCCTTGGTTATTTTATTTATTAAAGGTAAGTACAATTGGAGCTAGTAGAAATTTATCAACTCTGACTTTCGTATATAAGAAATCAAAGGTGAAACATAAATGACCATATGCTCAAAGAACAAGATTAAACTAACAATTTATTAGTTATATAGCTTAGGCACTAATTATCATACATGAGTTGGAGCCTAGACTGAAGCATTTAAAATGGAAAATATATTAACAAAAACAATAAAAGTACTATATCAGGAAATAGAAGCTGCAACCCTTGAGATCAGTCTGACTTAAGCTTCTAAAACAAGGTTGGGAATTGGCATAATGGTTAAAATATTTACATCACAGTCACGAGATACAAAGTTTGATTCTCCCCTTGATAGGTTTAAAATGGCCTACAAGGGTAGCTAGCAGAGTACCTACCTATAAACCCATGTTCCTACTCTTCAACAGAAATGAGCTGTAAACCCTTTTACTCCCGAATGTCATAATATTGGTGAAATCCTTTAGTGAGGAATTGTGGAGGCATAAAATCAATGGGATCAGTAGGTTAGAAATGGATGAATACATTTCTGAGCATTAATATTTATGTGGGATAATATTTGAAATTGGCATTTATATTTCAAGCCAAAGGAACTATTTTAGATCTGTCTAATGTTCAATTTCTTTGATGTTCTAAAAATGACATAATGGAATTCAACTCAGGGAGTAGACCACAAATCTGCATACCTCATTTAACATTACCTTTTCTCTATTGCAGTAGCAAAGGAGGTTTGCAGTAGCCACTGGCATGATATACTCCAAGAGAGGATCAAGACATCTTTTGCTGTAGTGGCTTTGATTTTAGCATTGAGATGGAACAGTCTGTGGCAGTTGGTTGCTTTACTATAATGTGTTGAATTGATCTTAAAATGTTAGCTGAAAACCGAGGCAGAATTGAAAACTGAGGCAGAATTTTACATCTCTTTTTTAACTCACTGTGTGTGGAGAACACAGCTCAAGTATCAGGGACATAGGAGAAAATATTATCTTTACTGTAAGCCATAGTTTGTCTCACTTTTTTTGAAACTACACACACATTTTATTGACTTTTTCAACAAATTGTTATTGCTTGTAACAGCAAATATGGAAAAATATAATAAAACAAATTTACATTTGCATAGTATAATAATTAATTTTGTAGTTTAATACTGAACTAAAATGTAATGCAACCATTTTATAAAAATAGTTATCAAACTTACTTTAAATACATGTGTCTGTAGTCAAATATAATATGGGACTTTGTTAAGTATGTATTGGAAGATTGCTTACAAGGATATTATGTGGTCAACTGGACAGATGAGAGTATCATTTTTCCATTAAACCTTTATTTTTGAACCATGAATTTGAGTTAACACCTTTTGCAGATAGCCTCTGTTTTCTCATTCAAGTCTGAAAAATGGAAAGACTAGCTTGGTTTCCAGTTTCTTGTGATAATTTTCTTTATGGTGGAAAGAATGCACAATAAAAGATAATGCAGATCTGTATTGGTAATACTTGCTAAAGGAGCATAACATCAAATCAAATCAAATCTTTAAACTATAATATTGTCTGACTAAAAAGCTTATAAAAATAACTGACCTTTCTTCAGAATTCTTTCTCTAAAAACAGTTATATGGAATGATTTCCAGTGAGCTTTAACTTAATTTTAATTTCCAACACAACATCTTGCAATCTTTACTGATTTTTGCAATTTTATTGGGGGCATACAAGGTCCTATACAAACATTTCTAGGTAAAGACCTTCCAGTGCTAAATCAATGAGGTTTTACTTACAGACCTCAACATTTGATCTTTACTATTCTCAGTTATGAGTCAGGATTCATGAAAGTCTACTACATTGCACTAAGCAAATTTGTGTTACAAGCAGTGACAAATAGGGTGTGTATAATCAAGAAAACATTATAACACAATGCAGTTAGCTTGAAAACAAGGATTAACAGAGCTGTGCATGATCATATAATGAACTGTGCTGTATGCTAATGAAGTGAAAACATGGCAGAGTGATTCAGAAGCACACAAATAATGCACAGCCATGCTGCACTCAGCCACATCAAACCTTAAAAATATGATAGGGTTTGCTGCAGCTATTGTAAACTTGTATCTGTAAAAGGTTCTTATAGCAACTGCTGCCGCTGATGGTTCCAGACATCAACATCAAATCTGTAAGGTTTTCAGACTGCATTTAACTTATGGTCTCCATGAAATAGACTTAACGGACCAGTACAGGGTAGACAAGGACAACATATAACAAATAGTGGACTTGCGTTGCTCTTGTATGCTTACCCATGGGAATCATGAATAACTCATCTCAGTGGATACATAAGTATGTGTAGCTTTATATATTTTAACTAGCTACAGGGCATTTCACCAACCTACTGGGGACAATGTGGAGATTTCATGGGCTTCTGCCTCCAGAATATTCCACCAGTTCCTTGATGCCATGCTTCTGCAGGTGGGAGAGCATATATGGTTACCATATACTTCAAAGAACAGTGCTAGAATTAGGTGAGACAGCTATGCTATAGCTCATTTCCCTGAAGTACTGAGGGCCATGGACTGCACCTACACTGAAATAAAGATCGTTCCTGGTGAACTAAGAAGGAGGTATGTGAACTGCAAATGGTATCACTTCATCAACATCCAGGTTATATGTAATGCGCAAAACACAATGTGTGTGCAGGCCATCCATGCAGTTTCCATGACTCACATATGGCACATCTCTGATCTTTATCAAAGTCTTACAAGGAATGACTTCCCATAGGGACATCTTCTGGGGGATACTAGACATGCCCTAGAACCTTGGCTCATGATACCAATGAGAAATCCACACAATCCCACTCAGCAAGGTTATGACACCCGTGCACAAACTAGAAACATCTTAGAGTATGTGCTTGGACTGACCGAATCACAGTTCCTCTTCCTGGATGCATCTGGTAGTGCCCTGTGGTATGAACCTGCCACCTGTATGAAAATAATGATTGCATGTGGCATGTTACATAATATAATACTTAGAAAGCAGTTACAGCAAAGTGTCCCACTGCAAGCATTGTGATTCCCAACACCACAGGCATTGGCATTTGAGAAAAAATGAGGAGTCAGAGGAGGGCCTAACAGCAAACAGGAGATGACCATGTCAGGTGGAGTCAGATGCAATATGCTATAGCACTAGATAAGAGGTAGAGAACAGCACATTGTCTCACTACATAAGTCATGTCAAAGCTCAGCAGATACAGACAGTAAAAATTATGCCTACAAAGAAACCAGACTTTGCTGACGTATGCATTGCCAAGCCACTCTGGACATAAGACATCAGCAGCTCAAGTCAAACACTATGCCAATAGTCATGGTGCTCTTATCATCATTTGCACAGGTTGGTGAGAAAGCTTCACCCTACATCTAGTACAATATATAAGCAGATTAAACGGAACAGAAAAAATTATGAAATATGTACAGATGCATTGCCAGGCCACTCTGTGTATTAGAAATAGGCAGCCCAAGTCACATATTTTAGAAAGGCTAGGACACAGTTACCATCATCTGCATGGGGATGGGGTAGGGTTACAGAAGCATATGTCTTTCACAGGGTAGTGTTTGACTGTGAGAATGAGGTTAGTGTGTACAGGTTAAAGACGTGTAGCTAATGTGTGGAAGCCCGTGTGTGTGTGTGTGTGTATGTGTGTGTGTGTGTGTGTGTGTGTGTGTGTGTGTGTGTGTGTGTGTGTGTGTGTGTGTGTAGTGTGTGAAAGCCAGTGTGAATTTTTGTGTGTGTGTCTTCATGGATATAGCCTCAGCATATATGCCAGCACTGTACTCTCGCTTACTTGACAGATATGAGCCATGCATGGAAGATTATCAGATTTGTTGTACATGCCCCCACTTGTGAGAACTGCCTCTGCCAGGAATTGCACTGGCTGTCCCATGCCCTTGCTAGAAGTCAGTGTGCTACCTGAGTGTGAGCAGTGCCTGCAAGAAAAGGAGTCAGTATGACTGCATTCAAGGCCACAGCCATAGGGATGTCCTCTTCTAGTTGCAGACACATCCACAGCTGTAGTAGCAGAAGTCCAACCACAGCAGGAATGGGACTTGGCACACCCACAGTCATGTTGACTAGCACCTTAGGATGTATCAGATGAGCAAACTCATGGATATTGCCTCTCCCATTAAGATGACTCAGAGAAGACACTACATGGTCCAATGTGTCATTCATCCTGTCCGAGGAGTCACACACAGGTTTCATACAATTCCATGTCAGCGTGCACAACCCGCATAAGCCTTATGACCTCTGCTAACGTCCTGTTGAAACTTGCTTCTTACCTCCACTATGGCTCTACACAAACATTGGATGGCAGCCACTGACACATCAATCTCAGGTGGGGGTCAGTATCCATACATCCTTAGAGCACCTCTACTGACAACCCTGTGTGGTACCTGCTATACACAATCACCATGTACACTCAAAATAAAAACTACCTATGCAAATGCTATAATTACAATTGCTACTAAAGACAACTATGACACATAAGCATGGTCATACCTCATACAGATGGTCATTGTCCCTCAGTGGCAGATGTACCCATATGCAATACATGAATACATGAGGTATAATAACCATTCATATGACTAGCAAATGCAAATGGAGGGTTTGGTAAAGGTAAAATGACATACTTGGGGCATTACTAGTAGAAATTCTACAAGGGCTGTGCATCTCTGCCCCATATCCAACTCCATACTGTAAAACTCTGAGGAGGTGTCAGTGTCCTTTAGTAATGCCAGGAACTACTCTGTCTTAGTCAGGGGTAGTTGCTAGAGAGCCTGTCACATGTTGCCATCCATTCCTGCGTCATGGCCTCTGCTCTACTCTTCTGAAGGCCCTATATATCATATGGCTGGCAGTATATCAGACCATTTCATAATTAGAGCCATAGCCACCAACAGTATTCAAATCTTTGACCAGTTGCTGCCAGACACAGTCATGGAAGGACTTGTCAGGGGCATGCACATCTACTGAGTCACCACCATGGAGACTGAAGGCTAGTAATATCACCCCTCTGTAAAATGAGGCTTGTGTGAGGACGTGTCTTTAACAGACTTATAAAAGGCATATACCTGTGGATATATTTATTTATTTGTTTATTTATTTATTTAATTCACATTTGTTAAATGGGTTAGTCCAACTGATTTTGCAAACAAACCCATTTTCAGTGGAGACCCGAGGGAAAAAGCCCCAGCAAACATAAGTAAAGATAAAGTGGCAATATACAGATATTAAATAACAATCACAATACAGAATAATTGTAAAAAAGAAAAGGTTATTAACTATTTGCATTGCATTGATAGTAAGCAACCCATTTTTAGTGGAGACCCAATGGGAAAGAACCCCAGGGAGAATAAGCAAAGATAAACATATAAGACAAAAACTATTACTATATAATAAAAAGTGTATATCAAAAGCCAGGCTACTATATTGGTGGTAGACAAAAATGTAACAATTATGAAATATATACCAGTATACCCTAATGTAATGCCTTACTAGAGCATAAAACACACACATTCACAAGTGTCCACACATTTGCCCATCACTGTATTGGCACATTTCTATTCTATTCCCTGTACAAACACTTTCTAAAGTGCAATCCTGCTAGGCTGTAGAATTGTGTGTACTGCAATGCAGAAATTAAATACAATGTTATAGACTTTGGCACAAAGCATTGTTAGACAATGCAAGCCGACATAATAAAGGAAATACATATCAACACTTTAAAAAGATGTAGGAATGACAGACATACCTCTCAATATTTGAAAAATGTTTATCAGTGATGGAGTAATAGTCATATCCTTTGTTTTGCAGCATAAGGGGGAAAAGTAATCTTCCAATAACCTACTTTGTACTTAATAAGGTGTAGATAACCCCATGCTGGGAAGGTGAAGTATGCTAGTTAGTTCTTAACACATTATGCTTTCTGAATCACTCAGTCTGCGCAAAGAAGGTCAGTATCGTTTTAGGGTCTACACAATGCTCTGCACATGGTTTAGCAGCACAGGAACAGGGATTAAGAGACTGCCAAGTTAATAGCTTCCAATTGGTGAGTCAATGATATGTTAGGGATCCATGTTCACAAAACCCACACTGTGAAAGGATCTGTCACACAGGTAAATCTTACAAATGCTTATAAGTTAGACACATTATGAAACATGACTGAAGTTTGATCCACATATTACCTGCGTCAACTAAGAAATAAGGTGGCTGTACAAACATCCAAGACTCAGGTGAAGTTCTCTAATAATGAGAATGACCCCACTAATCACCTTTAGCCGGAATCTCAGGAGAAAACTGTAATGGAAGTAATGGAAATATAATATTCTATGCTTCAGCATTTCCAATGGATAAAAATAGCACAATTAAAAGAGCAGAAATTTTAGGAGTATGCCATATAAAACTTTGTTTTAACCTCACCCTGATTTTCACTATCAGATCTGTCCTATCCTCCCAGCATCACTCTGTAATCTAGTTTAAAAATTATTGAAAACACACTCATGCCCAGTGAAATGTAACATTGACTTCACCCTTAAGATTTACAACTATTTCCAAGTATAATTGACTCTGTTTTCTGTAAATGCAACATGCTAGTGCTGTGGAGAGTGGAACTGGTCCAGGATTCAAACCATTGCAAGGTGTAAACAGTTTATAAAGCATGTACCTCTGCAGTCATTTGTACTAAATATCGATTCACACTTCAAAATGTTTTGCATATATCTTTTACTTCTACCTCATTTGTCCTGCACACACTGTGACTCCTAAAGGTCTAAGCTACACATGCAAGGTTAGTGACTCTTCTGATAGTCTTGTGTACATGGATATTGACACATGTCAATTAAACTGACACACCTTTGTCAGGCACATCACACAGTCACATTTATTCATTAGCATACGTTACTGAAGCACATAAGACATGTAGACCCAAGAATGTTATGAAAAACTAATTTTCTTCGAATCATGTTCAAATGTGGGCCAGCAGTTGGCACTGAGCATTGTCACATGTCATTGATTCACCTTAGGAGATGATAGTTCACATCCCATGGCAAAAACACAGAAAATACCTTCACATACTCAAATACTTTACCATCAATCATGGAAATGAACATGGCATCAGTGAGCATCAATTGGCATATTGAACATGGACTAAACTGATTTCAAGAGATATCTTTCCCTCTATGTTCCTTAATGGTTTAACATGTTAACAATGTGTACATTCCAATATAGTGCAATAGGAGCATGGTGCAAATCCACATATTGACTACTATTATTATAATGTTCTCTGCTGTTATATATGTAAGCCTTTCATAATATTTGTTTTTTAATCACTGATAAATACCTTCCTTAAAATAAAATTCTCTCAGTTTGACTGTATGGATTTCCATGTCTCAGTGTTACCATTTCACTAATTCAGAAGCCTTTATAGAATTATCACTTGTGGTATTTTTTTCCAGTCATACATCCTCATCTTGGTATCATTTTACATGAGTGCTCAATGACAGCTCTGATATGACTCCCTCTGTGACTTGACAAGTACGTAAGCATGACGCACGTTTTATTTATGTGCCTGCCAACAAAATATATGCAAAATATATCCTCTATAAGTAACGATGACAGTATGGGCACTTCAGTCTGTACACCTTTTATTAAAGTTCCATGTGCATTAACAATGAAGAAAAGGTTTTTCACAAACAATGCACATTAATGCATATGCACAGACATATTTAAACACAATATAAAAGTTTCACATCGGGGGCGTGGCCAAAATGGTGATCTGGTAGCAGCACTCTTCAAGAGCTCACTAACCTGAATTATATTTCTGATAGGAATTTTACTTCGTAATTGATCTTTTTACAACTGTTTTATCATCAATTTGCTTCTAATCAGTTGGGGAACCTATTAAGCAACTTTATTTTAAAATTATAACTAAAAATCCTGTCATACTCATTTTGACAAAATTTCTACACTCAGCTTGCCAGCATGAGTCACAACAAATCTTCACTTCAAGATTCATTCTTCAAAAAAGGAATTACATTCCCTGTTAACAAATATACAGGAACTAACCCTGAAAATAGATAAAATGGGCAATAAACTGGATTCCTTCAAAGACAAATGCTCACAACAGCTTAAACAACTTCAAGAAATAGTGTTATAACATAAAGTCCAAATATTGCAGATGGAACAATCCTTAAATGAAATGGAGAAAAGACTAAATGAAGAAGAACATCACTCAGAACAATTAAGAAAACAAAACAACTATTTATTGGATAAACTGGATGACTTAGGAAAACAGGTCCAGAAGGAATAATCTTCGAATATATGGACTTCAAGAATAAGCAGAGGGTGACACCATCATTAATTTACTTAGAACATGAATACCAACTATGATTAAACAATCACAGTTACTCTCCTATGCCATAGAACAAGCCCACAGATATATAACAACTACAGAAACAAACATTTTCTCAAATTCCAAACTGACATTTATCATCATGAAAATGTTTTCCAGTCAGGACAAAGAATTAATTCTAAAAACAGCGTGGTAAAATTCCCTGAAAAAATATCAAAGATCTCTTATCAGATTTGGCAATGACTATTCATCAAATGTAGTATCAAAAAGAAAATAATTCTTTCCCATAGTAAAACCACTGAAGAAAAAGTAACTGAAGACACACTTATTGTTTCCAGCCAGATTGAAAATCTTTCTTCCTGAAGGCATGAAGATATTTGATTCTCTGGACACAGCAACAACATATTTAATTAACAACAGCATAATTGACCAAACTGAAGTTATGGAATGGGCTAACAGCACACCCAAAAGAAATGCTGAGAGAAATTTATGGAAAGTGGTTGAACAGAGGAAAATAAGTTAAAGGACAAATAACTATATAATAATTTGCTTATAATTCTTTGCTCTTTTGTTTTTTCCCTTACTTACAATACAGGTATTAAATCTCACATGTGTTTCCAACAAAGGAAAAAAAGGGAGGGAGAAGACAGAAGAAAGAATTAAGGAACAAAGACAAAGTTAAAGAAAAGCTTTCATCATAAACTCATCAATCAATACAGGTACATTTTCGATCTATTTTTTTAAATAATACCCTTGTTTACTTTATATTATATTTACACCTCATAAATGATATAAGTATTAATGCTATCTTTAATACCATAATGAATACATTAAAAGTACACTCAAAGAACTTTATACCATCAGAAATAAATTATATTTCTCCCTTACATTACTACCTTTAAATAAACAAACACATTAATCACTTAATTACCTAAGTAGTAGCGTAAAAATAATCAAACCATAATCATTATTATTTTTACATAACATATAAATCTATAATAATTATCTAAATACACCAGTACGTAAGTAAATTAAAACAGGTACAAAAACTTTAAACATTCAAAACACTATATACTAGTTAACATGTCTCATAGATATAACTTACATAAGCATACCAATATAAGCACGCTAAGAGAAAAATTGTTAAATGCAAACTTTAAACAGTAAACATGAAAAATAAGAGTAACGTGCTTATCTTGTATATATTTATTACAAAAACTCAGTGAATGACTTATGCAATAAGCAAAACTTATTTGTAACATGTCCCCTTGATTTTCATTGTTAGGAGAAATGTCATGTTTCTACTATTTCTATGGTTTTGTTTGATGTGCTCATGCATAGCAGCATTATTGTACAATGCAATGGTACAATCAGTAGTAAATGTTTGTCCATGCAGACAGGATTCAGATGTTGGAATGAACTGAAGAGATAATGTATGTTAGGTTGCATATTATATACGCATATATGGGGTAAAAACATCTAGATAGCAAATGACAATGGTGCTGTGTGTACAAGAGACTCATACTCAGAATTTAAAAAATAAAGCAATGTGTATTTATAGATGTGAATTAACTGATTATAGTGGGATTACAGAAATGCAAAAGATGATATTGCTATGTATAAAAGCACTAGTAGTCAATTTATGCATTAGCTTAACTCCAAGTATTATAAACATATTGCTTTCCTGCTAATAATATGCTCGAGACATACCTGGGTTGTCTCTCTTTTTGAGTTTGGCAAGCTCTGCTGTTCCTGCCTGTCTCACAAGATGGTACACAACTTTTTGATGCTTTAGATTGCACGAGCAATTCCACAGCTCTTAATTTTCCATCTTGAACATAAAGCAGCTGGTCGCTTGCATGCTGACATCATATAAGACAACGTGAACATGCCTGGACCCATTACAAGCATCATAACTACTTTTTGTGATATGAAAACTTAATTAGAAACTTTTACATCATATTAATGGATGAATTAACAGTTATGTAGTATATTTTAACTGCAATCAAACAGAAATGACTCCTGAAAGGAAACAATAATAATAGGTTATTATTTTGACATATATTAAGGTCAGAGACTAAACATTTGAACAATGTTCAATTTAAATACAACGGAAAGTTAGCTCTATATCCAGATGTAATTTAAGAGAAAAAAAAGGATCTTAATAGTCATACTATCTACTACAAATATAGTTAAAATCCTAATTAAAGTCTTAATGCATATGAATGTCTCTTGTACAAAGGGCTGCAGTCTATAAATATATAACTTTAAAGCAGTAGAGCTCATACTGCTTTATTTTAACAAGAAGATTTAATAATTATATGCTTAGATTGTTGCTTTATCTGCTGAAATACAGAGCTAGAAATTGTGAAACTACAGGTTAAAGTGCACAAACACTTCATTGAAGGGGAATCTGCTTTAAATATATGCTGCTTTGATAAAAACATCCATGCAAATATTTTCATAGAAACAAGTCTATATACAGTAGCAGACTATTGCAATATGGAATGTGATTTATATAATATAAATTCTTGATATGTGAAAGTTTTATTCTGATGGAATTTATATCAGATAATCACCCTTATTGATTTCTATTATCAACTACCAGAATCAGACAGTGAGTCATAAATATTGACAAACACATATTATTAAGGTTGACATAAATTATCATTATTATTTAGGTTTGTAATTAAAATATAGATATACAATTAAGGAAAAATATGTGTATGACATAGTGAATATCAAGGTTTAAAAGACCAAACATGATTTTGTTATATTGAGAAACAATACCTAACAGTCTTACAACAGGCATTTCTTCATCTTAATCTCATAACCAATAAATTGTTTTCCTCATTGTTTAAATCTAACTGCTTCATAAGTCCATACTTGGAAACAAGTTAAGTAACACAAAATGAACTTCACATGTTAATATTGTAATGAAAATATATAAATGAAGTTTCATGTTAACTTATATTCTGATCATAATATGGAGGAAAAGAAAGGATTAAGCTTTCTTAACAAGTATTCATGCATTACATAATTGAAATGACAAGATTTAAAAAAAAACAAAATACTTTCTTATCCATTCGCTATTACATGTGGAATTTTATTCTTGTATAGCAGAATCTGTATATATTGATTTATTGGGTTAAGAAACTCTACCTGCATTGAATAGTTATGAGTAGAGAGACTGTTTGTGTGTCTTTTTTACACAAACAGGAGGACTTAGTCCTCATAGAGATTGGTGTAGTTTATACTACTCAGTTGTAGTTTAATAAGCTTGTTACACTTGGTTTTTAAGGTGTCTAATATAAATGGGAAAACACAACTCACATACCCAAATGCTTTTCTCCAAAATAAATATATCAGTAAACATATTAATTACACAAACTCTAACAAAACCTCATAACCAATTATAATATGAAGTGTCTATCTATTAATATTAATGGTCTTAATAACAATAATAAAAGGAAACGTTTATTCAAATATCTTAATATACACAAACCCTCACTAGTATTTCTTCAAGAAACACACCTTACTAATAATGACATAAATAAATTACATTTCAATAACTATTCAGTACTAACAACTTCAAATTTTAAACAAAAGAAAAGAGGTGTTTCTATATTAATCAGAAATTCTATTCTCTCCCCTAAGATAATATCAGCACATCAAGACTCTTTAAGTATGTTTTGCATGGTATCTCGTGAAATTAACAAAAAGCTTTACACCCTGGTTAATATATATTGGATACTCAGGAATGGTATTAAAACTATTAATACTCATTTAGAAGAGATAATACACTGTACAGAAGGAAGTTTAATAATGGCAGGAGACTACAGCTGTATTATGGAAGACAAAGATTCAGACTCTCACTATAATAGGAAATAAATTTTCTGCCTCTAGAGCATTAATGAAGTTTATTGATACAGTAACAGTCAAGGACATTAAACAATTTGCTGATCATAAGTGATTATTGTTTACTTTTTATTCATATAGACATTAATCTCACTCACGTATTGATAGAGTCTATGTATCCAGTAATTTAATATCAAAATTGAATGAGGTTAAAGTTATAGCCTGTCCTCTATCAGATCATAATACAATACTATTTGAAGTAGACACTGAATCATTTTTCTCTCTACCAATTACTAGAATCCCCTCATACTTAAATCTAAAAGTATTTAAATAATTTTATGTAAATGAAATACTGACATTCTTGGTATTAAATAACACTGAAGATATATATCTATATATCTATATATCTATATATATATATATATATATATATACATATATATATATTTATGGGATTATCTAAAGTTGTACATTTATGGTAAAACATGGATTATAAATAAGAAAAAAACTGGAATAAATACATGATAGACTTATAAAATAAATTGGATAAACTTAAATTAAAAATACAAACAGGCAACTCCAATTTAATACCAGAATTAACACAAATCAACAGCAAATATTCTGAGATATTACATCATAAAATCATGATAAATCTGGAGACGATTAAATTAAACTCTTACCCTATGAACTCCCTCAGTCAGAAACAATTAGCAAATAGGACAAAAAAAAATTAAATCCAGACAAATCAAAGGAATTTTCACCACACACACACACACACACACACACACACACACACACACACACACACACACACACACACACACACACACACACACACACACACACACACACACACACACACACACACACACACACACACACACAATGTAGTACCAGATCTTACAGTATACTAGAAACATTAAAACTTTTTACAATAATCTTAATAAATCCATCCTTGAAATTACTTCATTAAAAGATATTCAAGAATTTCTTAGCAAGAAGACTACTACTAAATTAACCCAATGCCAAATAGACATAATTAACAAACCAATAACAATGACAGAATTAAAAATACAAATTTCAAAACTTAAAATGAATAAGGCCCTGGGTCAGACAATATATTACCAGAAATTATATGCCTATTACCAGGACAATCTCTTTCCTTACTCCTTAAAGTATATAACACATCTAAAGATAAATTATTATCTTCCCCTTCATGGAAATATTCACTAATAACACCAATGGTTTAACCAGGTAAAGATGAAAAGTACTGTTCCTCATACAGGCCTATATCACTACTTAACATAGATTACAAAATGTTTATGGCAATTTTTGCAAATAGAATTAAACATTTTCTCCCACTAATAATACATGAGGACCAGACAGGTTTTATAAAAGGAAGAAACACTTATGATAACATTAAAAGAATTATGACATTAATAGACTATACTAAACACAAAAGCAAAGACTTAACATTAGTTCCATTAGACATCAACAGTGCCTTTGGTACAGTAAACTGGAGAATTTAAAACTAGTTTTAGAAGAATATAAATTCCCCATGGCCTAAACTTAATAATGACATTATATGAAAATTCCTCAGCATATGTTAAATTAGGATCTTATAGATCAGGACCTATTACAACTAAAAAAGGAACTAAACAAGGTTGTCCGCTGTCACCCTTATTATTTGCATTACTAATTGAACCATTTGCGAATAACTTTAGGTCACAGGTCAACATACAAGGTATAGAAATAACCAAAAATATAACACTGAAATTACAACTATTTGCAGATGACATTCTCCTATCTTCATCCAATGCAAATCATTCTATACAATCTTTATTTAAAATCATGTGCCATTTCTAAAATGTTTTGGGACTGCAATTTAATGGTGATAAAACAAAAATAATAAGTATATAAACTCCAAAACAAAAAAAAAACAAACTAGATAAAAAGCTCTACAGATATATTGTTCCTGAAGATAAACTTCAATACTTAGGAGTTTATATAACACGTGACTTAAACGACTCTATCACATATAACTACACCACAATAATAAGCAATATAGAGACACTGATTAATAATTGGAATAAATAATTATTTACAATGCAGGACAGGCTATATGTAATCAAATCATGTATCTTTCCCAAAATATTTTATCTCATAATAGCATTTTCATTACCTGCATCTAAGCATATAATACAAAGATACAATAAATGAATCTTAAAATTTTTATGGCATTCACTCAAACCTAGAATAGCCCTAAATAATCATTTACCAAACTGTGAAAATGGTGGAATTAATCTCCCAGATATTGAGATATATTTCCAATCTGCAGTAATTAAAAATATTTCTTTATGTCTTAATCCATCCATGTCTTAATCCATCATACTCATCATACTCATCTCTCTGGAAATCATTACATGAAGAAATCTGCCTAGATTCTATGCAAAAACAAATATAAGATCACTAACTTATTATTTCAAACATCTTCTATTGGAACTTAAAATCTTGCATAATAGAAAATAAGAATAATCAAATATCATCTGTATATATAAATCATACATTAACCATATTTAAAAAATATATATATTAATTCTGACCCCAATATTAAATCTATTAAATTCGTCCAGTAGCCTACACATCTAACAACTTTGAAATGCTTCAATTTAATAAAATGGAATTTCTAAAGAAAGCAGACTTAAAATACTGGCATCAACTCTTAGAAAGAAACAATATACTATCAATCACTTAGCTAACAGAAAAATGCAACCTAACCAATAGCACTTGGTTAACCTTACAATCCTTAAGTCAAACATTAACAACTAACAAAGATGCAATGCAAACATCTGTTAAACAAAAAAATCCCCCAATTTATTGACAATATTGCATTCATCACTAACCAACAATACCAAGGAAATGGATATCTGTCTAACATTTACAAATTAATCAAAGAAAACAAAATATATCATAAAGAATGTTATTGGAACTATTTTGAAACGATCCTTAGATCATAAAAACAGTCAATATTATCTCCTTACTGGCATGTGTTTAATGGAGCTTCTTACATAGATATTTTCATACACTACATAAACTGGCTCTACTGTTCAACAAACAAAAACATTGTTGGAGATGTGAATTTATTTATTTGATTGTATAAAGTTAAAATCCTACTGGAATAATATAAACTCTTTTTTTCAAACTATATTTAATGACAATTTTGAATTAACTAAATCACTGGTGTTGCTTAACTCATCAATACCTAACAGCATTTCAAGAAATAGACAATCAATATTATGGACTTTATTATCTATAGCCAGAAAGACAATAACCATAAATTGGAAAAAGAAAACTTCTCCATCATTTAAAGAATTTAAAAATCTTACTATGACTGTTGGTCAAATGGAACTAAAACCATAAAAAAATAGAACTAGCAGAATAACTACATTTCAGAACACTTAGTTAATAGTTATGGAGGGTTTATATTACATTATCGAAAGATAACGGGCCAGATTCAGGAAGCCTCCGTGTAAGAGTTATAACTCTTACACGGAGGCTGCAGTTAAACTGTGTGATGTCAGCATGTCATGCATATGCATGAGGTGCATGAGGCATGCTGAATCACACCAGTAACTCTTACACGGTCCGTGTAAGAGAGTAGAAGCGTGTCTGTAGGCTAAGCTCTGCAAGTGGACACGCCCGAGGAAAACTAGAATGGCTGAAAGTAAACAGCCACGAAAGGCCATGAAAATGTGGATAAACACACTATACAACACATGCCCCGACTGGCCATCAGTGTATAAAGTGAAGAGATGTCATAAAAGTAAATGAAAACTTTTTTTTTTTTTTGTTAAACCCCGTAAATGTTTGCTACTGTGTCTGCTGGTGTGCTACTAAGCGCAATCACATTTAGCAGTCAGGGAAAAGGATATAAGAACTAAATATGCAAAGTAAGCCAAGAAATAATAGCTTAGTGGTAGAGTACCCGCCCTATGAGTAGGCAGGCAGGGTTCGAGCCTACAACAACCTTTTAGTTATTTTTGTAAATAAGCACTAAAAAAAGCAAAGCCCTTTT
>NC_056731.1:1250750056-1250887556 GCF_019279795.1 Protopterus annectens
AGCATTTCTGCTCTGAGTTCAGCTTTTTTCAGGTTTCAACTCTGATAGCTTAGTTTCTGGCAGTATCTCTTGTGAGAAACAGCCTGCACTGCTCTTTGTTGTGTTTTAAGTGCTGGGTTGGGCTTCTAGTCTGCCTGTGTAATTGCCTGCTTCTAATTGTTTCCGCCAATTAACTTTAGTAGTATCTTCTGGCAGTTTCCTGTATTTTGGTTGTTTCCTATTTCCTCTCTGTTTCCTGAGGGGGAGCAATGTGCACACCGGCTTAAACACGCTCACAGTAACGTAAACGCGTGTACACATCCCTACACAGTGTTACACGCGCGCACACATCCTTACACGGTGTTAGCTAGGCTGATTCATGCTAAAACGCCAAGACACCGCCTTACACGCGTGCACGCCACAAGAAACCGTTGTAAACAGTTTGCAACACGCTCCCACATGTTGAACCTGCCTTACACGCCAAGACACGCCAAGATGCACGTATTTCAAGAAACTTAGAGTGTAGGGATAGCGTATGCCCTCAATTTCTTGACATTCCCAGTGTTCTGTTGGGACACACCTCCCTCCCTGATGTCTGTCTGTCATCTCTTACCTTACATTGCCCTCCAATCTGGTACATTTCTTTCTATCCTTCCCCCATGATGTCACCTACCTCTTACTCTGTTCCTCCCCCTTCTCTAACTCTTACACGACTCAGAAAGTGCTCATTACTTATGTGGCAGTGTGATTCAGTATTGTAAGCCTCATTTACATAGGATTGCCTAGTAATGCTTAGTTACATATCTTACACGGAGCTTCACCCCCTTGACAACCACTAAACGGAGGCCATATTGTTTTGCTCTGCAAGTCCCTCCATTGACATTTCATGTAATACATAAATCCCACAATTGTGGGCTTATAAGCTTCGGTTTTCAGTTTTAGGTAGCGCACCCGTTTGCTGGTGTGCGCTACAGTTAAACACATAAATCCCGTGGAAAAAAAAAAAAGTTATATAACTTTTTTGCAACACTTTCATGCCAATGGTCACATATTTGGCCATTGGCATGCTTAATGTAACAAATGCACTTTATTTGGAGCTGACATAGCTCCGTTTTTAATTTTGCAGAAATGTACTCAGTTGTCAGCTGAGTACATTTCTGTAGTTAACACGTCCGCTACACGGACTGGTTTGGCTTCGGTTGCTCACATACCTCATTTGCATATCTTGGAGCTGCAAATGAGGTATTGAGCATTTCCACGCCCACTCCGTGTAAGAGACGTGTTAGCTGTCTCTTACACGGAGATTTGGGCTGTTGCTGAATCAGGAGGCTTACACGGAGGCTTACACTACTCTTGAACTCCGTGTAAGCCTTCCTGAATCTGGCCCAACATAATCGAATGCTCAGAACTTTGAAACGGACGCATTTCGAAGATCACATTCTGGGATCACAGTACAGTAAAGATTAGGATATTTGCCCTTTCCTCACTGTAGTGTGATGATCTCGAAGTTGGAATATTTATTTAGTGGGGGTGTCGGGGCACAGCCCCCCCACAATAAAAGTTTCAAAATGCCGCCGTTTCGAAGTTCTGAGTGTTCGAGTATGTTATTTTTTGAAAAAGTAATATGAACCAAGTTATGGAAACTTTGGAGAAAATGCACAGCATATTTAACTAAAAAGATATGAATTACTTTAATTGCATATGCTACTTTTCAGATGATTAGCCACTTTATAAATAGTTGCTTCTTTATGATTGTTTTAATATTATTACTGTAAATTTATTCCATCATTAACTGCATGTAAATCTTTTTTTTTTCTTTTTTTACCCATTTCAGGATTTCCAGACTGTTACTTACATGTTTTGTTAGAATATTGTATTTTCACTTGGAAAACAATAAAAATATAAAAGAAAAAAAAAGTTTCACATCAAAGTTTAATAGCTTATATCCTCACAGTCAAACCTTTATGCAATGTTAACATTACAGTTCAGTTTTTGTGGATATTAACCTCAATATTCTTACCTAAGTGAATGTTACATTGCTCATCTCAGAGATTTGAAGAAAACATTTGTGTGTGTGCATACTAAGGAATATAATTCACATTGTAACACAAAAACAAATCTTCACCTAAGTAAACATATTTGAATATATGAAAAATATACAACCCTTTCAAACATGTACTCTCACACCTTCAGTGGCATAACTGCCTGCATACAAGGCAGCAAGCAAGTCACTGCCTGCATACAAGAACACTGAGAGCAGAACCTCTTACAAACCAGTAAAAGCTACTGCAAGTCCTTTTATCAACAGACTGTGAGCAGTTTTCTTAAACACATTCAAAGGTCCAAAAAAAAACCCAAAACAAAACAAAAAAAAAAAAAAAACTGAAGCAACTGCCTGTAAGCAATAACATCCAGAGCAGAACCCGCTACAAGTCAGTAAAAGCTATTGCAAGCCCTACTTTTATCAACAGACTGTGAGCAGTTCCCTTAAAAATATTCAATGGTCCAACAAAAACAAAACAAACAAAAAAACCTGAAGCAACTGCCTGCATACAAGAACAGAGAGAGCAGAACCCCATGCAAACCAATAAAAGCTACTAGAAGTCCTACTTTTATCAACAGACTGTAAGCAGTGTAGGTCTATTATAATATTCTCTCTGTGATATCCCTACTGATTCTTCTGCTGTGCACACTACTGCCCCCCCTTTTCCTCCCATTTAATGTAACAGATAAATACATTTTCCTAAGCTTTGCATTTATTTTAGATTCTTCTATTTTATTTATCTTATATATTACATTTATTTTATATTCTTATATTTTATTCTCCCATTTATTGTAACAAATATATATAGTTTCCTAAAGCTTTGCATTTATTTTATATTGTACTTCACTGATGCTCTACTAAATCGACTTTTGAGTTCACATAGATAAACAGACACCTTTAGGTACTGACCTGGGCTAGCTGGTTGACTGTTTTACTCTTCTCACAACTTTCTCCAAGTCCTGGTTCATAGCCACCCCCTTTTCATGTTCTCCTAACATAATTCTGTTGCAGGTTTCCTAGCCCTGTCAAACCTGCTTTCTCACAGCTTTCTCCAAGCCCTGGCTCTTAGTCCCTTCTTTCTCTCTGTCTCCTAACATAATCTTATTGTAAGCTTCCCAGCCCTGTCAGTCCTGTCTATTCCCTCCCTCTTCCTCTTGATACTTTACTTATTCCTCCCCTGAGCTGTGGTGTCATCTTTAAATACTTAGACCATCTGCTCTTCTCCAGATGTCCTATCTTACTGATAGTTTTCTTTCCAGACAGCATTTCATCAGTTGGTTTCAACCCACTCAGTTCACCCTCACTGCACTCAGGCTCACGCTGCTCCCATGCACTACCCCCATTCCCACCCACCCCCACATCAATTACATTTATACTTACTCTAGCTCCTCTCCTACCCCACCACCAAATTATGCCCTTCCAACCCTTCTCTTGTTACACCATTAGCCACACCTCTTTACTCTACCTCCAACCAAACTCACACCATCTTAACTCACCTCATCATTACTCCATCAGTACACCCTCTTCACCATCACCACATCTCACTATTGCACACTAATTCTCACTCTTTTAGCCACCCACATCCCATACTACAATGTCCATCTCTACTACTCTACTTACCTTATCACTCTTTCAATATCCTACTACATCTAACCTCTCTAAATCATTTGTCTACCTCTTCTTCCCACTGCCCATTATCCTCTCTCCCCATGCAGTCTGAACACACCACATCCTTCTCACAAATTTCAGCCAGCTTTTTACACAAGCATATTATTATGTACCTGAATAAAAATCCTACCCACCATCACCACAACAATATTATTTTCTTTCTAAATTATCCAATCAAAGTAAAATGGAAACTAGAATACATTGCTCTCACATATCCTGTAACAAACCTATCGCTATGTGGGGACATGCATCCCATCCTGGTCCCATCTCCTCTCCTCTGCAATCCCCCAACTCCCGTAAATCAATAAACTTCGGTATAATTAACCTACAAAGCATAAGAAATAAAATACCTGACTTCCATGCACGGATAGCCCACAACAAACCTGATATTTTTGCCAAAACTAAAACATGGCTAAAACCCTATATTAAGGACAAAGAATTCCTTCCCTCAAATTTCACCTATCTTACGGCTGACAGACCCTGGAAAAAAGGTGGAGGCATCTCCCTTATATACCCCAATGGCCTTCACTTTTGTCTCATATACAAAACCCATCCCAAAGTTCTCCACAGCTGAACTTCTAGTTTATTTCCTTAAAATGAATAATTGCAAAAATCTCTGTGTGATAGTCATTTACATTCCCCCAAGCAATAACATCCCAGTTCTTGACAAAATTCTTGCATGGGCATCTACTAACATAAAAAATGAGACTATCATACTGGGAGACCTAAATATCATCTAACTGCAACATCAATCTATACAAGTTCACACAGCTAGTTAACACCATGACTAGGCTTAATAAAATTAATACTAGTGGCTCAATCCTAGACTGGATTTTAGTGTCCGACCCAAATAAGATAACATCTGCTGGTACACTCTCCAATAGTATAAGTGACCACTTACCTTACTGGCCTTTATACAATGTGAATGTACCACAACAATTAATAAACATCAGTACAGGTTTAACAGAAATGAATCCCAGTTCTGTCCATCTAGCTTTAACCAAAATTTGCTTAGCATCAGCTAGGATGCACTAAAATCACTTCCCCTTGATGAGACAGTTGAGTTCTTCAACTCAACCTTGCTCAGCATACTAAACAATCTTGCTCCCCTTAGACAAAAGAGAGTAAAGACTAACCATGCCAGTTGGCTAACAAGATCCACTATGGATTTCATGAAACACAGGGACAAATCATGCAAAATCTGGCAAAAAAACAAGAACCCCTTTGACCTCAGCCAATACAAACAGCTCTGAAACCAGGTTAAGTGCCTAGTACTACAAAACAAAAAAGAACACAACCGTATATTACAAAATCAACACAACCAAAACCCAAAGAAATTCTGGAGATCTCTCAACTCATTATTAAACCAAGGCTTTAGTAATAATCTCTGCCCAGACCTAAATAAAACACCCATTGAAATTGCTGCAACCTTTAACTCCTGTTGCATAGATACTATAGCCAATCTAACCACTACCTTTTCCAAGACAAACTTGTCCACCACAGACCTCTCCACAGCAAACACCAGTACACCCACTATTCCCAAATTTACTCTGTCACCTATACCCACCTCGACTATTAAAAAATTGCTTCTAAAACTCAAACCATGCACAAATGCCCCTGAAAATATACCCGCCAAATGCCTGCAAATCTCAGCCACCTCAGCTTACCCAATCAGCATATTTCTCAACAGATCTATCCAAGAATCATATATGCCCATCATCTGGAAAAAAGCTTATATCCTCCCCCTATACAAGGGGGCCCCAACATAGACACCACCAAATACTGCCCTATTGCTATACTATAACATATCTCTAAGATTCTGGAAAAATGTATTCATTCTCAACTTCTTCACCATCTGACTCACAGCCACATCATCTCCCCCACCCAACATGGATTTACGCGAGGACATAGTACCACCACTGCCCTCATATCCTTCATGGACACTATTAACTGAGCCTGTGATGCTGGTAAAATCATATCTTCACTATTTCTTGATCTTTCTAAAGCTTTCAATTTTATATCCCACTCTCTTCTTCTAACAAAACTCTCTAACATAGGTACCTCACTTCAAATTTTAAACTGGTTCACTAATTACCTCACTAACAGGCAACCATCACCTAAATGGCTGAACTCTTACTACCCTGTCCTAAACACCACCACTAGTGTTCCCCAAGGCTCCATCTTAGGCCCACTTCTGTTTAGGATATTTATCAAAAACTTCCACACTGCACTCTCTCAAGGCTCAGTCATCAAGTACGCAGATGACTCCACTATTATCTGCACTGCAAACAATTCCTCAGAACTACATCAACTCACCCAAAATGCCCTCACATCCACTGAAATTTGGATGTCTAATAATCATCTTGCCCTGAACCCCAGCAAAACCAAACTCGTAATCTTTGCTCCAAAAAGGTTCACAGCCCTACAAAAAGAGAACTTCACCATTCAGTCCCTAAATTGTACCACCATTGACATTGTACCTAGTACAAAACTCATAGGTGTCATCATAGACAAAAACCTCACATTTGACATGCACATTCAGACCAATGTCAAAAAGACACATCAAAAGCTTGCCACTCTCTACTGACACAAACATTTACTCAGTGCATCAGCCTGACTTTCCCTTGCCTCTTCTTTTCTATTATCCTCTCTTTTATATGGTGCCTTCCCTCGTCACCAACGTTCAGTCCTCTCTAAAGTCTAAACTAGACTCATGCTACAAGAAAATTGCTAAGTTTGTAACTAACGCTTCCTACTCATCCCACCACTGTTTATCATTATGCAACCTAAAATGGCCTGAACTCCCCAAATATCTCACCTTTATCCAACTAACTACAGCTAAAACTCATTCATAATCCATCCACGTGCCCTGCTGTATCTTCTATACTTACTTTATACCATCCTAACAGACCACTCCGATCCAACAACCAACTGCTCATAAATGTAGAAAAACCCAAACATTCTGCTGGCCAGATGCTTTACTCCTTTACCATCGCAAAACTTTGGAACTCCCTCCCCCCAGCACTTAGATCCATCTGTTCAGTAACCCTCTTGAAGTAATCTCTGAAACTACACCTCTCCTCATCTTGGCTGTTCACATGTGCTAACACCACATCTTATATAACCTAACTTCAACCATCACAACTATTCTCACTCCCACTCTACTACTCAGGCACCGTCCTTTCAAATCAAAGTGTCTTTTTACTAACTCTGCCTCTCCATCCTGTCCACTTCCCTCTTCTACTAATCCTCATTGTCCTACCATTGATCCCTCCTGTCTATTTCCTTTTATTCCTAACCCTTATAAACCTACCATTGAACCATGCAAGACATTCAGGTACTCTCGCAGCCTACCTTAATAACATACCATCACTTATATCTGTAACAATATCCATTGGCTTTGCTGATTCCTGCAACAGGACTCATGTAGCCTATCGCTCAGCTATTACACCTACTAAACATGTGAAACATTTTAACTACCTAGTCTCTAATTAATCCCTATATCTGGTTTGTACCCACCGCATGAAGTGTCCTATATAAGTTTTGCTAGCTGAAAACCACTCATATGGAAAGTTCTCATGTATGTACTCTGTACTACTTGTGTAATATCTTTGATTTTAGAATGATTACTTATGTACTGTTTTTTTTCACCAATTGTATAAGCTGCCAATAATATGTACAAAATGTCTTTATTAATGTAAATTCTGTATTGTATGTGAAATGTCTTATATGTGGAGCTTTTCTCCCAGGGACTCCACTGAAAATGAGCACTTCTGGCCCAGGTGGACCATCCTGGTAAACAAATGTAAATAAATAAATAAATACATAAATGAATAAATAAATAAATAAATAATATCTGGTTATCGGATCCAATATCAGTATGAAGTGAGATGAGATGTGTGATATCAGTATTAACCAGCATGAGCTGTGATTGCTGTTGAGCATATATAAATATCAGAACAAATGCATAAGTACTACCACCTTGTTTCTCACCTCATACTGACATTATTATGCTTAGAATATGCATATATCTACATCTACTCAAGTGCAGTACATATGGCATGGCCCCCTATACAGTCTTTCCACCGAAGTAAAAATGTTGGTGTTTCACAAACAATCACATCATACAAATGCACCAAAAAGGTATTATAAACCAAACATTACACTTTTTTTGGTCATTTTATGCATGCCATGTTTAGCAGCATAACCTCAAGGTTATGCTGCTAAATGCTAGGAGTCTTAACATGTAAACTTCACTCGGTGGAAACAGTCCTCACCTTGGAAGATGCTGACATCTATGCAGTCATGAAGACTTGGTTCAAAGCTGTGGACAGCACCCCAGCCATACTGGGTTACACTTCCTTCCACACTTACAAACCACAAACTGAAGGCATGGCAGCTAAAGGAGGCAGTGCATCAGTATTCATTAAAGACATACATTAAAGATAAATACAGCTCCAGATTGGTTAAACAGTATGATTTCCTGGAGACACTTCAGGTGCAACTAACTGTTGGTAGGACACCTATTCAAGTCATTGCCAGCTACAGGACCCCCTCCATGAATCGAGACACCCACTCTGCCTACTTGGATCTACTGGAATCCATCTAGATACATCCAAACACCATGGTTCTGGGTGATTTTAATTAGTCATTCATTGACTGGGTGAAATAATCATGCTCAAACTCACTTGCCCAAAGGTTCCTTGAGTTCATTAACTCCAACACCCTGGACCAGCTGGTGGACACCCCAACTAGGGGCACCAACATCTTGGAGCTGGTACTTACCAAAATGGGGGACCACTGTAGCACCCTCACTGTGAGTTTTCCTTTGTCCAATCTGACAACAAACCAGTCTCGAAGCAACTATCACATCAGACCCCCAACCCCAGCAGCAGCTAAAGTAAAAACCTCTCCAAAGCAGATTATATCCTTCTAAGGGATGGTATAAATAGCTTTGCTGCACCTCCCCCCCCCAGATGGAACAGGCAACTTTGAGGAGTCATACACCAGTGCTTTTTGCAAACACCTGTATAACTACTCTGGCATGGCTGTACATGATAGGACCAAAACAAGCTCTTCAAGGAAGAGCAAACCTGCCTGATTGACAACTGCCATTAACAGGCTTTACAATAAGAGGAAGAAATTGCTATCCAAAAGTAAGAGGAACTGGAAACACTCCCTCCTCAGATTAAACAAGCAAACAAGACTTCTTGTGAAGTCCTCCAAAGCAAACTATAAATCTAAATTAGCATCCTCAACCAAGGACAGCCATAAGACATTGTTTAGTTACATCCATAGCCTAAAAGGTAAGACCAAGATTTCAGCTGAACCTGAGGACAGAGCAAACCTGTTAGCTAACAGAATCTGTAAAAATTTCAATCCCCTGTCTCCTCCACACATACCCAATGAGATTCCTTGCAACTGTACCCTACTTTGTATCTCTAGAGAGCAGGTCATAAATGCCCTCTGTAAGGCCAAAAACACAGAATCTATGGGACTTGATAACATTCCAGGCTGCATCCTACATGGGCTCCAACAAGAATTAGTAACATCATTGGGTACTCTTTTCAATCATAGTCTAAGTGCTGGCTTCATCCCATCTGAATGACAAATGGCTACCGTTATCCCCTTGCACAAATGTGTTGCTTCCACTGACCCTGGGAACTATCCTTATCTTCAAGGCCATAGAGCAAATCATCATGGATGCTATCAACAACACTTGACCCTACTCAGTTTGGATTTGTCATAAGGAAATCATGCTTGTTAAACCTGGTGGACTTCTTCAAGACAGTCACCAGAGCCCCGGAATAGGGGAAGACTATGCATACAGCCTACCTGGTCTTGGCCAAGGCTTTTGACACTATTCCTCACTCAGGCATTATTGACAAACTCATCCAGCTAGTTATCAACCCTTATATCATTAGGTGGGTTACTAAATGGCTCAGCAATAGAACCCATACAGTCAAAATAGGGGAATCCAGCTCCAACAGTAGACCTGTAACCAGTGGTGTTTACTGGTACCTCTACTGTTTGGAATTTGTTTCTCTGAAGTACAAGCAAAAACTAAAGGTCTGTAGCTAACAAAGTTTGCTGATGACTGTAAACTGGGAGCAGTCATAGAATCCTCAAAAGATGTCAACATCCTACAAGAGGATCTTATGCAAACAAATGATTAGTGCCAAAGTCACAGCCTTAAACTCAGTGCATTAATGTATTATCATCCCTTTGGATAAGAGACATATGACATTAATAGAATCTGTTGGAGGGACAGATTTGTCTCCCAGACGTTACCACACCTGTAGAACAGACTCCCAATTCATGTCAAGCAGAGTACCTCTTTGGCCCTCTTCAAGTGCAATCTGGATGATTGAATGGGTAACCATAAATTCTCCCCGGGGTTCCACCTGTGTCTCTCTTGGATAGGGGCAATAGGTGCTGATTGTGGAAATAAGGGCAGAAGTTTGTTAGGCTTATAAGAACCATTAGCTTAGCAACTTCCTATGATCCTATTATCCTATGACAGCCAGCATAGAAAAGATTTGATGGTTAGCTATGACTGCAAGAAAACGCTGACTCTTGTCCCATGGCAAAAGCTGGGAATGTTCCTATGCATGTGGAAAGACTTTACTATTGTTTGTACAAATGTGCATGGTGTCAGTGTGCATCAGTTAACATTCTGAACATTAAAAATAATTGATAATTAGAGAATAATTACCCGACAAATGCCCATGGGGCTCACAGTAGTAATGTAGTGCAACAGGTACTGGGTTCTATTCCCTTAATGCTGTCTGTATTTTACATGCATTTCATCACTCTGCAGCTGTGGTATACTGTAAGGTAGATTTTGTTACACATTTCATCACACAGCTGCTGAGCCACAGCTGGCTAACATTATTTTTTCTTTTGATATGAGTGGAATATGCATGATTTCAAATTTCCTCATGTACAGGAAGTCTTATAATATTATCAAAACTTGTTGTGCCATGACATGAGTACTGATGTCAGGTAAATCACACTCACATTACAGACCTGCACAAAAAGTTATGAATAAATCATATACATGATCATACCTCTTAGCTTTCCAGATTTTCGCAGAGTGTCCAGATTTTTATCTCAAAATTTTGGTCTGTTCCTCGTAAAATGTTTGGTTTTCTGGCAAATCACTGGCATGATCTGAGAAATCATCATCATCTTCTTTTGGCTTTTCCCGTTAGGGGTCGCCACAGTGGATCATCTGTTTCCATTTCTTCCTGTCCTCTGCATCATGCTCTTTCACAACCAACTGCCTGCATGTCCTCTCTCACCACATCCATAAAATGAAATCACTAAATTATGACATATTGGAGTTTCAAACTTCATATCCTTTAGAAAAATGCATTTTAACACACACCCTGTTATTCTAGCTATTTTTTTTTAAGTTTATAAGAGCAGTATTTAAACTCTGTCCCTACCTTTGGGCCTTTTTTTCACCATTATATAAGGCTTTGTCCAGATTTCTTGGGCTAAAAGGTTGAGAGGTATGTACATGATGCCATGTCTACAGTATGAGAATCCATGCTATACTGACTCAATTATCATAGCGTATGTACTATAGCATCATTCCCAGTTATTCACACTTTTCTAACAGTCAGCTCAGAGGAGTGTAACATCAGTTCTTCTGTGGCATTTCTTCTCAGTACGTAGTTTAATATGTAATTGTTTTGTTCCTTCCATGGGTTCAATTCCAGTGTGTTCTGCAATATACAATAGTAAGAGGGATGTCTCCATTGGCAATGCAGCCTATAATCCTGTTAAAGAATAACACTAGAGAAATAAACAAAAACAGTTAGGGTAATACATATGTGTGTGTAATACTATTAATCTCAATAATTCTATAACTCATTCCTATGCACATGTCAAGAAATGGAGACGTTAAGTGAAATAGATCTGTGATATCAGTATTAACCAGCATGAGCTGTGGTTGCTGTGAAGCATATATTCACATTAGCACACATGGAGAACTACTATGGCTATGTTTCTCACTTCATACTGACATTGGATCCATACCAAATATAGTATCTATATTCTGTTTTTCTGCCATTCTTAGTACAATGTCAGTTCTCCATTGTGACTATTGTTGGCGCCAGATGGAGCACATGAAATCTTGTTTTTGATACCAATTCCCTGCTATTTTTCCTGAGATCTCTGAAGGATACATGTCTGGTGGGAGGTATTGTACTGCTCCACTTAGAGCATAGAAGTGGCATGAAGAGGAGTCCAAAATGCAGGTGCAGGCTAGTGCAGCAAGGCTCTACTGCAGGTGCAGGCTAGTGCAGCAAGGCTCTACTGCAGGTGCAGGCTAGTGCAGCAAGGCTCTACTGCAGGTGCAGGCTAGTGCAGCAAGGCTCTACTGCAGGTGCAGGCTAGTGCAGCAAGGCTCTACTGCAGGTGCAGGCTAGTGCAGCAAGGCTCTACTGCAGGTGCAGGCTAGTGCAGCAAGGCTCTACTGCAGGTGCAGGCTAGTGCAGCAAGGCTCTACTGCAGGTGCAGGCTAGTGCAGCAAGGCTCTACTGGGTCTCAATGCAAGACTGAGGCATGGGACAGTTTGGCCAACAAGCACATGAAGGAACAATGTTTTTACCACTGTAATGACTTGAAACACTGAACTACTTCACTGATAGTATAAAGAATATAGGGTCAGCTGTAGCGGTCATGTCATGGCACCAAACACTTCTTCGTTGCTCTTTTTCCTTATCTGTAGCCTTTGCAGATATATGAAGAACTCAGGAAATGCACCAAGAGATTACATTACCTCAGAGAGGCATGGGGTAGGTATGGTTGCAGGTATTACCGACTGAAATATAATTCTAAAAGTACTTGTACCAACAGTTAATATAATTTGTAGAGATCAGGTGTCACATGATTTTTAAAATTACCTGAGTATGTATATTCTGAGTGTATATACCCTGTATAGCTGTAAGATCAGTTTATGTAGCTATAAATTAGCTAAGGGCAAGTAAGGTCTGATGGCTGTGGGCTCCATTTCTCCAAACAGAAAATTTGTGTAATATGATTTTTATAGTACAAATGATAAATAGTTGTACTAGAAATGATATCGTGTCATCAGTACATTTACTATGTAAAAGCAATTGTGGATTTACAGATATTTTATAATATGTATAATCCCTAAGCAATGGTTGTTACATATGAGAGTCAATTGTATTTTAGCAGTATTTTAAGAATAATTAATGACCTCACATATTCATATCTGGATGTGAATGATTATACTAAAATATATACTTGTAATGTGTAATGATGTTGGCCTACAAATTAAAGACATATTTCTAATAATCTTTTTTTATGTCTATCTGCCCCTGCACTTCCTCACTATCTATTTTTGTCCTGATTTTGTGATTGTAATGTCCATTACCAGCACCACAGTGGCTCAGACTGCAATTCCTCCACTCATGGCAGTGGATGCACCAATGCCAGCAACAGAGGAACCCAGCATTTCTGAGTGACAACCTGCCAGGGTTGCATCCAAACTTTATAGAAGCACTTTATAGTAGCAATGTCCCACCTGTGTCAAGTAGCTCTGCCCCAGTGACTGGTACTGTGGTACCCACTGGGAATAGTGCTAGTGGAAGGGGTTATTATGTCACCTAGAGAAGCAGACAGTGCTGGTGGAAGAGATAATGGCTAGAAGCCTTGGTGTCTGAATCAGTCATGTGCAGAAGGTCCTGCAGAACATTGCCAGATCACTGCCCCAGCCAGCACTCCATGCAGTTTCTGAGCAGGAGACAGTGGTAACTGTTTTGAGAGTGAGGCCTAAATTGCCATTGTGTTCAAGCTGGAAGGGGGTGTGCCTCTGAACAACCATTCCTCTCTCCATCATGGTGTTCGCCCTCCCTTTCGTGTCCATCACCAAAAAAAAAAATCCATACATAACCTTCCACTTTAACATTGCTAAGTTGTTGTCATGCATCATTCATAGTGTGACTATCCAAAAAAAGTGTAAATTATTTCTACATATACAGTATTAGCTTGTGAAGAAGTAGATAGATATGGTCCATTTCACACCCACCCTGCTCATTCCAAAATTACTCACCTAGCATCATACCCTTTGCTTACTCCCCATTTCCATCTCTGCCTTATCAGCTCATTTCTCACATGCAGTCTGGTCAAGAAGTAGATGACCACTCCACAAACATGGCCATAAATGGTTTATAAACTACAGAGCCTATTGCTAGTTCTTGCCTCGGAGAAAACTGAGAACGTTTCTATGCATATGCTAGGACTTTGTCATCGGTCATGCAGCTGAGCTTATCACCATTACATTTCACTAAGTTATTGAGACAGAATAACAATAATGTTAATTGCTTCTGTAATTTGTCTATGCTTATGTGGCTCAAGGTATACATGGCAACATGAGGAGTCCATTGCACTGCACTCTTATTGTTGTATATCACTGAGGGTGGGGTTGTATCACATTTATCTCCTCATTCTGTAACTGAGGTCCACTGAACATGTAAAGGCAATGCCATATTTGCAGACTGACCTCAAAAATTGCAGTACTGACATCATTTGCAGCCATCTGCAGACTAGGAACCAAAAGCGATCAATACTCCAAAGGAAGAAAAAGGCACACAGTCTATGTTCGGGTAGCTGAAGATGGTGAATGCCACAATATATTCAATGTTTCTAAAAAAGAATTCACATAAATCCGAGGCCAATATTATGCTCCAATTGTAGTTTATTGCAAAACAAACAATAACAACTTGTGTCGACCTAGGTTTCGTCAGTCTACACTGACTTCTTCAGAACGCAAGTTGAACATTTCAAAATTGCCGCTTATATACCACACACAATTGTTTAATTAACCAATTAATTAATATAACAGTAATTAAAAACATCATTTGCAGCCATACCTTGATATCACTGCAAATGTTATACATGTAACAGCTATTTGATACTAATGGACACATACACTGGCAATACTGCATTCTGCAGTGATTTGGGTGAAATCAACTTGAGAAACTTGAGTTGCACTACAGTGTGTAACATATTCCTCTGTCACCCATTACCTTCCTGATCAATCCCTATATTATCATCCTTGTACTTTCCCTTTTTTCATCTGTAACTCATCAGAGAAATGCCAATACAAGTAACTTTTTAGCTTCATCTGATACAGCATTGCTGTGGAGCATACCATATATACATATACATATATATATATATATATATATATATATATATATATATATATATATATATATATATATATATATATGGGTCTACTACGGTTGATTGAAAACTCACTGGATTGAAAATGATATTACTAGGACCACTTCACTGAAAACTCACTTGACTGAAACTCATTTTGTTGAAAGTTATGAATGGCTTTTCCCCACTGTAGTGCGACCCTGGAGTTAGTATATAAAGTAGGGGGGTGGGGGCACAGCCCCCCACATATCTTGGTTATATATTCTCATTTGGAAACAGTTATTTATTGCACTTGTAAGTATCACTGTGTATAGTTTAAAATGTTTATAATACGTGGGGGGCTACGCCCCTCCACACCCCCCAATGTGGGGGGTTGCCCCCCCACATCCCCCCATACTTTATATACTAACTCCAGTGTTGTATTACAGTGGCAAAAAGGCCATTTATAACTTTCATCGAAATGAGTTTCAAAGAAATGAGTTTTCAGTGAAGTGAGCTTTCAGTGAAGTGGTCCTAGCAATTTCATTTTCAGTCAAGTGAGTTTTCAATCAACCGTAGTAGACCCATATACAAATATATATATATATATATATATATATATATATATATATATATATATATATATAGAGAGAGAGAGAGAGAGAGATATATATATATATATATATATATATATATATAATATGTAGATTTGTTAAAAAAGACTATTGATGCTACGTTACAAGATTGTTTAGATGGCCATCTAACAATTTCTACCTTGTCTGACTATTTGATGGTAGAATTTCCTATTATGCCTTCATTTCAAAGTCCTCCTAAGATTCATAAGAATTTTTCTAATCCACCCTTCAGACCCATAGTGTCTGGTAAGGGGTGGATTACAAAACGTTTCTCCAGTTTTGTGGATAAATATTTTAAGCAAGTCCTGATTGGAGATCTATGTGTTTTAAAGGATACTGAACAGTTTTTGTGTGATTTGTATGAATTCATTGTATGGAATGGTCCCATTACTCATTGCTTCTTAGTCATGTTGGATGTGTAATCACTTTTTACTGTGATTCCTAATATAGCAGGTGTTGAGATTACTAAGGCTTTTTTTGCAACAACACAGTCATTTTTCTCCACAACTAATAGATTTGTCGGGCTTATTTCTAGAGATTGTACTAGAAAATAATGCACTTGTATTTGAGAATTTAATATTTTTACAAAAGGTTGGCATAGCTCTAGGCACAGGTTGTACCAATAATTATGCCGACATGGCTCTGGCCAAATGGGAAGAAAGGCATGTTTTCCATGGGCATGAATGGGCAGACCATGTTATATTTTATAGAAGGCTTGTGGATTACATATTCCTGCTGTGGAAGGGATCTTTGGAGAGTTTACATGGATTTATTTCATATTTACACACTACTACTACTTTTTTGAAGTTTACCAGCAAACAGTCCTTGCTTTCTATAGATTTACTTGATGTGTTAACAGATAAGTATGTCAATGGCTCTTAAATACAGGTTTGTTCAGGAAAACATGCAGATGTAATGCAGATTTACAAAGACATAGTATGCATCCTGCATTTATTTATAAAAATATTTTAAAGGGGCAAACCTTACGCAAGTCCAGACTTAATAATCTTGATAAGAAGTTCAGTAGGAGCCAGAGAACTAGCAAAGCTAGACCGTATTTCTCAGATACAATTATTAAAACCAATGAGGATTTAGAAATTTGAAGGAATGATTTGGATGGGTTACCTATTTCCCTATATTTTACAAGTGATGTGGAAGTGATGCATAGGGTTATTAGAAGTAATTGGTCCATTTTATAGACTGATGATACTATAGGTGCCTTAGTTGGTGACAGACCTAGATTTAGATATAAAAACAGAAAGTCTCTCAAGACAATTGTGCTATAAAGTACATTTAGACATGAGCTTTAGTTGTGTACAGGGCATGAGGAAGTGATTCAGATGTAACTATTGTAAGTATATAGACGTTAGTAATACCTTTATTCATCCCCTTACTGGCTACATTTATAATTTTAAAGTATCAGCAGATTGTCGCACCTCCAATATAGTTTACCTTACAACTTGTGCTGCATGTAGTAGTTTTTATTTAGGTAAAAGTAATCATACACTATATGAAAGAATAAGAGAGCATTTGTACAGTACTTAGGTGGGGGACATCAAAAGTGCTTTAGCTAAGCATACACTAGTGACCAGTGTCATCCATACTTTTAGATTTAGGGTAATAGAAGTAATCTATCAAACACAATGTTGAGGTGATGTAAGGAATTACACAGAGTTAAGGGAAATACATTGGATAGTTAATTTACAAGCTGACAAATCACCTGGTTTAAGTGGGTAGGTTTGTTTAACACCTCTACTAAAATCTAAAGGACTTCAATATTAATTGCTGCTTGTTTTTTAACAGTGTAATTGCTCACACTATTTAATGATGTTGTTTTATTTTAGTTTGCATGGTCTGAAGAAGCACTTTGTGTGAAAGTGCTAACCATTACCGTATTTTTGTTTTATTAAACTTTTACAGTTTTAAAGTATCCTGCTGTGTTTTTGTGCCTTAGGTTGGATTTTTACATTATTTTTGTTTTTACTGGCACACTCTCCTAGGCATTATTCTTTTATTCAATTAATTTGATGAAATTGTTGATGATACTTGTAATCCACCCATTAATGGTGTGTCTCTTTCATAATGCTTGTCTCATTCTTTCATATAGTTTTCTTGCCCCCATTCAAATGTGCGATGTCTGGCAACTGCTGCAGAAATGCATCTGAGGCATCAGTAGGCAATACATAAATCAAGAAAATGTCACCTAAATAAGCCGGGGTTCAAATTTGGTCTGGTCTATGTTGTTGCAGTTGTAAACCACTTGCAGATATGTTACAGTGACTTAGTGCACAGATGTGTTGAAAGAAATTCCACATGGTGATGACACTTTCACAGTGGGAGGATTTTGAAACCCTGAGAAGTGTACTAACTTTTAACTATGCCCATATTCATTTCCACACACTGGTGATAACATTCCTTAATGATACCTGCTCTTTGTCAATTGCTGTATGACATGTGGTTTCCGAAACTAATTCATAACTGTAGCTAATTCACAACTCAAGAGACTATGAGTTAGGCAGGCAGGAGTTCAAATCTATAATGATTTAGCTTATGGACTATTGGAAACTGTTATTATCTTGTGGTAATAATATCATTTTACTGTAAATACTGTGTACATGGTATATTCAGAAGACAAATTTCATGAATCCCAAACACCATGCAGTGATTCATACAGAGGATGGTGGCTTTCAATTCCCTCCTGTATAATGTCAGTTATATCAGTTCAGTTTACCTGCTGCATTACTATTGTCAGCTTATCATGTCTATTGTGCATTCACACCTCTTGAGAACACCTTCTTTTGTGGCATATTTTATGCATGCCCATGAGTTTTCATTATCAGTGTGAGAGTTCATGATGTTAACCCCAGGCATGTGCATTTTGTTTGCCTGCTATCACCTGGTATCCATCCATCCACCCATCCATTCACAACCCCTTTTTCCCATTTTGCTTATGGGGTCAGGTCTTCTTTTTACCAGTGATAATTATCTATAGACAAGGTTTATACAGCTGGATGGCTAGCCCTACCTTGGTACTACACCACACACTGACATGCACACTCACACCTATGGCCAATTTAGGGTGCCCAATCCACTGAATGCATGTCTTTGGAATGTGGAAGGAAACTGGAACACCCAGAAGAAGCCCATGGAAACATGGAGAGGACATGCAGACTCCACACAGAAGGTACCCTAGCCAAGAATCAAACTGGAGAACATCTTTCTGTAAGGTGACAATGCTATCTGCTGTGCTACTGTGCTACCCTGAAATGATCTAGTATTTTCCCAAGAAATATCTTTTGCAGCCTCCCTTTCTATGCTTTGCATGTTAGCATGCCTTATTAATACCCTGGTAAATAAATATTTTTTAACAATGTCCTAAGTTTGACACCAGTACATGCATTTGCTTCATCCTGATATCAAATGTTCCTTACCATAGAAATGTGTTATTGCAAACACCTTGGCTCCCACCACTTCTGTAGCATGTCTTATTAATACAGTGGTCTAGTGACATTGGCAAGGCTTCAATGCCATCCCTACATTATCTCAGTCATTGCTCTCATCTCTTACACCCCCCTGACTGTTAGGTACACTGCTATGAGTTTGCACTATGTGGTTTACATTGGCTTGTGGTCTTAATTTAGCAATATGAATTCTTATTATAATGGCTAGTTGGAAGCTATGTGTTAATGGCTGTCTAAGTGATCCATTCAGTTATTTACATTTGTGCAAAGTGTTTTAGGGGCATGCATCTTTCTACTTCACTGGCTACCTTTGTTAAGTCATTTATTTGACCCATTGTACTGCGGGAATTCTGGGTTAGCTTTCTTTGAGGTCTGTTACTTGCTTTTTTCTATTGCTATCTACCTGTGTATTTGAAAGTTTTCACAAGAATATGATATTATGACCCCTTGCACTATGACGTCTGTGGTGCCTCACTTTAACATTACAACATGGATATACTAGGGCTGCAATGACCCACCTAGGGACAGAACACCCATTTGTAACTTACTGGTGGCATTGTATGCCTGCATGGCTGTCACTAACCATTGTTCTTAGAAATGCTAGGTGTTGTGTTAACGCTTACTGTTTCTTGCTTATCCCATTTCTCCATGTGAACACACCTCACCCATGTCCAGAGTTTCACAACTTGTCCAAATATGTGCCATGTATTTGTGGTGTGTTCCTCACACAATTTGGGTTTTTCTGGTACATACTTGAAAACTGTGGTCTGTAAAATAAAATAATAACAGACATTTTTGTTTCAGACTTCTACCTCTTAGACAATGGATGACAATGCAAAACCAGAAATTCTATCCCAGTTCTTAGTGTAATACTTACAAGTTGTTTTGGGACCTTTGTTCCCCCAATTATGTTTGGCTTTGTCAGAAATTCTTACATTGAAAGGTTGAAAGGTTTGTCTGTCTTAAGTGTCCATTTTGGTCTAACACATTTTTGATAATGTTCTTTTCCATATTAAGATTTTTAATGCAACTCATCATTATCATCAACCCCCCCCCTTTCCTATTTTCTACATAAGGTCAGTGTGTTGTGTCAGCTGTCACCATCTCACTATTCATTTCCACTCTCCTGCTTTCTTTGACACTCATGCCTGACTGTCACAGCTCTTCTCTCACACAATCCATCCACCTCTTTGCTGGATACCCTTGTTTCCTCTTGCCTTCTTCATGACTATCCAAATCATCTTCACAAGATTGTTTTCTGTTTTCCTGCACATATGCCTGAACCACTGCAATCTGTTCTGTTTGCCTTTTTCTGCAACTGGAGCTACTTTGGGTTCTGCTCTTATGTCCTCCTTTCTTTGTCTGTTTCACAGTGTGCATCCTATCACTCTTCTCAGGCACTTCATTTCCATAATCTCCATATTCATAAAGGATATGCACACCTCTAGACTAGTACGCCAGCATAATGCATCTGACTACTTCAGGTACAACTAACATTGGTGATTCAGGTCATAGCCTGCTATAGGTCCACAACCATGTCCCAAGACACTCACTCCATATTCCTAAGCACCCTGGAAACTATTAGGGTCCAACCCAGTGCTCTCTTATTAGGTGACTTCAACTACCCCTCCATCAACTGCATCAACTGCTTCCTGGAATTCATCAATTCCAATGCCCTGGACCAGCTCACCCCCCCCCCCCCACCACCGTAGAGGAAGCAACATCCTTGACCTAGTTATTACTAACATGAGCAACCATTGCTCTATACCAGTAGTCAATTCTTCCCTGGTTAGATCCGACCACAACCTAATCACCATGGAAATCCCCCCCCCCCCCACTGTAAAGGTAATCACTATGAAAAACGTCTCCATAGCTGACTTTGGGCTGGTAAAAACAGAGGTGGCTAACTTCATGGCACCCATGTCAATGGAAAAAAGATACATGACTGCCAAATCATACACTAATGCATTGTACAAACACGTACATAAATGCATGAAACTAACCATACCCAACAGAACCAAGAGGCTCTCCTCCAAAAAAAGGAAACCAATCTGGTAGTCCCCATGCCATTAATAAACTCTACAACAGAAGGAATAAACTGTTGCAGAAAAAGGTGAAGTCCCAAGACAGGAAAAACTCCCTTATTAGCCTCAACAAAAAGTTGAGATCCCTCATCAAAACCTCTAAAGCCAGCTATGAAGGCAGAATTGGAGCAGACACTAAAAACAACCACAAAGCCTTCTATAGTTATATCAAAAATCCCCATGGCAATACCCAGGCTTGCTCTGAGTTACTGCACAATGGTACCTCCTATACTGAGCCAAAAGATATTGCCAACATACTGGCTGACAGATTCAGGGCCAACTTTACCCCCCCCCCCTCATAACACCAATCACAATACTGGAGGAATGCCAGGCACCCAGCATTACTGCAGCACAGGTTAAAGCTGCATTGTCCAAGGCTAAGAATACAGCTTCCATAGGACCTGACAATATTCCTGAATGTGTTCTACATGAAATACAAAGTGAACTGACACCACATCTGTGTGCCCTGTTCAATCACAGGCTCATCTCAGGTTTTGTCCCTACCAAATGGTGCACTGCTACAGTCATCCCTCTCCATAAAGGGGGAGCAACGATAGACCCTGGAATTTATCACTCCATTAGCCTGGAGAGTCTGATATGTAAGCCTATGGAGCACATCATCATGGACCTAATTAACAAGGCTATAGGGAATTTCCAAACTCTAGATCCCACATAATTTGGTTTTGTAAAAGGTAGATCATGCCTGCTCAACCTGGCTGATTTCTTTGAGTCAGTCACCAGAGCTGTGGATGAGGGGAAGGCAGTTCTTATAGCCTACCTCAATCTGGCCAAGGCCTTTGATAACATTCCTCACTCAGGAATTATTGATAAACTCACCAAACTAGGCATCAACCTCTATATCACTAGGTGGGTTGCAAAGGGGCTTACAGATAGAACCCACAGTGTGAAAGTAGCAGACTCCAAGTGAGACTACCGACCAGTCACAAGTGGAGTCCTACAGGGATCAGTCCTGGGTCCTCTCCTGTTTGGCATCTACTTCCCAGAAGTCCAGGCCAACACAAAGGGATTCTGGCTGACCAAGTTCACAGACAACAGCAAGCTAGGAGGTATTATTAACTCCTAAAGTGATGTAGACATCCTACAGAAAGGCCTCACTGAGACCAATGACTGGTGTTGAAACCATGGCTTTAAGCTTAATGCCAAAAAGTGTGTCATCATCCCCTTTGGGAAAAACCTCAGTTCCCACTAATTACCACATTGATGGGAGTCCACTGAAAACTGAAGGTGTTACAAGAGATCTGGAGACACAGATTGACAGCAACCTCTCCTTCGACCACCACATTGCCACTGTGGTCAGAAAGTCCTTCTATGTGGCACATCTCATTACCAAAGGTTTTGCATCCAGGAAGAAAGAGGTCATCATCTCTCTCTATTTTTCCCTCATTAGGCCAATCATCCAGTATAATGCCTCATTTGGCACGTACCTTACTAGACAAATGCAACAGCTGCAAAGGCCACAAAAGTACCTCACAAAGAGGATCGTAGGCCTTAAACACATGTTGTACATGGGCAGACTCAAAAAAACTCCAGCTATTCTCTGTCTTATATTGTCTACTAAGAGGTGAACTCTGCTTGACTACCAAAGCCATGTCCGACCTAGCTCTGTTAGAAATGCTACATCTAAAGAAATCCCAATCCCTCCGCACCACATGCTCCAGAGACCTCAACCTCATTACCACAATCAACAGAACATGCTGGAGGGACAGTTTCATAACCCAGAGACTGCCCATGCTCTGTAATAGACTTCCTATGCATGTCAAGCAGAGCACTTCACTGGCCCTCTTCAAGAGAGATCTTGATGAGCGGATGTGAAATAGAAAGTTCACCCTGGGGATCACTCCAATGGCTCTACTTGATAAACTGTAAAAATCACAAAAAAAAAAATGGCCAGAGTGCAAGCCAAACTCTTATTTAATAAAATACAATGAAGCGCTTTTCATTTGTAAAATAACAAACTTCATCAGACTAAAACAGTGTTAAACAAAACTGAACTTCTTAAATAGCATTTGATAAGCCAGCCCTATACTAGAAAGGAAATGATGTCATAACAACATTTTACATTTTTAAAAACATACATATATATATATAAAGCACACATACATAAAATACATTAACTAAATTCCTTCATTAATAAATGAGCTAAATACATCCCAGTTAATTATTATTAATTAAAAAAATTCTTGTTATAGAAAATATATATATATATATATATATATATATATATATATATATATATATATATATATATATATACATATATAGGTTCATAGGGTCATAGGTTGGTACTAGCTATCTGCCCGAAGGCATTTATAAGCCTAGCCAGAATGTGTTGGCTTTCGCCGCCCCCTTAGATTAGTTCCCTGTGCCTCTGTCCAGCAGAGCCACTGAAGCGATCCCTGAGGTAAACTTTTTGTTTCCCATCCACTTGTCAAGGTTTCTTTTAAAAGGTGTTAGCGAGGAATTCTGCTTAATGTAGATTGGGATCTTGTTCCAAGGCATTGGAAGTCTCTGGGACAGGAATCTATCCCTCCAGCATATCCTATTTATTGTTGTGGTGAGGTTTAGATCCCTAGAGCATGTGGCTCAAGGGGATAAGGTTTTCTTTAGGTGGAGCATGTCCATCAATTCTGAGTTGGACATGGTCTTGTATGTCAAGGAGAGATCACCTCTGAGTAGGCGGTATGCAACCGAGCACAACTGGAGTTTCTTCAGTCGAGCTGCATAGGGCATCTGTTTGAGGCCATTGATCCTCTTGGTGAGGTAGTTATGTGGTCTTTCCAGCTGTTGCAGGTGTCTTTTAAGGTACATTCCAAGTGGGGCATTGTACTTTAAGATGGGTCTGATGAGTGATGAGTAGAGGGGCACAATGACCTCTTTTGATCTGGATGCGAACCCTTTTGGGATTAGGTGGGCCACGTAGAAGGATTTTCTAACCACTTTGGCAATGTGATTATCAAAGGTGAGATTACTATCTACTTGGGTTCCTAGATCCATTATTACATCTTCCACATTTAGGGGACTACCACCTATGTGGTAGTTTGTGGGTACTTTGTTTTTTCCAAAGGGGATGACTATGCACTTTTTGGCATTTAGCTTGAGGCCATGATTTGGACACCAGGTATCTGTCTCAGTGAGAACCTTTTGGAGGATGTCTGTGTCAGCTGGAGAGTCAATTATAGCCCCTAGTTTGCAGAAGTCTGCGAACTTGGTCAGCCATAGTCCTCCTGTGCTTGCCTGTACCTCTGAGAAGTACATGCCGAACAGGAGGGGTCCTAGGATTGAGCCCTGGGGAATGCCACTTGTAACTGGTTTAGAGTTGGACATAGCTCCCACAACTCTCACCATGTGAGTTCTGTCTATGCGCCATTTGACAACCCATCTTGTGATGTAAGGGTTTATGTTCAGGCTGGTGAGCTTGTCTATAATACCAGAATGGGGAATGGTGTCGAAGGACTTAGCGAGGTCTAAGTAGGCTGTGTGTATCACCTTTCCCTCATCTATAGCCTTGGTAACTGTCTCAAAGAAGTCCACCAGGTTTAGGAGACATGATCTGCCCTTAACAAAGCCAAACTGGGTAGGGTCTAGTGTCTGGAGGTTCCAAATGTCTCTGTTAATGAGTTCCATGATGATGCGCTCCATAGCCTTGCATTCCAAGCTAGTCAAGCTTATAGGGCGATAGTTCCCGGGGTCTGCTGTGGCTCCACCTTTGTGGAGTGGAATAATCGTTGCTGTGCGCCACTCTATGGGTATGTAGCCTGTGGAGAGGCTATGTTTGAACAGTGTGTTTAGCTGAGGGGTTAGTTCGTCTTTGAGTTCATGTAGGACACAGTCTGGGACACCGACTGGTCCCATTGATGCTGTGTTTTTGGCTTTAGAGAGGGCTGTTTTAACCTGAGTGTCTGTGATTTCAGGGACTCTACATTCTTCTGGTATGGTTATGGGCCATTTTGGGGGTGAGAGGGGGGTGAAGTTTGCACTGAACCTGTCTGCCAGAATATCAGTCAGTTCAGTGTATTTTGTGCCATTCTCCACTAACTCCGAGCAGATCTGAGCATCGCCACTTAGATTTTTGACATAGCTAAAGAATGCCTTGTGGTTATCTTTGGAGTCCTTGGCAATTTTTCTTTCAAAGCTCGCCTTGGATGATTTTATGAGGGATCATAGTTTCTTGCTGATACTGATCAGGGATGTCCTCCCTTATTGGGATTTTACTCTTTTCTGTACTAGTTTCCTCCTTCTATTGTATAGTTTGTTTATGGCAGGAGTCCACCAGACTGGTTTCCTTTTCTTGGAGGAGTGTGTCTTGGTTTTGCTTGGGATTGCACAATCCATGCATTCTTGTAGCCGCCCATAGAATGCATTAGTAAAGGATTTTGCAGATTGGACAGTGTTATCCTTCATCATGGGGGCTTTAAAACTTTCCACCTTGGTCATAAGTAACATGAAGTTTGCTTTTGAAAAGTTTTTCACGGTAGCTTTCTTGTCCGGGGGTGGGGGCAGAATATGGATATCCAAAGTGATTTGTTTATGGTCAGATCTAACCAGGGAGGGGTTGACCTCTGGTGTGGAAGACCGGTCGTCCATGTTTGTGATGACCAGGTCCAATATGTTGTCACCTCTGGTAGGAATGTTGACCAGTTGAACCAGAGTGTTTGAGTTTATAAATTCTAGGAAAAGTTGGGCAAGGGAGTTAGTACTTGAGTAGTTCTCCAAGTTAATGTTTGGGTAATTGAAATCACCCTATATTAGTGTGTTTGGTAGGACCTTTATGTTTCCCAGTGTTTCCAGAAATGCAGAATGGGGGTCCTGGGACATGGTGGGTGATCTGTAGCAAGCTACAATTTGAATTGCAGTTTTGCCCATTGTTAGTTGCACGTGGATGATCTCTGAAGCATCGTGCTATGCCACTAACCTGGAGGTGTGGGTATCATTGATGAATATGGATACACCCCCACCTTTTGTATTTCAGTTTGGGTTTTGTGGCCGAAATGTATGGTATGAGTTGTAGCCTGGTAGTGCTGGGGTGCTGTCTGGAGCCTGAAACCAGGTTTCTGTTACTGCATATATATTGATTTTCTCCATACTGAGGAGTGCCTCGAGTGATTGCATTTTGAGGTTTAGACTTCTAGCATTGAGTAGCATTACCCTCAGTTTTTTGTTACTTGTGCTATTTATGGCGGTGGATTTGTCTTTTGAGCCTTGCCTAAAAAAGGCACTATGGGGGTGGCAAGAGCCTTGGCAAGTATTTGAAATCCTAAAAGTGACAGGTGTAAGCCGTCTATAATGGAGCAGCATGGCTTGTTGAGCATGTCATCCCAAGCAGACAAATATTGTCTCCCCTTTGAATGACACCAGATACTTTGGCAATTGTTGAAATCGAGAATTTTTTTCTTTATACCGTGGTATCATTCTTGGTGAGGGCAGGATGCTACTCAGGGTTAGGGTCATACTGGCCTGGGCTACATGATCAGAGAGCTCTTCCATGTCTCTTTTCATGCAGTCCAGGGAGGTATAGCTCAGGTCATTCACACCAACATGGACAATGACAGAGTCATAGTTGTACTTGTTCTGGAGTGACCTGAGTACTTGTGTTATGTGGCGAATCCTGACACTCAACAGGCAGCTAACAGTAACCTTCTCCTTCTTCAGCCTAGTGAGTGGGACGTCAGTGTGCCTGACTCCAGAGTCACCTATAACTAGTATGTTGGGATTGTTATTTTGCCTTAAGGGCTGTGATTGCATGGCACACTGCTTTTGTGATGTATGTGTTTCATGGTTTGTGTTGGGGGGGTGGAGGTTCCTTGGAAGTTTGCTTTGGAAGTCTCTGTTGATTTTGCAGATTTTTATTTAGAGCCTCTGAGTATGTTTCCATGTATTTATGTGTGATTTTTGCCAGTGTTGGTTTAATGGGTCTATGTAAGACTGGTGGTGTGATGCAAGTATTTCCCTTCTCCTCTTGTCTGTCTGATCCAATCTTGGGTTGAGAGAGCTTAGCCTTTAGTTTGGCTGTATAACTGCATCTCTTGCATGCATTAGTGTTTAGTGGTAGGAGGAGGGGGGTTGTCTGTATACCTGTGGCAGTTGTAATATTGCCTCAAAATGCCCAGATTCACCAGTTGGACTGGAGAGTACACCTGAAACTGCCCTTTGGACATGCCTGGATAGGTAAAATGAACTGTTTTACTGAATGGCTGGTAAGGTTGAATAGAGAGCCTTGTCCTACTGTACAGTACAGTAGGGTCTAGTGCTAGGGTTTATAAGTGCTTGCTATAAGTCTTGAGCAAGTGCCGGGCTGGGAAATGAATGGTTTGAGTGCTTAAGTTAAACGTTTGTCTTGATGCAAGGAAAAATTTGAAGAGGAGACTTTGTGGAGCCAGGAATAGTTTTACCCTAGCTAACTGGCGCTGCCCGGTGCACAAAACTGGGCAAATATGATATTTATAGAAGGGAAATGAAAGAGATAGAAATTAGCTCAAAATTGTCAATAAACTACTAATTTCTGGGCTGACACCACTCCTCCAGGGACAGATAGGCTGCTCAAAGCTCCCCTCTCTCACAGGTGAACAGAGAAACTTCCTTCTATCCAAGTGAGGTATGGGCAAACACAAAGATTTGTAACACAGCCCTGAATTCAGCACTAACTTTAAAACTGGACTATACTAGCTTAGAAAGGCGGGAAACAAGTGTGTGTGTATATATATATATATATATATATATATTGTTTTTTTTTTCAGAAAATAAAGCAGACACACTCAAAAAAAAGTTTAAAAGCACAGAAAAGGATACTTATTGTTATATATATCACAGTCCAGAGTTGTAGTCAATGCCCCCAGTAATAAAGTAGGAAGAAACACAAATATATATAAAACAATAGAAAATGAACAAACTGATTTAAACAAGATACACAATTAACCATAAAAAAGTTCAAAACTGAGCCATGTTCCAGCAGTCTGCAATCAGGCAAGTTCTAACTGCACACCCCTGCTTATTAGGGTGCAGGGGAACTTCTCCAAAAACAAGATGGCCTGGATCAGTGCTCAAGTTATACAAACAAAGCTAGATTCAGCAGGCCTGAATCTGGTCTATGCTACAACAACAAGGCATACCAATTTCAGAAAGAAACAGTTCAAATAGCAGTCACAATAAGCCTATAACCAGAAATTTCCAGCTCAGAAGGGCAGAATCCAGCCTCTCTACCCACAAGAATGCAGACCACAAACCTTCTTAATGTAGAATAACTGGCCTGAAGCCCAAGTGCTTAAGCCAGAACTAATACACTTTTAGAATAGCAGACACTGGTCCTTCAATCAGCTTAGAAGGATGTAAGGTACCTGTCTTGCCACAACAGCGCAGACCACAATCCTTCTTAATGTAAAACAGCCTGTATGAAGCCCAAGTGCTTAAATCAAAAGACTTAGAATAACAGTTGCAATTTAATCAGGCTATGACCAATCAGCAATAAATGCAGCAGAATAAATAAAATTGAGTACTTTTAAAAAAAGCAAAATAAAGTAGGAGGAAACACAAATACAGTAAAAGTGAATGAATAAAGTGCAAACATTTTTTTAATGCAAGAAGAGAGGAAGGAAGAACCTAAGTGGGCTGGCCTTCTCAAATCTTCTCTCTGTATTAAGTAGAGTGAACACTAGACTCAGAATATGATTTAACTATGCTCAGTTAAGTGAGCAAATGAGATGGACCCAGGAGGAGTGTTCTAATACAGACTTACAGGAGGGGTGTTCAATTCCAGAGCCACCAACACTAATACCAACACAGGAAGGTGGTGAACTAACTGCAGAGAGACACACAACACTGGTATACTGAGTATAAAATGACTTCTCAAACTTTGTGGCTAGCACTTAAAGTACAGAGGAATCCCTCTAGGCTATTAAATATCAGATAACAAAGAAGTGATACCAACACCCCCTTATAGCAAAATAACTGCAGAGAGGCACACAGCACACTGTTCAGAAACACACAATTAGGAAACAGAAAAAGATGAAAATACAGTACTTTTAAAACTGCAAGTTTGTACTTAACAAAATACTAAAATTCACTACTGCAAGTTTCACATAGCTTCAGCTTGTAATGCAGATGTTTGTAGCCAAGCAAGTCTCTCAGGAGTTGAGCATAAAATATACAAGTAAATATACTTATTAAATCACTACCCTAACACAGGTCAGCTATAATTAAAACTAGCTTAGAAATAATCTCACCTAAGTAATGCTTTTAACCTGAGTATACTATTGATTGCACAGTAGTCATTCAAACCCGACCATACATAAGAATATAGTTTTAGTTGCCATAATGATAAAGACACTAGGAACTAATGTCAGGCAGCATAACGCCAGGGCACTTCTATGGGCTACACTTGTAAAGGCTCCAGGGCCATTAGCCTAGTACACACCTATGAACCTATGACCCTATATACCTAACTTCTTCATCTGCTCTGCCTTTACTGCCCAGGTTTTTGTACCATACAGTAGTACTTGTCTCACCACTGTTTTGTATACTTTAGTGTTCAGCTTCTTTGGCATTCTTCTGTCATAAACAACACCTGGCACTCTTTGCCAGTTAGCTGCAGCCCCTCTGATTCTAGCTTTGACCTCCTCATTCAGACTTCCCTTCTCCTCAACCACCCCTCCCAGATACTTGAAGCTGCTAACCTGTTCCACCCTTTTCCCCTTATGGGATCGTAGGAGATTATTAGGCTATCGACCTGGTGGTCATTTTATGCCTAGCTGTTTCATCCCAATGTAATACCACAGAAATGCTAGTAAAAACCAAAGATTGCATATAGTGGTGACTACCCATGTCCAGGAGGGTTGTTGGCACTATCCCTGGTAATAATTTTTGGTGCCCTATCCAGTCTTCCAGGTTGCTCTTGAACAGTGCTCTGTTTTACATGAGTTGGTAGTCTGTTCCAAAGACACAGCAGTTTCTGGGAGGTAAATCTATCCCTCCAGAATGTCCTCTTTAAGTTGCAGGCCATATTTAGGTCCCTGGAATGGGTAGCCATAGTCCCATTTAATTTATAGATATGCAGCATGTTCATTAGGTTTGGTTCCTGGATTCCTCTGTAGGCCAGGGATAAGTCTCCCCTAAGAAGTCTATATGATGAGTACAGTGACAGGGACTTTCGTTGGTCTGTGTAAGGCACATGCTGGAGCCCTATGATGTTTATTTTTTTATTTATTTATTTTACATTTGTTGACCGGGATACTCCGACTGGATACATGTCCATTTTCAGTGGAGGCCCAGGGAGAAAAGCTCCAAAAGTAGTTACAAAAGCAAACATAACATAATACAAATTAAACACAGTTTACAGACTCTTTTGAGGAATATAAATTATACAAGCTCACAAACTTATGGTATGGCTTAACAAATTAAAACACAAATAAGTTGCAGTTGAAATAGTATTAGTACACAAGTATAACTAAAGATTTAATCAGGCTTGGAGCAAGGACATAACCACTGAGACTTGAAATACTGCTTGAGACTTTTCTTGAATTGAGATAGGATAGTCTCTAGAGTAATGTCAGCAGGCAGTGAGTTCCAAGTTTTGCCAACAGAGTTGGCGAACAGGGAGTCACCATGTGAGTTGTTGGATTTGATAGTTTGTACTACCAGTCTATTAGATGAGCGAAGTAGTCTGAGGTTGGAGTGGGGATAGATAATGTTTTTTAGTGTAGGTGTATTTTCAGGTTGGTTAAGTACTTTATGAGCCACTATAAGTTGGTTATACTAAATTAGCCAGGGCAGTTCAAGCCAAACAAGATTTTTTAGGTTTTTACAGTAATGTGTTCTGTAGGGCAGGCCAGTGGCAAATATAGCTTTGTGATTATAGCAGCTAGAGAGTTTGTTTAGTTCAGTTTTGTTTAAGTTGGTAAGTAAAGGGGAGGCATAGAAAAGGGTAGAAAGTAGATGGGAGAGGGCAATGGCAGTTCTAGCAGGTGGGGTTAGGAATGGCTTAATCCTATATAGTGAGCCATGTTTTTTTATTAATGGTTTTGATAGTTTTATTGACATGCACATCAAATTAAAGATTGTTATCTACGATAACACCTAGGAGTTTTGGGTAGACATCTGGGGAGTGTATGGTACCATTATTAGACTTAATAGAGAATGATAAAACAGGGGACCTTTGAGTGGGGGAGAAAAGTAGTAGCTTTGTTTTGTTGGGATTTAAAATCAGACAATTATCAGAAAGCCAATTTTCAACTAAGTTAAATGTACTCTGAGTTATTGTTTACCAATCTGGCTGGGAGGTGGCAGAGCAGATCAACGTGGAGTTGTCCGCGTATTGAATGCAGTTTGCTTTTGGGATGACAGTGTGAAGGTCATTAATGAAAATGGAAAACAGAAGAGGTCCCAGAATAGACCCCTGGGGGCACCTAGGGTGTTGGGTAGGAAGTTGGATAGTTTATTCTGCCGTAGGATGGCTTGTTGTCTATCACATAGATAAGATTGGAACCATTGGAGAGAATGATTGCCTAAAGGCATTGCTTTCAGGGTGTGGATAAGTAGTTGGTGGTTAACCATGTCAAAAGTCTTTGAGAGATCCAAAAAAAAAGGACTGAGGATAATCTGTTATTGTTCCTGTTATAGTTTATGGCATTGGAGAAGGTGAGAAGGGCTGTGGTGGTGCTATGATATGGCCTGAAGCCATGCTGAGAGTTAGCCAGTAGCTTGTTCTGGATTAGATAGTGAAGAAGCTGTTTATGGATGCACTTTTCTATAATTTTAGCCAGAGGTGACAAGATAGCTATGGGTCTAAAATTAGACAGTTCAGTAGAGTTTCCACCTTAAGAACTGCGGTGGTGGTGCTATGGTAGCATTGTCGCCTCACAGAAAGACGTTGTCCTGTTTGATTCTCAGCTAAAGTATCTTCTGTGTGGAGACATGCGTGAATGGGCGTACCTTCGTTGAAGGTTGTGCATCAGGGCTGGCAAATCAGAACATAAAATCTGCTGCCACTCATTAGTGGACCGGAGTTCCGCTGTGGTGACCCCTAACCGGGAAAAGCCAAAAGACACAACAACAAGTAGAGCTTCCACCTTCATGGAGTGGTATGACATGAGATATTTTTCAGATATAGGGGACTGTAGCTTCTGATATGGTATGATTGATTAGAATGGATATGGGGTAAGCTATGGTATCTGCAGCTTTTTGCAGATATTCAGCAGGGAGAAGATCAGCAGATAGGGTTGTAAGTTTTAAATTTTTGATTAGGGTACGAATGAAAGATGTGGAGACTGGTTGAAAGCTAAAGAAGTGCTGAGTGCTGGGAATGGAATCCTGTATGTTAGAGGAGTTCAGAGGTAAATGGCTAGCTAGGGCCTGGATAGTCTCAGTGAAGAAACTATTGAAGGTGTTAGTGCCATCCTCTGGTAGTTTATCAGTAGAGGCTGAGAGAGTTGGAGTGGTGGTTTGTCCTGGGTGCAGTAGTTTATTTATACTTGCCCAAACTTTTGAGAGTTATTTTGAGTTCCCTGCTGTTCTTTGTTAGAAACCTCTGAGATCTTTATTTTTGCTGCAAGTGCTTACTACAGTATATGCCAAATGGGACATTGTACTCAATTATGGGCCAGATAAGTGCCAAGTATGGGGGGGTTATAACTTATTTGTTCTTGAGGCAATGCCTTTACTAATCAAGTGTGCTGCATAGAAAGCTTTCCTTACTATGGTAGACACATGATGGTCGAAATTAAGGTCACAGTCAACTTGTGATTCCAGGTCCCTTACCACTTCATGGGTACTTAGGGTACTGGTGTTGATTTGATAGTGTGAAGGCGCATTGTTTGTGCTGAAAGGAATGATGATGCATGTCTTTACATTCAGTTTGAGTCTGTGACTAATACACCAGTTGTTGGTCTGCATGAGACCCTCCTGGAGTATACTGACATCATTTGGGATTCAATGATTGCACCTAGTTTGCAAAAGTCTACAAACTTCTTCAGCCACAGCGCCTTAATTATAACCTGAACTTCTGAGAAGTATATACCATACAGTAGAGGGACCAGCACTGACCCCTGTGGCACCCTGCTGGTAACAAACCTACTGGTTGATGTGGAGTCACCCACTTTGATAGTGTGTGTCCGGTTTGTGAGACATTTGGCAACCCATCTTACAATGAAGCGGTTTGCATTAAGATTGCTAAGTTTATCAGTAATGCCTGAATGTGGGAGTGTGTCAAAAGTCTTTGCCAAGTTGAGACATGTGGTGTGCACAGATTTGCCCTCACCAATGGCCTTGGTCACACTTTTAATGAAATCCACCAGATTTACCAGGCAAGATCTGCCCTTCATGAAGCTGAATTGGGTAGGATCCAGGTTTTGAGGTCACCTTCTATCTCAATTCTCATCTTCTTCTGAACTCCACCATTTGCTGATATTATAACTATCATATATGTACTCATTTTATCTCATGTGCCTTCAGTTTTGCATTCCATTCCCCTATCCTTTGCTAAAGTTTTTGGCCAGATTCTACCTGTAATGCCACATTGCCTGCATGCAGAAAATTTGTTGATCTGTTCCCTCTGACCTGCTTGCTGATGTAGAGTATCACCAGTATGAACAGCAGTGGAATCAGAGATGATCCCTGTTGCAAACCCAGTCCCTCTGGGAACCTGTCTTTGAGACTGAACGCTGCCTGTGCTTGAGTCATTGGGTCCTTGTATATAGCTTGCACTAATACTACTAATGTTTTTTAGAACTTTGAACCACCACAGGACTGCCCAAATCAACTTTTTTTGAACTTTGTCATGTGCTTTCTCCAAGTCTAGGAATGCCCAGTTGGACTGTTTCTTCATTCCTTGCTTTTTCTCAAGTTTCTGTCTCTGCAAACATTGAGTTAGTTGTGCTGTATTCTGATCTGAATCCAAACTGCTCACTTCCAGTCTAACTTTCTACTGCTTTGCATATTCATTTATCAATCACCTTTTCCAGAACGTTCATGCAATGTGACAGTAGTTTGAAACCTCTGTACTGCCCACAGATGTGAATGCCCCCTTTGTTCTTGAACACTGGCACTAGTGTGCTTATTCTGCAGTTTTCTGGGATACACCTTTTTCTCCACACTGCTATGAGTACCATCAGGAGGCATTTCTTCCCTATCTCACGCTGCATATTTATCATATCTGCTCTGATCTTATCTGAGCCTACTGTTTTTCCAGCTTAATTTTCCTTAGCGCTATTCTTAGTTCTTCTATGGTGGGCTCCTCCTCTTCTCTCATTGTAGGCTGTGTCTGGGTCAGTACAGCTTCTGTGGGGATTTCTTCATTCAGAAACTGCTGGAAGTACTCCTTCCACCTGCCTTTGATGTCCAGTGGACTAGTGAGCAGGTTGTTGGTGGCATCCCTTATGAAAGGTGTCTGTCTTTCTTCTTTATCTTTTTTGTCTTTGCCTAGCAACGTGACATAGTTTCTGTGTGGCATGTACTGGTTTACTTTCCAGAAGCTGGTAGAGTGCCTGTGATGCCTTATTCCTTGCCATTACAACTCCTTTCTTAGGTTGCTTGTTAGCCAACCAGTATTCCTTCCTAGCCTGCTCTGTGTTTTCTATCACTGACTTTTTCCTGCATGCCTTCTTTCTTTTGATGACTTCCTGGACTTAGGTTATAGGTTCATACTAGGCTAACTGCCCTTGTGGGCCATTTTAAGCCTAGCCAGTTACCCCATGTGAGAATCAAAGTCTCCGTATTGTGGCTATAAGGTAAAAACCTTAACCATTATGGCCTTTCCACCACCAGCTTTCCTTATCCTTATGTACCTTATTTTCATACCTGGCTCAGCCACATACTTGTTCTGTAGTCCTCACACATGCTGTTTTGAGGTGCTGCCATTCTTATTCAACTCCACTTATTTCATCTTCTTCTTGATATGTTAAAGCCCTGAGTAATTCCTTGGACTGTTGTGCTTTCTCTCCAGTAAATTTTCAGATCTTCAGCCTTGTTTCTTTTGACCTTAGAGCCTTCTCTGACTACTGCTTGCAGCTGATTATAGCAACCAGTGGTTTATGCCATAGGCCAACTGTTTCATTGGAGATAACTTTGCAATTGTTGATTCTACCCCAGTGCCTTTTCTTTACTAGGAGGAAGTCTACTTGAATTTTATGTTGGCTTGCGACTGTCTCCCTTTCTGAACTATGTATTGGCTACTATCAAGCTATTTGCCAGACAGAAGTCTAGAATTTCCTCTCCTTCTTTATTCCTCTTGCCCTAGCAATGTGTACCGAGTCAGTCCTTATATTCTGTTCTGTCTGTTCCAATATGCGCATTCAGATCACCCATTTTCAACACCAATTCTTGTTGTCCTGCTTTATCTATTAGGTCCTGCAACTGCTGTCTAAATGCACTCATTTCCTCACTACCACAACCCTGTTGTAAGCTGAGCATTATGAATACTGCTCTATCATTACACTGGAATCTGATTGTCATAAGTCTATCACTAATTTTGTTGACATCCCTCATTGTCTTCAGAAGCTTCTCCTTCACCGCAATTGCCAAACCATTTTTAGTCTATCCTTTTTCTAGTAAAAACTAGATCTCAAGCCAAGTGGCTTTGCTGCACTAACCTTTCATCTTGTCTAGTGGATACATAAAATGACCAGCCTCCTCCTTACCATGATGTCATCCACTACCAAGTGGTATCCTGAATGTGAATCTACACCTACTTATACACCCAGCTTTTGCTTGACAGAACTATCTCAGGTAGCACTAGTTGGGCAACTGTACACCTGCTGGGATTTATGGTAGGCATGCACTGGCAATTAGGGGCACATACACCTCTCCCACCATTAGCAACGGTCCCTGCTGTAGAGTTGGAGTAGATCAGGTCCTCAACCCACTTACATGACACCCTCGTGCCCATTTGGAGACATTAATCAATACAACCAAATCACCTAGTACCTTTAAATGGCTAACCCTGTGATATGTGTTCTGCTATCATGAGGATTCTGTGAACCACAGTAGATGACCAAAGCAGTTAGTTTATACAACTTTTCTTCCTATAGGGCACCATGTAGATTCTGTGCTGCTACCCACAACTCCATTCTTTGAGATGGAAATACTCAGCATTTTTTCCAGAGGTGGAAGGAATCCCTCAGAAACACAAGGAGAACATGCAAACTCTAAACAGGTATTGACCAGAGGTCAGGATCAAACCTTGTACCTTCTGCTTGAGAAACATAAATCTTAACCATTATGCCAAGTCATTTTGCAAATAATTGTGTCCACCCTCTCTCCTGTCGCCTGTTACTGAACTCCACTCCATCCTTCAGTGTCTGCATGTTGCATGGCATTCACGTGCTCATAATTTCTTTTCGATTAACTAATGATGTTGATCACGTCTTTACTATTGACCTGTACATGAACATTCACTTCAGATACTGTGGTTTCTTATGCAAATACCTTTATTTATATCATGTGGTTTGATGTGGCTGCAAAATAGCTTCTCATGATGTGGAAACAAGCCTGTGCATGCACATGTGATCAACAATGTTACTAACTCTAATAAGAATATAAATAGTTTTAGAGCAGCTACTCTGATAATAATTCCCCAGGAATTTTTTTAATTAAGACCTTGTAAGACATTTTTGACGTCTTCCTACATCATCAAACCCAGTAGGATCACACTTTTTTGAAAGATATCACTAATGCCTTAGACTCTTTGGCTTCAGCACAGTCTAATTTGATATTTGTCAACCTTTTAAATTTAAAATATTTAATTGTATGTTGCCTTGCCAACAAGTCAAAAACTGATTTATCTTGGGATGGCTGGATGATCATCTTTACTAAGGATCTGTTCATAGAAATCAAGCAGCATTTTAAATATTTAACTAAGTTCAAGTGCAGATTGACTGAAGAATTACATTTTAAATGCATTGCTTGTCCATCTTATCTTTCTGCAGTGAGGGTCAAAGATTCTTTGTGGATATTGCTCCTGATGTTACATCAGTATTTAACTGTATCTTTTCTGATGGTGGCAATTTTTTTTTCTGTCAGCCATGTTTATGTTGTGACTGTGACCCATTGTACTTTTGTGTAACTCCACTGTTTGTTAATTTGTTCACTCTGACTGCTTACCAAAGCCAGAATAGCTATGGAGGAGCATAATATATAAAACAACAAAAACGCTGATATGTGGAACTCACAGTTACCTAACTATATTGATAGATATATCTCTATATTTATAGACTGACAACTTTTGCGTGTGTGTGTGTGTGTGTGTGTGTGTGTGTGTGTGTGTGTGTGTGTGTGTGTGTGTGTGTGTGTGTATATATATATATATATATATATATATATATATGTGCATAGATTTTATATATATTGGTAGATATAAGTCTTAGCTGCTTCTAGCTTGCTTATTATTTTAACTGTTGTCTTGATCAGGTGAATTGCAAATATTCATCTATACACTAAGAACCAAAAAAGTGGACATGGTTGCAATAAAGGCTGTCTTCCCCAATATCACAGCACCTCCAATAACTCCTCCAAAATCTGTACTGTTCATACAAAAATTCTTCCACCGATAATAATCCAAAAATAACTTTTATTAGGCACAGTCCGATATACACCAAAAGAATAACTAAATAAAAACCATGTAACTTGATGATAAATAAAATAAATAAGATAGAATCAACGCTTTCGTCTCCCACTGGAGACCTCTTCAGAATCAATTAATTTGATTAATTTACTCCTTAAATACTACCCACAGTTCAAACTGATGAACTAATAGAATACCAAGTAATTAGTAATTGGTAGCACAGAATCAATGAAAATAAAGGTACATATACCTATACATACAAATGAATGGGGCTGACTTTGCTAAATTTTGTTACTATAAACCTTCCTATTAAAACACATATTTCACCATACCAGTGTTTTATGTAAATCAATTCATACTAATAAACAATTCAATCCATTCATAAAAACACTTATATATTTCCTTTTAATAAAATACTGATTCTTTTAGTTCATATATTCATACATGTATACGGGAATTCATGCATTCGTATAGACCGCAGAATGCATAAAATTATAACCCACAAGCGTAACTCAACCATATATTTTGTTGGTAAATCCCAAAATCAACAAATGATTTAACATCTACTAAATGAATCGCACCCAGTATACATAGTCCCTCTTAAAATATTAAATATTAAATATAAATAATAAATATAAAATATTAAATATTGAATATTGAACATTCTACCCATATAACTAGAGAAGTATATAAATATAAATATAAAATATAAAATACTAGAGAATCAATATGAATGGTATAAATATGCTGCATTAATATGCTATAAAAACTACACCTCTCATCAAATATAACTAAGTTTAGTGTTAAATATTATAAATAATAAAATGCATCCTTAAAATATTGAACATGTTAACAAATTCTTAAAAATAATGTTCTTACTGTATAAATATTAATATTGGTATAATATATTAACATATTGATATATATTAACAAAAACTATAAATACTTTAAAAACACATTAATATACATTCAGAATACATGTGAAAATGCTAATATACAAAACCACAAATATACAAAATACAAAATAAAATCCAATTAAGTTTAAACATTGATAATTAATAGGGAAATATTATTAGGGAAATTTAAACAAATTCAATATTGATATTAATATTAATATTAATATTAATATTAATATTAATATTAATTTCTCTTTGGGTCTTCTTCTAATAATTTGAGGGCAGGTGTAATGGAGACATGATCATTCAACCCCTTGCCATAGCAAGCATCCATTTTCAATTGCCAGATCATCTCCCTATATTCTAATCTTGTCTCCCAATCACCACCCCTTTCCAGGTGTTCCATTTCTTCCAATACCCAAAATTTGAAGTCAACTTGCTGACATGTTAACAAATGCCTATAAAGTGCATTGTTCACATCCTTTCTATTGATATCCCTCATATGTGCGTATATTCTCCTTCTTATATGTCTTACCGTTTTCCCTATATAAAATGCCCAACAGTGTTTACAAAAAGCTAAATAAATCACACCTTTGGTGTAGCGGCTACTATATTTCTTGGATTTCAGGGTCATACCTAGACTGGGAATCCACAAAGTTTTCTCGTCTGCAATAAATGAACACTGCAAACACCTCCCACACCTGAATGTACCTATTCTATTAGATACAACTTCACCTACCCCTATATTTTTCTTTTTCTCAAAAATATTCTTCAGATTTCGATTTCTTCTATAGCTGTATGTAAGTCTATCTTAAAAAATAGTCACTCTGGTGGGCATAGTTTTAAAAACCTCCCATGTATCATCAATACATTTCTTTAGCCATTTTATACCTTTGTAGTAAGTTAGAGTTAAAAATGGAGTAGTAACTGACTTAGTCTTAATGTTTCACCTACCGTTTTCCACCTCTGATGTATTAATCTCCTCCTGCTTGTATAAAAGGGGTTTGTAGTGGGTATCTCTTTTACCAGTTACATATTGTTTCACCTTCTTAATCAGATCCAGAGGATAACCCCTCTGCTGGAACATTTTTTGTAAATTGTCCACCGCCAAAAAAAAGTCATCTCTCTCTGATGTCATCCTTGCAATTCTTATCATTTGACACTTTATAATATTATTTTTCAATAAGTTAGGATGGTCACTATCAAAATGAAGGTAAGTGTTAGAATGGTACTTCTTTCTATATATTTTGGATTTGTACTTACTAGTAACATAATTTTTTTGTAACTTAATATCTAAAAAATTGATTTCATGCTTGTTAATTTCATGTGTAAACTTTAAAAAAAGTGGTACTACTATTAATATATGTTATTAAACCATCAATAAGTACTTCTAGTCCATTCCATACAATAAAAATATCATTCAGAAATTGGTAATAACTGTTAACATATTTGAAATATTCACACCCAAAAAAATAGTGTTTCTCCCAATATAACATAGCAATGTTCACGTATAATGGGGCGCAGGCCAAACCCATAGCAACTCCTTGTTTTTGGTGATACACATCTCCCTGGAAAAATATATCATTATTTTTTAAAACCAACTCCACACATTCCAGTGCCAATTTAAACTCATCATTTGTCAACAAATTCATCTCAAGTATCATGTCCTCGAAACATTCCATACCTACACTGTGTGGTATGACCGAAAATAAATCCTTGACACCAACTGTAATAAATATACTCTCATCATTGTTTAATATTTAATATTTAATGTTTTATATTTATTATTTATATTTAATATTTAATATTTTAAGAGGGACTATGTATACTGGGTGCGATTCATTTAGTAGATGTTAAATCATTGGTTGATTTTGGGATTTGCCAACAAAATATATGGTCGAGTTATGCTTATGGGTTATAAGTTTATGCATTCCATGGTCTATTCGAATGCATGAATTCCTGTATACATGTATGAATATATGAACTAAAAGAATCAGTATTTTATTAAAAGGAAATATATAAGTGTTTTTATGAATAGAATGAATTGTTTATTAGTATGAATTGATTTACATAAAACACTGGTATGGTGAAATATGTGTTTTAATAGGAAGGTTTATAGTAACAGAATTTAACAAAGTCAGCCCCATTCATTTGTATGTATAGGTATATGTACCTTTATTTTCATTGATTCTGTGCTACCAATTACTAATTACTTGGTATTCTATTAGTTCATCAATTTGAACTGTGGGTAGTATTTAAGGAGTAAATTAATCAAATTAATTGATTCTGAAGAGGTCTCCAGTGGGAGACGAAAGCACTAAATCGCATTGTTGATTCTATCTTATTTATTTTATTTATCATCAGGTTACATGGTTTTTATTTAGTTATTCTTTTGGTGTACATCGGACTGTGCTTAATAAAAGTTATTTTTGGATTATTATCAGTGGAAGCATTTTCGTATGAACAGTACAGATTTTGGAGGAGTTATTGGAGGTGCTGTGATATTGGGGAAGACAACCTTTATTGCAACCTTGTCCACGTTTTTGGTTCTTAGTGTTTGTGTCAAGTGCTTGTACTAAATATTCATATATAAATACCATTCCCTTGTAATATGGATATAAGCTGATGTTCACTGGATGGAATTGCAGTATGTATATGCACTGATGTTTGCTAGCTGTCTTCATGATGATGTAACTAAGGATGTAAACTTATTGATGCTTTGCTATGAATAAATTTTTGCCATAGGCAACCCTGATGTAATTATCTGGAAGGAGAAGCCCAAGGGAAACTTCTGCATAGAGCAATAGAAAGAGTTTTTAAGTCTGGTATAAAAACTCTCATCACATACACCCTCAAAAACAAAGTATAAGTAATATTCAAAATAAAGTTAGATATACTAATAAAATGCATGTCAAAAATTACCAAGTACACAAAACATAACTTCACAACCTAAATCAAATATATTGCAACATTACATTTGTAGACCTTCTATAAGTCACTCATTCATACCCTCATAACAAATACACACAAAGTAATGAATTTAATATGCCTAAGTCATGCCTTTGGGCTCAGAAACATGTTAAATGTGATGGCAGTGAGCCAATCACTGTTTACCTTCTGGATGAGATGTGGTTCAGAGTTCATTATCAAATAACAGTGTGAAAGCTCATTGTTCATACTTGCAGCTCATTGGTAATACTGCCCAAGGTCAGAACAGAGCCTGTGGAGAAGGAGAGATGTCCACAGTAGCAGCTATGTAATGTAACAAGCACCAACACTGAATGTAGGCTGTGTATATATGTCAAATGCACACAAAAGTGCCAAGGTCAGAAAAGCAGATATTAGCCTTAAAGGTCTCACTGCACATTTTAAATATGTTTTTGGCCAGATGAATGGTTATAAATGGGAGCACAGGGCTGTATGAAAAAGGAGAAAGTAAGCAGAGGGCAGCATGTAAGGAAAACAGGTGAGGAATGAATATGGTGGGGAGGGAAAGGAATGGTAATTTTTTTTTGTGAAACAGGTACTCATTTTCTCATTTCAAAGAAGGAAAGAGGAGAAAAGTTGTAATTGAAAGTGAAGGTATTGTAACATGGTGAGCATAGGTATCAGGGGTAAACTCAGATACATAACACAGACAAGACTGACAAGGGAGGCTCTGACACATTGAGGGAGGGCAGTGACAATTACAGATAGCAAACAAATAAGGGGAGGTCAATGGTCCTGGGAAGGACTGGACAACAAAAAGGGGAGGGAAGGACACAAAATGGACTGGAACATCAGGACATCAAGATGGAGGAATAAGGTGAGTATGGTCCCCTATACTTTTAGGCCTGTGTCATCCTCACTGAATCCTGGCCCAGATGTTGCTGTCATGGGTGGGCATGAGCACAACTCTGAAATCCCCAATAGGAGTCTCTTCAAGTGGTTGATGACGGTTTAAATGCACTAGTCCACCAGCTCCCCCACCACTTCTGATCGCTGCCTGTTGTTAACGTATGTCTCACCCTGGCAGAGCCACTAATGAGAACAACAGAATTTCCTGCCAGTGAAACCCTATGAGGGTAAGGGAGAAGGCAATTTGGAGGCTGCCATAGCAGGTGGTACTTGCACAGGTGCTTTGGGTGGCATGTCTCTGTGGGACTGGTGGTGTGGGCACTGGTGTAGCAGCTACTGTATTGAAATGAAAATTAAAAGGATCTCTCCCTAGAATTACCAAATCATAAGTTACTAATGTATGCAGATGACAGGCTGCTACTGCAATCCACTATTAACCACTCGGACCTGCAAACCAAGTTACTGGATATTTTCACTCAATTATACACCTGGTCCACTACTAACAAACTGCTACTTAAACCCAAGAAAACCAATGTCATGATCTTCGCCTCTGCCAAGAAATTACCCACTATTCCTCCAATTCTCTTAAAAGATCTTAATAGGAACAGAATACCTAATGTCACTGGACGGAGGTACCGAGGCCCCTTTCCTTTACCACACACACAGATTTTACAACTAATAAAGTCCTTGCCCAATTAAAACTGTGTTACAAGATCACTCACCTTCTTTCACGGGGCCATTTCTAAAAATGTTTTAATACCCAAATTTGAATATGGACTTTTTTTCTCATTATGAATTCAGATCACAATACTCACAGAATACAAATTGCTGAGAATGAAATCTGCAAATTCATTCTCCTAGCAGACCCCCAGATACACCATTGCAATTTGCAAAAAAATTCCCAATGACTTTTAAGGCCTCATAGGGATACTTTTCTTCTGAGTACTCTAATTTACAAGGTGCTGAAACATGGACACCCCCCCCCACCTTAACAATGAAACTGCCTTTATAAGACAACCCCTGTATACTCAGAAGTACATAGGACAACTTTTTCACTCTATTAAACCCTCCATTTAAAACTGCTATAGGTGAGAAAGATCCTTCTCTAGACTGGGACCTGCTACCTGAAAACACATGCTTACAGGCATTAAAAAATGTAGAAACCATTAAAAAATCCAAAAGTGCACTTAAAGAGCATCTCTTTGACTGAATCTATCTGCAGCTGCTATAATGACAATGGTTAGGCAACTTATTATCCCATATCATGAGTACTAGTATACATTTTAACAACATTCCCCAGCCTGTTAATGTGGCATCTTAATAAACACATATTCCACATGTATATAGGAGTTTATGGATTAAATGTATTACTGTACTGTATTTTATGCACATCTCAGTTTGCATTTTGTATATCTTTTTTCTCCAATACACACTGCCTGGGACTTTTAATGTTGCTCTATCTGCATTCACACTCACTATGTTCGGAATTTTGCTATGTACTCGTTTTGTATTTAATACTGTTGACTGAAAGACTATGATGTAATTTCTGCTCTTTCAGCTTAGGACATGGCTGAAAAGATTCAAGAGACCAGTCCATGTACCCAGTGAAGAAAGTGTAAGTAAGTAAAATAAATAATAAAAAAGGATAGCAACAAAGAGGGAAGGGAGAAACATGGAGGCATCACATGAAAAGCAGTATGATTTGAGCATATACATGCAATTATGCTACAACTATACCATCAGATTTGCAAACCATAGGTGAGAAACACAGCTAGATAATACCATCCCCAGTGATATGATGATTTGTGCTACCTAAGTATTGTAAAAAGATGAAATACTGTATGGTATATTGGCTGAATTGCCTATGAATTAACTGTCTTTGAGTGTCTTGTGTAGTCCATCTACTATACCTATGAAACACTACAATCATATCATTGTCTATATATATGACTGTCTTTTATTTAATATCATCTAATATAACCAGACATATGTGCAAAGTCATAAAATGACATGATGACCTCAATTATTACCTGACTACATAAAGTATCATACTGTCTTAGATAAATCGACCGTTAATAATATAATGTGGAACATTTGCTATAATATACTTGTCTGATATGCAGGTTCTAATAGAAGTCTGCACACATTCTTTAAAATACTGAGGAAGGAATAATTACTGCAGTTGTATATCAGCTGAGTGGTACATGCCTCCCAACTGTACTGAATTACTCGGTTTTTACCGATTTTTGGGGTCCAAATAATGGGGTGCCATGATTCCCAAGTCACACCCCTTCATTCCCGATTTATTTTAAATTTTTTTCTTTTCGTGCTTTGGAGCTGATGTCATTATGTGCATGATGAAGTCAGCTCCATCAGCCTGTCGTCTCTGCTTTTGAACGTAAGTTTTGGACTAGCTGCAAGCACAGAATGATTTTGCACTTGAAACAAAAGTCTTTGGAGTGATTGTCTTCTGTTTTGAAAGTTACTGGAGGAAACGTTTGAGCCAAACTTGCTTTCTGCTGGTATTTGCTTTGGGAAGCATGGGAACGAGACTGCTTTCAGGTAATTTTCTTTGTAAAAGTGAAAAGGAATTGATATTTTTCTTTATGAAACTGAATTGTCTTCTGAAGCTTTGGAGCTGAACTTGCTTTCTGCTGGTGTGTGTGTGTGTGTGTGTGTGTGTGTGTGTGTGTGTGTGTGTGTGTGTGTGTGTGTGTGTGTGTGTGTGTGAAAATGCCCGCAACTCAATACATCTGGCGGCTAGAGGTACTCAGGCTCAAACCCTGAACCTTGGGTACAGGTAAAAAGAGCGTAAAGTACCTAGCCTCTACCACTTGTGAATTTACTCCTCATATTTTTGTTCTATTCCTCATTAAATCTGTGGTTTTCAGGATTGTTGTGGCAATGGCAAATCACTGAATGATTGAATTCACTAAATAATGACAGACATTTGAATTTAAGATTTCATATTCTTCAGAAAATAAATGGTAACACAAAACCTTTTATTCTAGCACTTTTCTAAGTTTATAAGATCAGTATTTGAAATTTTATTTATTTATTTATTTATTTTATTTTACATTTGTTAACCGGGAGAGTCCGACTGGATACATGTCCATTTTCAGCGGAGGCCCGGGGAGAAAAGCTCCAAGTACATAACAGACATATGAACATTGTTAATGCAAAAAAAGGAAGATAGTTGAGTTCTAAATACAATATAAAGATACATCACATCTTGGGAAAAAAACAGCAGCAGCAAATAAAAAAAACATAGGTCAGTTACAAAGGCGAGGTGCCTTGTTAAAAAGCGGTTAAGGATAGTGAGGTAAGAGAAGGGTAAATGATAGTGGTTAATCAGATTTGGAACAGAGACATTGCCAGAGAGTATTGAGATGGGGTTTAAGCTTTTTTTTGAATTGTAGGAGTGAGGGTTCTGAGGTGAGCATGGTCGGTAGGGAGTTCCACATTTTACCTACAAAGTTTGAGAATAGAGAATCCCCAGCAGAATTATTGGCTTTGGTAGTTTGAGCTAAGATCTTATTGGAGGAGCGTAAAGATTGCAGGTTAATATAGGAGTGAATGATGTTTTTCAGAGCTGGTGTTTTCTCTGGGTGATACAGTATCTGGTGAGCCATTTTGAGTTGGTCGAAATGGAGTTGGCTGGAAAACTCTAACCACCCTAGTTGCTTCAAGTTAGTGCAGTGGTGCGTTCTAAAGGTGGAATTTGTGGCAAATCTAGCTATGTGATTGTAACAAGAAGCAAGTTTGTTAAGGGTTGTCTTGTTTAGGTTTGTAAAGAGGGGAGGCATAGAAAAGAGTTGATAGTAGGTGTGTGCTGGCAATTGTAATTTTAGCATGAGGAGTGAGAAAGTGTTTTACTTTATAGAGAGAGCCAAGCTTTTATTGACGGTTTTGATGGTAAGATTGAAATGGGTGTCAAATTTAAGGGAGTTATCAATGGTAACACCTAATAACTTTGTGTGAGCTTCTGGTGATATAGTGATTCCATTGGAGGATGTAATAGAGAAGGTGGGGGGAAGAGTCTTGTTAGTGGGTGAGAAAGTAAGTAGTTTTGTTTTGTTGGGGTTGAGAACTAGTCGTCGACTTGAGAACCATTTTTCTATTAGGTTGAAGGTGTCTTGGGTTGAAGCAGTGAGGTCTGCCAGGTTGGAGGCAGTGCTGATGATAGTCGAATCATCTGCATATTGAATGCATGTGGCATGGGGGGTGATTGTGGGCAGGTCATTAACAAAGATGGTGAAGAGAAGAGGGCCAAGAATAGATCCTTGGTGATCTCCAAGTGTAACAGGTAGGCATGTAGATAATTTGTCCTGCCATAGAACAGCCTGTTGCCTATTGGACAGGTAGGATTGGAACCATTTCAGTGTGGAATTGCTGAGTGATAGTTTTTTTAATGTATGGAGGAGTTGAATGTGGTTCACCATATCAAAGGCCTTGGAGAGGTCTAAGAAAAGAGCAGATGATAGTTTATTACTGTTTCTGAAGTTATTGATGGTATTAGAAAAGGATAGTAGGGCTGATGTGGTACTGTGATTTGGCCTGAAGCCATGTTGGGAGTTAGCTAGAATTTTATTTTTGGTGAGGTGTTCCATCAGTTGTTTGTGGACACACTTTTCCATAATTTTGGCCAGGGGTGAGAGTATAGCTATAGGTCTGTAGTTGGTTAGCTCTAGTGAGCTACCACCTTTATGGAGAGGAATAATGTGGGACATTTTCCATATGGAGGGATGAAGGCTTCTGACAAGGTACGGTTTATGATTATGGAGACGGATAGGAAATGGCCTCAGCTGCTTTTTTGCATAAACTCAGCTGGGAGAAGGTCAGCTGCTAGCTTAGTGGGTTTTAGTTTTTAAGAAGAGATGTTATAGAGGATATGGGTACTGGATCGAAGGTAAATAGATGATCTGATGTAGTTGTAGTATTCTGCTGGCATGGGTAGTGGAGTGGGCTGGTTGTTTGTTTGAATTGTGTGGCCAGGGATTGTATAGTTTCTGTGAAGAAACTATTGAATGTGTTAGCAATGTTTACAGGGCACTGTTGTTTGCAAGTTGTTGGAGTGGGGTGGTTGCCTGGCCTGGGTGCAGGAGCTTGTTTAAGCCTGCCCAGAATTTTTGTGGATTATTAAGGTGTTTGTGTTGGAGGTGGAGGAAGAAGTTTTTTTATCATTTAAGATCATTCTTTTAGTTTCATTTCTAAGTTGCCGGAAGGTTTGGTGGGAGTGTGGGTCTTTAGAGCTATGCCATGTGACCCACATCTTGTTTCTAGATAGGATTTTGGATTTTGTTTCCTTAGAGAGCCATGGTGTGGTTTTGGTTTTAGTTCTAATGGACCGTATTGGAGCATGGGAATCTAGAATCTTGAGGAAGGTGGTGTTGAAGTAGATAACTGCCTCTTCAAGAGGAAGAGACTTGAGTATTGTCCAGTTGTGGGCTTTAAGTTCAGTTTGAAAAATGGAGGCGTTGAATTTATTATTGTTCCTGATTTTTTTATGGTTGTAAGAAGGGGGTGATTTTCTTGAATTTGATAACATAGGTGAGTAAGTGATCACTCATGTCCTCTGGGTGAGTACCTGCTGAGTACTGGTCAGGATCTTTATTAGTAAGGATCCAGTCCAGGATGCTGTCTTTGTTTTGGGGTTTACCTAGTCTGGTAGGAGTGGATATGAGCTGAGAAAAGCCATGTAGATTTATGCTGCTAGATGGGGAGCTAGATGAGAAGGAATTCCAATCGATGTTGAAGTCACCTAACACCATGGATTCCTGAGGGTCTGTTTGCGTTAACCAGTGGAGAAAGTCCTCTAAGGTTTTGTTATTATTGTTGCCTGCGGGGATGTAAATACATGCTATATTTATGCTTTTATGTTTGTTTGGTTGAAGTTTTACAAGTAGAATTTCGGCATTGTTTGTTAGGAGGGGTTGTGGAGAGGCAAGGGAGATTTGTAATGTATTTTTGTAGAGTATGGCTACACCGCCACCTTTACGAGTTATTCGGTCTTCTCTTAGTATATCATACCCTGGTGGGATTATCTGTGTGTCTTTCGTACTTGGTTTAAGCCAGGTTTCTGTGAGACATAGTAGGTCTGGGGAACAAGTAGCTAAAAGGGCATGTAGGTTGTGAATCTTATTGTTTACAATTCTGATGTTTAGATGACAGGTCAGAAGAGAGTTAAAGGGTCTAGAGTTTAGATTGAGAAGTGGAGGGGAGGATAGGGTGGAATTACAATTGAGTGGAGGGGAAGGGCCAGGGTTGGGGTGGATATCACCATCTGTGGCTAGTCTGTGATTCAGAGTGGTAATGAATTTGAGGGCTTTGAGTAGAAGTTTGTAGTAATGTTTATCATTTGGCCTAATATTGGTAGGTTTGATAATTACATAGCGTTCGAGTTCTAACAAGGTGGGTGAGTAGAGAATTTGTCCCTATTTTGGGGGTGTATACCCCCATTATTGGATTTATCCAGGTTTTTTGTGCTAAGACGTTGAGAGCTATGTTGAGAAGTGAGAACTGAATTCTGTATTCCTCCATTATCGGCTTTGTCCAGGTTTTTGTGCTAAGAGGTTGAGAGCTATGGTGAGAAGTGAGAACTGAATTCATTAAATGATGGCCATTTAAGTTTCAGTCTTCCTGTCTTTCTAGAAACTGCTGATTTGGCATAGTGGTATGTTGTTCTGACTATAATGCACAGGGTCCTGTGTTTAAGACTTGGCAGTGAAATGCATGGTGGTAACACAACATTTTGTTCTAGCAACTTTCCAAAATTATACAAGCAATGTTTAAAATGTGTCCCTGTTTTTTGGCCTTTTGTCCTTTCCCCCAGCTATGCTATATATATATATATATATATATATATATATATATATATATATATATATATATATATATATATATATATATATAGGCAGTTTTACTGGTTCATGCATTTTGTTTCATTGCCTACTGGAAAAAAATGTTCAAACAATAAATTTTAAAATGCGCTCTAACGGAAATCTAACAAATGTGCTGCATTACACAAGGAATATAATTTAATAAAGTCAGGAACGTGTATCAAAGAACGCATGTATGTTTCTTGTTTTGTGTGCAAGCCTGGGTCCTATAATTTGAAAACAGCCCAAAGGTAATCTTTATCCATCACTTGCCAGATGCATTTTCTTTGGATGTGGTGTGGGTTCCAGTGCTGTTTCAATGAATGTGAGGGTTTCAATGCTGTTTCAATAAATGTGAGTTTTAAAGGCAGAGAAGTTTTAATACCAAGTCTATTTTCATTGTGAGACATTGTTGCTTTGTTTAGCAGATATCTATTAGTGTTTGAGCACTATGCTATAAAATGTAAAAATAAAATCAAAATAATCATTGTAGAAGTAAAGCAGTATGCACACATTAGTGTTTATGTTAAATGTGGCAAAATAGCCAGGTAATGGGATATTGGAATCGCTGCAGGGGGACTCTGGTGCCATATTTTGGTTGTCTGTTCTTTAGTTTACATTTGAAAGCTGGTATCCCACAATTACATTGGAGTGGGTGGGGGTTACTTAATTATGCATGTCAATTTTATCTTAATCAGCCTACAGATATATACCTATTTTTCATGGGCCTTGTCCAGATTTTTGATGTTTCCAGGTGGAGAGGTATGAGGGTTATGCTGTCCTGTCCTATGGTAATGTTACATGGATGTTATTTTACTTGTATTATGTTTTGGTTAAAATTAATAAATATTGGTTAACAATTATGTTTATAGAAATTTCAGTAAATGTCGTCAAATGTCATTCGATGTGATGTGTTTCTTGAAGGGGACTGGGACAACAAACTTTCCTACACAAGTACTACAACACTTTAGCAGAGTAAACCGACATTTAAAACAATGACGTATACACAGGGATGCCAGATTTTGCCTAACCATATGTTGCCTGACCTGTCTGTGCATAAGACATAGGCAACTGTGCAAAGGGTTGGGCACAGATATCTTCTGCATTGTGAGTTACAGAAATACATGTCACTGACAGGGAAGCGTGTGTGTTTGAGAGCTGACTGTAACACAATGACTATGCACACTTAAGTTCAATGGGTCCAGTTGTGGGATGTGTGCCTAATGTGTGAAAATCCATGGTGAACTGTGTGTATGTGAGATGTCATGGGCAGTGTGGATTTGTGCATTTGTTTGCAGGGACACACAGACACACACACATACACACACACACACACACACACACACACACACACACACACACACACACACACACACACACACATGATTCATGCAGTCTGATACATCAGCATACACAACATGCAGTAGTCTTACAAACTCTTCCAAGCCCGTGGTGGAACTTGTCTGTGCCTTCACAATGGTCTTGCACATACTTTGAGTGACAGCTACTGGCACATCAACCCCATCAACATAAACAATTAGAAGCTAAAGGTATAGTTCGCTTGAGGGGACACTGGGGTCATGGGTTAAGCCTATGTTGAAACCTAGACCATTGTTCAGGTAGAATGCGTTAAAGCTGCAGGATAAAAAGTTTTTAATAAGTTTAGGTATATGTATTTATTTGTTTAGAATAAGAAATTAGTTGTATGTATTTGTAGATATTTTTACTATATATTTTTATTGTGTGCATTTTTAATGTGAACAGTAGTGTGTTTATTGTTGTGTCTTTAAGCACTGTCTGCACAGTGATTTGTTAATTGGTAACAGTATTTTATATTTAAATGAATTTAATGAATTGAAATGATACATCTGAAAAAGCAGTGTTACTGTGAAAGTGCTTATGCTTGTCTGAGGAATAAAATAATTTTACTCTACATTCTGGATTGCCTTGCCATTTCTGAGTCCTACTGTTTTTTTGGGAGTTATTTGTATATGCTTTTGTGAACTTCAAATCTGGTTACTGTTGGTGGTTTTTTTTTTCAGTATGTAAGTAACAATGTTTGTTTAAACATTGTCTGAATATATTTAAAAATTCATCATAATCTGGCTGCTCTAGATTTCAGTATAGGGACGATGGAAAATTGTTCATTTAAGCCCTGATTATTAGATGCATTCAATCTGAGCTGTTAGATCAATTCTCTGTGCTCAATTCTGGTTTCCCAAGAACCACCCTGTTCATTGTGTCGGACCACTTCTAATATGTAAAACTTAAATTTCCATTAGTTAACACCTGTTTGTGTTTGAATAAGGCATTGTTAGAGTTTTGCTTTAAAATAGTGTATTTGAGGATGGATGATTGGAACTGAGTTCTAGCCAGTTGATATTTACATCACCTAGTATGATAGTTTCATTTTTAATATTGGAAGAAAGCAAAGATAACTTCTGAGTAGTCTGTATGAAACAGAATAAAATGACAGTGATTTCAGATGATCCACATAGGACAGATGATGAAGACCTTGAATTTTCCCAGTAAGGAACCTTTGTAGTTTCTCCAATTTCTGATGGTTGGAAAGGTACATAACACAAGGGGCATTGCACTCATTTATTGTCCTGATGAGGGAAGAGTACAGGGAGGTTATAAGTTCTTTTTTTCTGGAGACATTGCCCTTACTTATGAGCAATATAGAATGCCCTTCTTACACTGTGAAAACATGGTGATAAAAGGTAAGATTGCTGTCAACCTGTCTGCCCAGGTCTCTCACCACTGAGTGTATACTTAGGGTGTTGCTACTTATGTGGTAGTTAGCAGAAACATTGTTCTTACTGAACGGAATGCTAATATTTTTTTTTCCATTGAGTTTAAGGCCATGACTTTGGCATCAGTCATTTATTTGTGCAAAACCCTCTTGCAGGATGTTGACATCATGTGGAGATTCTATGACCACTCTCAGTTTGCAGTCATCAGCAAACTTTGTCAGCCACAGACCTTTAGTTTTTGCTTTTACTTCAAAGAAATAGATTCCAAACATTAGAGATCCCAGGACTGGTGCCTGTGGAACATCACTGGTTTCAGGTCTGCTGTTGGAGTTGGCTTCTCCTATTTTGACAATAGGTATTCTATCAGTGAGCCAGTTAGTGAACCATCTAATGATATAAGGGCTGATACCTGCACACAGGAATTGCCAAGATTAGGCCTAAAGGTCTGTAGTAAAGCAACGATAGAATGCCTAATCCACCTTGGGCAGGATATCTATGCATTCTAAAACACCACATACACATTAACTGGTTGTATAAACCATTGTTGTGTGATAGCTCAAGCTGTGGATATTAATAACAAGGAGCTAGCAAGGATAATAATCAGCAAACAGTGGGTGACCATCTGTGTTTATATTTACAACAGACAGCTAACATGGATAACAATCAGCAATCAGTAAGTACTATATAAAATGCAAATCAAATCAGGTTTAGAGTTCAACAACGTATTCTGCCTTTATACTCTGGGTCATTTGGAAAATTTAGAGACAGTCTAACTAAAATTTACTAAAAGGGTTGATGCACAAAAAACTCAAGTTACTATAGCAGATCTAAACAAGTTATTCATAATTCCTTACCATTATAGTTCATAGGTAGTTACTAGACCTTTGGTCAAAAAATTATTTTAAGCTTAGCCAAGCCTACCTCAAATTTAACAGAATTTGCTGATATGTGTCACTCCCCATGGAAATTTATGTTTATGACATAGGCTTGTGCAATTCAAGTGTTCAAAGGCTGTTCTTGTCTGTTAAGAACATAGTTGCCATATCAGGGGTAAATTTGTGATTTCCCTTACAATGGTCCAAGTTACATTAAAATAGGGTTAGGGATAAGCTTTGTTTCACATGTGTAGAATAACAGGTGTGTTGTATCTTTAAGAAGCATTTCTAAGATCAGTGTGTGCATATAAATAGCAAGCACATGTTAGCTTCAGTGCCATTTTGAAGGTGTAATCAGAATGTTAACATTCATGTGCATGATAGCTAATCTGTGTATAAGTTAAAGTTACTTAACTTCATTTATGATGTTATTGTATACAATAAATCTGCCTGAACAAGAGCCCACAATGCTTGCCTGTTTTATCCTGACCTGGCGAGTGACAACATGGATGTGAAGCCTGTTACAGAAAAGGATTACTCTTTTGAGACACATACCTGTCCCCCCAACATATCCTGTTTATGTTGTAAACAAACTGTTGATGTGCAACAACTTCATCAGTGTGGGATCAGAAGTCAAAAAGTGTGAAATACACTTTCAGGTCAGGTAAAGGCAAATCCTGTGAATCCTACCCACAGTCCTAGGGTACAGAAGGAAACAACAAAAACAGGCAAAGGATCAAATAGTTTACATAAACAGCTTCCTCTGTGCAAGGTATGAGCTGTAAAAGCAGTTAGTGCCTTATTGTCAGAGGAAGGATGATGCCAGCAGCAGAGAAACCAAGGAAACTTTACTGAAGCAAATAGACAACCGAATGGGCATGTAAACTGCAAATTAGGACTAAACCCTATTCCTCCTGATAGGTGAACCTTAAGTTCTCATGCAAATCATTGAGAGTCTTAACCTCACAATGGCTGGCCAATGGTGGACAGCAAATCACACCCATTCAACATTTCACTGTGGCTAATCAAAGTTAAGAACTACATCCCTTCCAAGAATTATGGCATCTAAGTAATTGTAACTGCTGTGGTCCTCACAATGCAAGATCATTTGCCCATTCACTCCAATAAAAGATTCTGGAGTCATACTTCATCTCAGAAGAGGGCGCTAACTGCTTTTAGTCTTCATATCTACCATAGAGGAAATTGTTTGGGTAAACTAACTGATATTTTCTTTTCCGTTTGGGATTAGAGGATGCCTTGTAGGCTAGGCATAGATCACCACTCAGCAGTTTGTTGGAGACTGAATCCAAATATAGGACTTTTCAGACATCCAGATAGGATTTGTTGTTTATTCCCAGTATCCTTTGTATGAGTAACCTTTGTTATATTCTCAACAAATTAATATGTGCCTATAAAGTCTTTCATGACCATACTCTATGGGCATAGTTAGACTTAAAACTTTACTCTTGCAACATAGCACTAGGTCGAAATGATGCGTGATTTGTTTTGAATACTATGAAAACTAATCTGTGTCACTCACATTCACCACAAAGAATTGTGATGCTATAGAATAAATAACCAAAAGAAATTAGAGGTAGTTGGACCACAGAACACTTTAGTAGGCAACTTGCCACCTGGGTTGGTGAAAGAGAGTATGGTTTTGATATAACAGTGTCAGTGCTCCTTGACGGCAACTTTACATGTATGCTGTATTACTAATTATGAACAGATTAATCATCCTTTCTTGCATCTTCTTTGAACCTATTTAGCAAGCAAGATCTTGAGTTATCCTAACAGATACTGATGATCTTACACTAATATATATATATATATATATATATATATATATATATATATATATATATATGTGTATATATATATATATATATATATATATATATATATATATATGTGTGTGTGTGTATATATATATATATATATATATATATATATATATATATATATATATATATATATATACAACAATAGGGTTTATGAAAGGAATATCATCTTTGCTGAATTTTGTGTCATTTTATGAGGCATGAACATCAGCACTTGCAGAGGGACTGTGTCCATACATCCAATGTATTTAGGCTTCTGCAAGCCAGTTGCCATAATCCTGTTTAACATTATTACAGGCATAGTCGTTCATATAACCCTTGCTAGAATAACTGATTGAGGGGAATAATTCATAAGACAAGTTATCAAGCTAACTCTACTTGTGTCTAGCAGATTCCTTGGGAACTCACTGTTGGGGGAACCTGATTTTAGGTTATTTTTTCAGAAGTAGGTATTTGTAAATAACAGTGATTAGGAAAATATCCTGCTGTGTTTAGTCTAAGAAATCTTATTACCCACTCAAAAGATGCAAACAAAAAAAAAAAACACTGCAGGACTAATTTATAAAAATCAATGCCTGGTGAAGAAGTAACATCCTCATCTTTAACACTTTTAAATGTAAGACTTATCAGGTACTTATCGGGTGTTGGAAAAAGTTTCAATAAGTGCATCACAATGAATGAGGTGAGTTTGGTATCCAGCACACATAATTTTTAAAGGAAATGTATCAGTTTATTGAAGGTCATTGTTCATTTAAGTATCCAATTCATTATATCACTAATCAAATATGCACCTGCTTTCTGCAATTTAACATCATGATCCCTAAAATGATTTATGAAAATTCAATGTTTCTTCAAAAAAACTAGAGGGACTAGAGGACATGACTTACTCTGACAGATTATACAAAATGTCTGTATTATTTTATATTATAGGTTTGTCTTTATAATATAATACTGAGTCTGATACAGTTCTGTTTGAACACCCAGGCTTAGAATATATGATTACAGAAACTAGTAAAAAATCCCATTGCCTATTGTTAGTAATATAAATAATATAAAGAAAATAAAGAACACAAGATAATGTCATTACACAATGAATTCTGAAGCCTTGCAAAAAAAAAAAAAAAAACCCTCAAGACGGTAAGGTCTTCACTAATGGGAAGAGGACTGTCAGCCATGGGACTGATCAGCGAATGCCCACTGATGATGTAATAGTTACTCATAAAATATACTTCTGTATTCATATGCATATGCACTCACTGAATACTCTAAGAGGTCAGAGAAGATGCTTGTAGGTGTACGTCCTGCAGGTATGTCATATAGAACAAGGTGAAATACAAGCCATGTGGATATAGACAGAGTTACTAGCTATGTAAAGCAACAAGCATACTGTGCCAGTGTGTTATACCATAGGCAGGCAAAACAGTGCTCGTAACACAGGCACCTTTCAAGCCTATTTTAAGTAACCAATGTAACGTAGGCTGATAAGAACTGTGGGACAGAGCTTTTGTAATTTATGAATGCCATACGTATGCCAGCTGGAAGTGTTGTATGCATGGGCATTAGGTCCTCTGATGCACAGCCAATATGATAAGATGCATACCTCATATACCATAGGATGCATGCTCTGTGGTAAATGTCCACAAAAGGTGCTAGGCCAACAGCCCTGCATGTCTTGTTCCATGTGCTGTGGGCATGATGTACTAGCATGCTGACCTGAACATATGTTTGCAAACATGGCATACGTGGATCCCCCAAACATGCCCTATGTGTATGTGGGTCATCATGCTAACATATATACAGAAGTGGGGTCAGGTAGTATCTTGAGGTATCACATATGGATATTAAAGCTACTTGTACATGATTATAATAGCAGGTAACATGATATAGCCATGCATCTGATGGGATGTTCCATCCTCCTCCTCTGAAACAGGAGCTGGTTATCCTCAATCTGCTCTGCAGCTACAAAACTTTAACAAGAAATAACACATCATTAATTAAAGAGAGTACAGGAGCCCTTTTAACAACCTGTCCTGCATACCTACTATATATTTCAGGAGCAATATGTCTGACTTCTTCTTCCCATTCCATAGAAGGTTGAGATGGCACTTCTTCAGGTCATTTTACTGATGTCTGCACTGTTCTCCCGAGTGGTAGATTGGAGAAGCAGTAGTCACCTCCTTGGCAAGACTTTTTCTAGCATTCAATTTATACTGGGAGCTCTCATAAGAGACACCCAGCTGATGTTCTTGGTGATCTCTGTACATAAGGAACAGATATATGGTCCCTTATATTAGGTCATAAACAGAAGAATATGATTGCTCTCTTATATCCATGCAATTGCTGACATATGATTCACAACTTTGTGTAGCTCATTATCATAAAACGTCACAGTGCCGCCATAGCATAGTGCCAATATATAGATGGTATGAAAATATTGTAGCAGAAGCACAGTGCTTACATGTTTCCATTTCTACACTTTAGTACCTTTACAGAGCATAATAATACAACAGTTTTTCATGTCCCATCTGTGGTCATTGGCCCTCCCCCAAATATGCATTGAGTTTTGCAGGAAGTCATGAGAGTGCATGATGTTGGATGAACCTTGTTGTGCAGCCTGGGTCATGTAAGTATTGTAGAAACAGTACAAGTCAAAGACATGTGCCCTAAATAGACTCATTGGCATAATAATCATACTCGGATCCTTGATGCTGTGTGATAAAAACAGTGGTAGCCATTAATCTGCTCATCAGATTTGCTAGAGAGTAACCTGTGTAGTGATTGCAGAGTTGTGAGAAGCTAAACTTGTCAGTTAAACAACATTTCGCAGCAACTGATGAGTAGTGCTTCCACATTACTTGTGCCTACACATTATTGCACTCCTTGTAAATATGCTGTAGGCATATATTGTTCGTTGAACTACATGAAACTGTACTGAGGTTGGATGCTAAGCTACTGGTTGTAGCTGACAACAGGCGACTTCTGCCTGGTGTTATATGAACAGGACCATAGGTTTCTGAAATTATATGACACTTGCTAGTGATGCTATATACCAGTGATGGTGAACCTATGACACACATGTCAAAGGTGACATGCCACAATGTTTTGAGTGACACACCAGTATTCACCAACACCAATTACCAACGAAACTGAATGAACAAAAATACAAGAAATTTGTGACCCTGCACGTATCTATTAAAACTCAGCAACAAAAAATTAATTAACTGATGATAATCAAATCAAATGCAGTGTGTTCCATATTTTTGTCAATTCAATTCAAAATTGCTATTAACAGTAGGGTAATTTTTTTGGTCCACGGTTTTAAGCCCACTTATCAGTGCGCATATCATTTTCTCTATTGTAAGTCACTGATTTTTCTTTTAATTTTATAATGCACAGCAGCACACATGATTCGACTATATTTTTTAAATAAATGAATATGTAAAAATTTGTTTTGCTTTTGTTAGTGGGGGGGGGGTGGTGACACGCTAGCAGAATCAGGATAGGCGTGTTCAAATTTTTTTAAACTCTGAGCCCAAAAGGTTCACCATCACTGATATATACCATTCATACAGTAAGGTAGATATAATGTGTGTTGTGGTACGTGGGAAGCACAGGCCCTGGTTTAGGTTGAGGATTATGTTTGAGTCCTACTCACTTTTGTTGTCTATGTCATGTGAAATGCTCTGTTTGATTCTAGGTACTTGACGTGATTTCCTATAATGCAGTGTCCTTTAAGGCATGGTTATAGCTCTCCATTTGGCTGAGAATTATACAGTCTCATATCAGCTCTACGTTTTCCTGTTATGGAGAGTGTGGACTTGTAACCTGCATCTACAAGGAGCAGTATTGCAGCAGACCTTGTAGTTCACAGCCCTGCCCTGTGTAACCAGGTCAGTGGTATGTTCATACACCTTTTAGAATTACCTGTTGTGGTGAACTGTGGCTGTGGGAAAAAGTGAATGTGTATTTGTAGGTAGAGAGAAATGGTCCTAAAGTGTCATTGCTGTAATCTGCTGCCTTGGTAATGCTCCACATAGGTTTGCAGCAAACTAAAATTTCTAGGCCGCTTTGGGAGTACTGTGGGACAGGATGAAAATACAGCCTCTGTAGCATGTATGTGTTTCTTCTTATTTTATTTGTTCCATTGCATGGTATGTCTGCATTGGGACAGTGGTGCATCCTCCACACACAGCAATGTCAGATGTCTTATGTGAGCATTATTAGGGAAATACAGTGATATTCCAAGGGCTGTCCTAGCACAAGCCTTGGCCTACTTTTGGTTTCAGACACACACACACACACACACACACACACACACACACACACACACACACACACACACACACACAAACACACACAAATGTTAGGAATCATATGATAATTGAGCACACTATAATGGAGGACATTCTGTAGCTGACATACTGTAGTTGACATTCACAGTGCATGTCATTGTCAAGATGACTATAACACAATGTCACGCAATAACACTGCTGGGCCTGTAGGACTTTTACAGTTCAGGGGACAGATGTGATGCATGTAACAACACCTGCAACCACTCACAGTTTAGGCAGAAGCAGTATGCATGCTGCTGTGGCCCATAGACACACAGAACACATGACCTGCCTCAGCTCATAGGTTCGTAGGTAGGTACTAGGCTATTGTCCCTAGGGCCTATACAAGCCTAGCCAAAAAGGTACCCTGGCTTTCGCCACCCAAGAAAATTATTTTCCTGTGCCCCTGTCAAGCAGAGCCACAGAAGTGATCCCTGGGGTGAATTTCCTATTACCCATGCAATCATCAAGATTTTTCTTGAAGAGTGCTAATGAGGAGCTCTGTTTGACATAGTTAGGTAGTCTGTTCCAGAGTATGGGAAGTCTCTGGGACAGGAATCTATCCCTCCAGCATGTTCTGTTTATTGTGGTGACAAGCTTTAAGTCCCTAGAGCATGTTGCTCAGAGGGATTGGGATTTCTTTAAGTGGAGCATGTCCAACAGCTCTGGGTTTGACATAGCTTTGTATGTTAGGCAGAGATCACCTCTGAGTGGGCGATATGTGAACGCGTAAAGCTGGAGTTTTTTGAGGCAGTCTGTGTAGGGCATCTGTCTGAGGCCAGTAATCCTCTTTGTGAGGTATTTCTGCAACCTTTCCAGTTGTTGTAGATGTATTGTGAGGTACATACCAAAAGGGGTGTTGTACTCTATAATGGGTCTAATGAGTGATGAGTAGAGGTGAACAATGACCTCTTTTTTTCTGTATAAAAATCCTTTTGTGATGAGATGTGCCATGTAGAAGGTTTTCCTGACCACTGTGGCGATGTGATTATCAAAGGAGAGACTACTGTCCACCTATGTCCCAAGGTCTCTTATCATACTTCCGGTGTTAAGTAGACTACCACCTATGTGGTAGTTCATGGGTACAGAGTTTTTACCAAAGGGGATGACAATGCACTTTTTGGCACAGAGCTTGAGACCATGACTTTGGCACCTGGCATTTGTCAAAGTGAGGCCCTATTGTAGGATGTCCACATCATTAGGAGTTTCGATTATGGTTCTTAGTTTGCAGTCATCTGCTAACTTAGTTAGCCAAAGACCTTCTGTGCTAGCCTGTACTTCAGAGAAGTAGATACCAAACAGGAGTGGACCCAGGACTGAACCCTGTGATACTCCACTTGTCACTTGTCTGAAATCTGATCTGGAGTCTGCTACTTTCACAGTGTGGGTACTGTCAGTAAGCCAGTTGGCAACCCATCTTGTGACATAGGGATTTATACCTAGTTTACTGATTTTATCTATAATTCCAGAGTGGGGGATGGTGTTGAATGCCTTGGCAAGTTCTAGATAGACTGTGTGAACCACCTTACCCTCATCTATGACTTTGATGACTGCTTCAAAGAAGTCTATCAGGTTTAGGAGACATGATCTGCCTTTTACAAACCAGAACTGTGTGGGGTCCAGAGTTTGGAGATCTCCAATGTCTTTGTTTATGAGTTCCATGATGATATGTTCCATGGCCTTGCAAACCAGGCTTGCCAGGCTAATGGGGCAGTAGTTCCCAGGGTCTTGTGTGGCTCCCCCTTTGTGGAGTGGAATAACCATTGCGGTGCACCATTCAATGGGCACAAACCCTGAAGGTGAGGCTATGATTGAACATGGTACTTAGGTGGGGTGCCAGTTCATTCTGTAATTTGTGTAGAAGGCAGCCTGGGATGTTGTCAGGTCCCATGGATGCTGTGTTCTTGGCTTTGGAGAGTGAGGTTTTTATCTGTATAGCTTTGATTACAGGAACTTTGCATTCTTCTGGTATAGAGATGGGCTCTTTAGGGGGTGAGAGGGGGGTAAAGTTAGCACTGAACCTATCTGCCAGGATGTTGGCAATATCAGTTGGTTCTGTATATTTAGTGTCATTGTGCTGTAACTCAGAGCAGATCTGAGTGTTGCCATTGAGGTTCTTGACATAGCTATAGAATGCTTTGTGGTTGTCTTTAGAATCAGTGGCGATTTTGTTTTCATAACTAGCTTTGGATGATTTTATGAGGGATCTCAGCTTCTTACTGAGGCTGACCAGGGAGTTCCTCCAATCATGGGATTTTACCCTTTTTTTCAACAGTTTCTTTCTTCTGTTGTAGAGTTTGTTTATGGCAGAAGACCACCAGATTGGCTTCCTTTTTTTGGAGGATAGCATCTTGGTTCAGTTAGGGATTGCACGATCCATGCACTCATGTAAGTGCTTATAAAGTGCATTTCTGTAGGATTCAGCAGTCATACCTCTATTGTCCATCTGCATGGGTGTTGTAAAGTTTGCCACTTCTGTCTTAAGAAGCGTGAAGTTGGCTTTGGAGAAATTTTTCACGGTTGTTTTCCTAATGGGGGGTGGGAGCAGGATGTGGATGTCTAGGGTGATTAGCTTGTGGTCGGATCTGACCAACAAGGAATTGACCTCTGGTGTGGAACACTGGTCACCCATGTTGGTGATGACCAGGTCTAGGTTATTGATGCCCCTGGTGGGGGTGTGGAAAAGTTGATTCAAGGCATTGGAGTTGATGAATTCATGAATTCCTGCATGTTTTCCTTTCCAGGGTAATGCAGTCTTCTGTAATACGACAAAGTAACACATAGATGCATACCATACTGACTGTCACAGCACTGATGACAATTATACAGATGGTTTATGCCACTTCATGGGTGACGTAACAAAGGACCTGTGAAAACTGGGCATATCGGTGTGTTGCTGAGGTATGAGTGTATGATGTGTGATGTACTACCAGTTTATATGTGCGTTTCTTTCTTACAAAAACACAGCATACTCATCCATGGACAAGATAAACTTCCAAAAAAATCCAAATACCGAGGAATAAACCAATAAGAACATTGAAAACACTCTTAATTCTTACAAATTCCACAAAATTGTAATAAAAACTCAAAAAAAAAAATCACAATTACAAGAAGTTAGCACTCTCATTGTGAAAATCTCACTCATAGATAAAAAAACTTCAGCATACTTCTACCAATCAAAACTTCAAATTCATTTAAATTATATTTTTGTTTCCTTTTTAGCAAACACCTGCAATTAATGCTTGTGTATAATCTACATGCATGTAATAAAACTTGGCAGTTATATTCTGTATAGTCCAAATCATTGTCCCTGTTTCCATCTTTCTCAGCTTGTAGTGCATAAGTTAGATCACCAAAGAGATTTTGTTTTAAATAACACATTTCCCAGAATGTCTGCACAGTACATCTACTATATCCTTCTGCTTAACTGTGCATGTCTGAGTAAATTCTGTTTTTTTCATTCCTTGCTTGTCTTCCCTATTTAGAAACTATCATACAATGTATATGCAGCATAATATGCCACATATTCAGACATAGAGTTAAACCATTATGGAGGTCCAGATGTCCTTATGGTGTTCATGCAATAAATATGGGAACCGTCTAAAATGTACTTGCATGTTTTGTACCGTAAACACTTATATATTCCAAAAAACGTTTAGGTGACTATATTCTTCCTAAGAATGTTTTCTGGTTCTTCTAATATATTTTTGATATCCTAGCATTGTTGGAGAACACTACGGTGGTGGTAGAAAATATGCATAATGTGACAGCCATATCTCTTCCTTCTTTCACAAACACAGCTGAGGCCAACACATCAAAACAGGAAGCACTCTCTTCTCCATCTTTGGTTGCTGCCTGCTCTACATAGCCCTGTATGAATTCACCTCATTCAAATTGCTGGAATTGTGGACACCGCTTTTGTGCCTGCTGACACATTGTATGCTATAATCTGTGCATTGGAGACCACCTGGTACTTAATGGAGTGGAACCCTTTATGGCTGATATTCCATTATTCCTGTTCATCAAGTGTAGCCTTTACTGCAGTGTGAGTGCAGTCAATGGACCAAATAATACCAATTGAATGGAAAAAGCAGACCTGGAACAATTTCACTAAACCACGATACACCGTAGATTCCAACCAGTATTTTATTGATGCTTCCTGGTACCTCAGCCAGTATGCCTTCAAACAGGAATAAATGTTCAGCATTAACACCTTGCTTTAAATACATTTTCAAAATCACTTTGGTGTGAATTAACAACTCATTAATACCAATTAAACAATTACATTTGTTCTGGGTTCATCTTTTGAAGACTATTTGCAGTCAATGGACCTCAATATCTTAGTGGAAAGAGGCAGTGTTATAAAATGCCTGCATGGTGCTCCTTATGTCCCTTGCAATGCATGGAAACTGCATATACTCCTCCATATGTTGTATCACAGCAATGCAAAAATTGTGGAGTATCTATGTGGCACATGGCTGGGACACACCCACTGTGTCCCAAATTGGTCCCTATATCCAAGATTTTTAAAGGTACACATACCTTGTTCCAGCAGGGAGGAGTACCCCATGCATCACATGCCTCTTGACAGGTCCTGCATCATGCCTGTAGTCACCAGATAGCAGTCCACAACTTCATTGCCATAGCTTGGTCATATTGGCAATTCCTCAAATCAGAAAACCAGAACTGAGGAAAAGAAAAAAAAAATCAAAGATGCCCCCTCTTTTATCCACCCTGTAACTGGAGCAAACTGCTAAAGCTTGCTAAAGTTACTTCGATACACTGAGTGCTTCAGCATTAATTACAAAGACAGTTCTGGCAATCATGTTGAAGCCACAGTATTCTTGTGCTTTCATAAGCCAATGCCAGTAGTACAGATATGCACCATCAGCATCTGACAATCATGCTCGCTGACAGCTTACACCTGGGGCATCTACCCACTTCACCCCTCAGCACTTACAGCTCTGCAATTTTATAAGAATAATACTTCATTAGAGGGATCTGATAATCCAGTCTAAATACACCCCCACCCCCACCAATTTTAACTAGCAATGAACCCATATCTTCCAGTTTTCAAAGACAATTAAGCAGAAGACAGAGATTAAGGTAAGACATCCACATTTCCCTGCTAATATTAGCTTATCAATTCTAATCTTTAACTTCTGTCCATCCCTATCCCCACCATCTTGCATAGCCAGAATCTTCATATCAGCATTTTAGTCTGATATTTGGCCTCATTAAATGTAATTTTTAATGCATTTCCCTCCCTGACATTTAGTAATATGGCCGAATGCATTTAGTATTGACTTCAGCTTACACAACAAAATTTGATTGACCAAACAGATGGTCTACAGGTGTTTGAGATCTATACAGTACTGAGGTTGGAGAATATCCTGATTCCCCAGTATTGACCAATCTCACAGTTAGAATATAATGGAGGGGTAGGGTAGCTAGGCCTTCTGCAGAAGGCAATGTTTTTAATTTATTTAATATTCTAATATTTTCAAATTGTATGCTCTGAGAATTAATCCTCGGTGCATGTGTAGCCATGTGTCATTATATGCTGACCTTTTATTGTCTACAGTAGGGATATCAACATGGGGTAGTTCTGTTCTTGAGTATATCAACACATAGATGGAGAGACAGACAGATAGATAGATATATAGATAGACAGACAGATAGATAGATAGGGATAGATAGATAGCTACAGTTACATAGAGAGAGAGTTGGATAGATACGTGTGTGTGTGTGTGTGTGTGTGTGTGTGTGTGTGTGTGTGTGTGTGTGTGTGTGTGTGTATGTGTGTAGTACTACATTTACAGACCTCCTTCCATCCATTTCATCCCAACCTCTTCCCATCAGACTCTTAAATTTGACACAGTCCACCCCTACACTGCCTCCTAACCAGATCTCAAATGTTTGCTACCATCTCATATAAATTCACCACTTTTGCTATCACTCTCCTATAAGTTAACTAATCTCCTTTCTCAGTACAAATCTTTCCCTAAGAAACAGTGCTCTACATCAAAAAACAAATACAAATAAATAAATCCTAAAATCATTAAATTACTGCTTGTGATTTTCCTCCCATATATATATATATATATATATATATATATCCAAATACCTACAAACCTATCAACTCCTATATCAACCATTTTCGTCTACGTCCCTTCAGGTCAGTTGTTGTTGTTTTTTTCGGCTTTTCCCGGTTAGGGGTCGCCACAGCGGAACTCCGGTCTGCTAATGATTGACAGTAGATTTTTACATGCCGAGTTGCCATCTCTGACGCACAACCTTCAACGAAGGTACGCCCATTCATGCATGTCTCCACACAGAACATGCTCTAGCTGAGAATCGAACAGGACAACGTCTAACTGTGAGGCGACAATGCTACCGCAGCACCACCACCACGGATTTACCTTCCTTCAGGTCAGTACTTTCCATAAAATACTTGGTCTTCTCTCCTTACTTCCATTCATCTATTACTAGAAAAACATACTTATTAGCTGCACTCATAGTACCGACTTTCAGCTAATAAAAGCCTCAAAAGTAATACCTTTCTTTCTCTTTCTTTTTCTTTCTTTCTTTCTTTCTTTCTTTCTTTCTTTCTTTCTTTCTTTCTTTCTTTCTTTCTTTCTTTCCCCCTTCTTTTCCTCTTTCCTCCACACACAATCTAGCTCCCCATTTTTATACTCGTTAATACACCATGTCATATTTATAGCTGTGAAATACCTCCTGAAGTTAGGCATACCCCATCCAACCTTCTTAATTTTCATTGCTAATTTAACTTTATTTAGCTTTCCTATCCCTCCCAAGTACATATTGTTTTCTTATTAAGTTTTATTGTAATAGCAGTGCACTTTCTGGTAATTTTCCTTTAACCTAGATAAGAATTGCTTTTGTATAACTCTAGTTAGAGTAGCGAAAGAACTTAGCCAGGTCATTTTGCTAGTGCTCAGTGAGCTTGTTTGAGTACTTTCAACTTTTTTGGCTATTTCAGCTTTTCTTTGTCATTTTGAATTGTCAGCTGCATTTAATGGTCTACTGTATAGACACAGATATCTTAAGACATATTTTTCTTATGCCATTTACCCTCCCTTAATCACCACTGATTAATGTGAGTAGCAATATCTGCAGTAAGGACAGCTGCTTGCACTTGTGCAATTAGACATGTTGCCACAACTGATCTGCATAGTAGAAACAAACAGCTTGCAGTCATTTAGAGCTTTAATTTTCTCAATTAACTTACTCCTCCAATTCCTATTTGAGCAAAGAGGCACTGGTTTGCTTTATATTGTGTGATGCTCTTCATGTGTTGACAAGTAGTTGCAGTGGCGGCTGGTGACTTCAAATCAAAGGGGGGCTGCAGGAGACAGCTGAATGGGTGGGGTCAATGGGAAGAGGTGTGGCCAACCAGAAAGGGGAGGAGCTATGCTCAAAACCACAAACACTAACTAAATACACTGCCCTGGGTGCCAAACCATCATTATGAGAGTCCAATCAAGACAAAATGAAGTGTAGAGGAATACAAATATTTCAATGCATTGGCTGCATGACAGCTTACTTAATATCTAGATGGAAACAAAAAGGTTGTGAGGCATGAAAAAATAAATTACTTTTTAAATACATTAATAGAATGCCAGTCAAAATCAAGTATAAGAAAAACAAGCAGCACTCAACTCAAACCACTTCTTGCACTGCAGTTCTAATTATAATTTATATTCAGCTTTATTAAAGTACCAAGTAACATGCTGAAAGTAGAAATCTCTGATGCCCCCACTTGCAAAAATGTTTCTTATCCAAAAAAAGACCTGCTGCCTGACAACTATCTACTTGTTTCATGGGGAAACCATGATCAAAGTAAAAACTGAAAAGCAAACAAGAAATAAGCTCAAGATACATTGCTTAAAAGGATTACTGTACAGGTTATGGACCACATGATTGGCATCCTGTTTAGTTTACAGGTAAAGCCTGCAGAGATGACTGGAAGTCTCCAAGTGTAATGAGCTTCTTAAAATAATGTAATCCTGTCTTTTATTACAAATACTGTCATATGCATTTCAATACCCAAGGCTTATACGTTATCTAGTTAAGTATTCTGTACATGGCAACAACAGAAACGCTTTCGATGTTGGCAGTTCTTTAACAGTATGCTTATTAAAGCTTACTTGCATCTTACAATCTCACCCAAGCTTACCTGATGGTCATTAAAGTATTGCTACTTGAACACAGAGCAACAGGCACTTTGAGTAATAAACATAAATCAACAGTACAAAAAATATGACAGAAACCAGACCATTCTGCAAAAATCAAGGACAGATGAAAAGCCATTCTAGTACTTGTGTCTACCTTGGATGGGGGGATACTCTGCACATTCACACTGCATAACTACTCCTTGCATTGCTTCGACACATCCAGAGTCACTACATGGGGGAATGGGGTGCAACAAGTATGTCACAATTTGAAATGTCTCTGGCTGACTGTGATGGCCCTGACACATTTGTCATACCTCTCAACCTCAGAGCAAGAAATCTGGACAAAGCCATACAAAGAAGTGGGACAAAGGCCCAAAAATAAGGACAATTTTTAAATATTGCTCTTATAAACTTAGAAAGATAATAGAATAGGTCTTGCATTAGTATGAATTTTCTGAATGGTATGAAATCTGAAACTCAAATGTCTGTCATTATTTTCTAACTTCAGTCTTTAATGATTTGTCACTAATTTGCCAAAAAAACCCACAATTTTATGAAAAATGGACCAAAAATGTGATACAAAAATATAAAATAGCCACACAATACAGCTGGGAACCTGTCAAAGAAGGGACATTTTTTAATAATAGTACTGCTAACTTGAGCAGCTGACAAAATAAAATAATCTACATGCCTTTCTGAAATAAAAGTAATCTATAACTCTGATAATTACAGTTATTTCTAAATTGTAAACTCTCCATGTTTTCTTCCAAAGTTGCTATTTTGCGGAGGGATTATTAGGGGAAGAGCAACATTTTGAGCCAAATTCGGGGACAGTTGAGAGGTTTGGCTATGCCTAATTCTATAAAGCAATTTATTTGTATGTACCTCTCAACCTGTTAATGCAATAAATCTGGACAAGGCCAAATATATTGGGGGAACATAAACAGTAATAAAAATTGCTCTTGTATAAACTGAGACAGTTGATAGAACAGGTCTTACTTCAGCATGCATTTTTCTGAAGGTTATGAAGTCTGAAACTCAGTGTCATTAGTGACTTAATTCCTAAATGATTTTCCAGAAAACCACAAATATGAGGAACAAACCAAAAATAAGAAGCAAAAATCTATACATTCTGTGAAAATCTGGACATTTGGGAGGTATAGTTCAGCTGGGGCTGTCTGAGTTTGCCGCCCTTCCCCCTCACAAAATTATGGTCGAATGGAGCCCTCCCCCCTGCAGCCATTCCAATGATCTATTACTTGGCTCTATCACTCCATTTACCATAAACACTAATGTGCATACTGCTTTACTTCTATGATGATCTGGATTTCATTTGAAAGTTTTATTTTGCATTTTGCAGCACAATCACTAAGACATTTGCTAAACAAAGCAACGCAGTCTCTCAATGAAAACAGGCTTAGCATTAAAAACTTCTCTGCCCTTGAAACGCACAATGAAACAGCATTGAAACCCACATTCTAAGAAAATAAATTTTGCCAGTGGCAGATAAAGATTAACTTTGGGCTGTTTTCAAATCATAGGCCCCTTGCACATGAAACATACATGTGCTGCTCTTTGATACACCTTCCTGATTCTACTAAATTATATTCCTTGTACAATGCAGTACAGTTGTTAGATGGCATTTTAAATTTATTGTTTTGAACATTTTTCCAGTAAACAATGAAACAAAATGCATGCACCAATGACAAAACTACCCAATTCAGAACATTTCCATCATAAAAGTCTACTCAACCCTCTACAGTCCACCAGTATCAGTAAATATGCACAATCTCTGAAGTAGTAAAAGTCATCTAAATAATTCCACATTAAAGAAATCTGTAACAATGAAGAGGTTGCTGCTAGCAAACAACTTTATATGTCACTGTTTATTCATCTACAAATAAAGTGCCTGCTGCCCTTGAGGAATAAATTGCCTATGTTGCATGCATTAAAAAAAAACAATAAGCTAGTAATATCGCAATAGGGACTGTATGGCAAACTGATAACAGGTTCATAGTTACTCCTCTAGGTATCTTTGCCAAAAAGACTGCAGCATTCAACCACTTTACAACACAGTACAGTATCAGCAATGCATCTATCTACTGTGGGAGTAGAACCCACAGCCTTCTGCATCAAAAGCAAGTACACTACCCATTGTGCTATTAATGCAAGCAGACTCAGAATAAGCAGCACTAAAGTTCTGTTCCCCTGCAGCTCTCAGCTCCTTGTAAAATCTACTCGACACGTAGTTGTATCTCTGAACTTTGCAGCACAAGAAATCTGGAAAAAGTCAAAATTTATTGGGGGGGGGGACAACCAGGGACACATTTTAAACATTACTTGTATATTGTTGGAAAGTTGCTAGAATAAAATGCTGTGTTACCAGCATACAGTTCACTGCCACGTCTATAACCCAGGGGACCCTGTGCAAAACAGTCAGAGAAACATATCACTATGCCAAATCACCTGTTTTGTAAAAGAGAGTTAGATAAACTTAAATGGCTACCATTTAGTGAATTCAGTTCTCAGCATAGCTGTCAACCTCTTGGAACAAAACACCTGAACAAAGCCAATAATGGGTGGGGGGATACAGCCCCCAAACATTCAGTGAATTCAGTTCTCACTATAGCTCTCAACCTTAGCACAAATACCTGGACAAAGCCAATAATGGGGAAATACAGTCCCAAAAATAGGGACAAATTTCAAATATCCATGTTATAAACTTAGACAACTGGGGCATTTTACACACACACACACTAAATGTATCCCCTAACCTCACCCTAACAGTAAACACTTACAATTAAATACACTTAATTGAGCCCCTTACCTAACTCTTACTCTAACTCCAACTCAAACACATTCCCAGTCACACACACACCTGACAAAAAATATGTTAGATAAACTGGATGTTCAACAAAAAAAAACATGGTACTTCCACCTATCAACGAAAGCAATCTTTGACCAGGCAACTGGAATCCCTCTATATATATATATATATATATATATATATATATATATAGAGAGAGAGAGAGAGAGATAAATAGATGGCTATATAAATCTATACATATTGATAGTGTTCAAACTATGAACATTCTGTCTTTTAAATTAACTTGTCTCTGCAAATATGTTATTTTCTGCTGCTCATGTTGTAAACTAACTTATGTAACATTACAGTAACTGGCATATATAAGATACATTTTTAGAATAAAATTATATACTGTTGTTCCTCTGGAGCCCCGGTCATGAGTGAAAAGGGTCACTGACCAGTCCACTTAGGTTATCAGGGTGCAATAAATAAAAAAACTCCGTAAAAGTCTCTGGAGACTGTGCTCCACCAAATGTGCTCTCTGTCCTTGGAGAAATATCTAGGTAATACTCACTGTATTCTACTCTGGTCTTCTTCCTCTTCTTCTCCTTCTTTCTTCACTTCTTCTTCAGCACAGCAACAGCACCAAAATATAGGCCGCCCAAAAAAATATATATATAAAAATAGGTAAATGATAAAATCCTTCCTTCCCTTGTCAGTCACGACTCGCAAGTGAAACTGTTTGATTCTCGCTCTTTTCCCAGTACATAAAGCCCAGGAAGAGAGCGACAACCAATCAGCAGCATTTAGCCCAAGCACGTCATGTACGTGCCTGTGGACGTCGCAGTCCAAACCCCTTCTAATTCTATGCGGTTTGGAACCGCATAGACTGCTGGGCATCACACTGATGCCTGAATTTCCTCACAGGGCTGCAACAAAAACAAAAAAAAGTTTTTATTTAAAACCACCGCAACCCGAGCCAGTTAAAGTGCGCATGCGCGTACTTGCCTAGGCAGGAAGGACCGGCTTGCTGACAATGCTGAGTGACCGCGGACACAATAAACAAAAAAATAATAATAATACAGTAAATTAATTAAATTATACACTGTCCACAAGGCTGAGGGGGCTGCAGTCCGACTGTCCGATGCCACGAGCCACCTCTGAGTAGTTGTTTCTTTTAGATGAGTAGAGCCTCCTGTACATCGATTTTAACTTAAATTGCTTGTTTTAGACAGCTAGCACCTACATGAAATCATCTCCCAACTTCATAGGTAAAACTCTCCCTGCAGTCAACATTAGTTAACACCTGGGATCATGGATTTCCACGTTCTAACCATCTCTGTAACCAGACTGGTTGAAATGGGCATTAGAAGACATTCTCATATTTTCTGTCAGCTGTGTACTACTGCCACCTTTTGCAAGGAAGGCATTACCTGTAAGACCAGGTAAAATGTAAACGCACCCATCAAGCTGTCCTTTTTGTGGGTGCATATTATAAGCTGGAAGGTCCTGTTCAGCGAATATGAAAAGAGCGACACATATTTACTGAACGCTGTAAACCGCGAAATTTAAAATAACGAATCGTCATACTCGGCCAACCCCACCGCCCCGTGACATACTACCTACCCAAACAAAATAAATAAACCACATACATGCACTATATCCATGCACTTACCTTAACCCGCACCCTAACCTTAAGGTCCGTAACTATCATACACTTACCGTACAGAGATATACCCAAACAAAATAAATAATCCACACACATACACTTATCAAAACCTTACTTCTAACCCTACATTAAACCTTACATACATTACTTATCTATGCACTTACCTAAACCCGCACCCTAACCCTAAGGTCCGTAACCATCGCACACTTACCTTACAGAGCTATACGGCAGATAGGCCAACTATGAAGAATCGACATTTTGAATTTCCCGGTATTGAACGTTTGCTGTTTTCGTGGTTCACGCAATAAGTGTCACTCTTTTCATATTTGCTGAACAGGACCTTCAGGCTTCTAATATGAACCCCTTTTTGTTAGGGATTTCTGCATTTTTTTCTAACTTTTTAATGTACCTGGCCAGATACATACTGAAGAATGGATAATATTCAATAATAGGTCCTTCTCGGTCAGATTATAAGAGAAAATGACTTTCTTGGTTTTAGAAGAGATGCATTTTGGCAACTAGTTGCGAAATGTTGATGGATTTCCTAACTATAGTCCCATGTGATAGTCAAAGGAGAAATAGTTATCAACCCTTCTGTCCTAATCTCTGATCACCAATTTATATAGTAATGGGGTGGTTTCAATGCATTAGGATGCAAAGTGTTTATGCTTCCAGAAGAGGATGATGCTATATGTCTTGGCATATAGTCTGAGCCCTTTTTGTAAGCATATGGAATTCACTTTCCTTTGTTTTCCATTGAAGGCTATATTTATGCAAAGTAGATTTGACAATCGTGCCAAACTTGCAGTCATCAGCAAATTTGTTAAGCAGAGATCACTGTTAATAGTTTTGAGAACAAAAAGTACATGACAAACAGGTGAGGCCCTAGTACAGATTCCTTGGGGACACCACTGGTCATTCTATCTGTCTATGGAAGGCATCACCTACTCAGATGATGTGCTTAGTCATTAAGCCAGTTGCCTGTTCATCATATAACTTTGAGATTTGTGTTTAAGGCTATCAAGTTATAAATAATTCCATCATGTGGCATGGAATAGAATGCCTTGGCCACATCAATGAAGTCAGCCTTATTGGTGTAACCTTAGTCAACCAGAACTAGAAGAAGTTGACAAAATGTAGTAGACAGGACCTGCCCTTTACATGGCTGAACTGAAGTGGGTTGAACGTAGTCTGATTTTTGATGTTATAATTTACAAGGATGATGATGCTGTGCTTAATGGTTTTACAGATAAGAGTCATAAAGGTGATGCAAAAACTGTGTTTTTAAGTGAATTATTTATTTGCTTTGGTGGACAAGGTTGAATTGGTACCTTTACTTACAAATGTATTGGTGGATGCAGCATAAATGAGCTCACTAAGAGCATACTTGACTTAGTTCATTAAACATGTCGGGCAGCTGTTACTTTATTCAGTTGCACCTGCACATTCAGGTGATCCATGCGGTCCTTAAACTTCACATGTAATGACTGTGAGGACCAGATGATGTCAGTCAAGCATAACTTGCTGTTATATGTCTTTCTGTTGTATCTAGTTTAGATGATACTAAAAGAAAAGTGTGTGTGTGTGTGTGTGTGTGTGTGTGTGTGTGTGTGTGTGTGTGTGTGTGTGTGTGTGTGTGTGTGTGTGTGTGTGTGTCTGTGTGTGTGCCTGTATGTGTAAAAGATTGTTCAGAATTCTGATAAAGCACCACTTGAAGGATAAATGCATTAAGGATTCATTGTAAAGCAGCTTTTAAGTTTTACTTTGCAGTTGATGTACTGTGGATAACTGCTGACATGGAAGGCGCAGGCACACTAAGTGACCCACATCCACTGTTTTTTCTGCTTTGTCTTTGTAGGTAGTATTATTTGCCTTATTAATGCACCAGGGAGGTATGTGCCAAGACTTAAGTTAGTGACAGCTTACTGGCTGGATTTAAAAATTTGCTGGACTGGTCAACAATTGTTTTACTGATGGAAATATATAAGCTTAAACAACTCAAATGTTTATGGTATATTATAAAGGACTCGTATTGTTTTCATAACTGAGCACTTTAACCACAAAACATCCAGGTTATTGTTTATTAAATAGTTTAAGGGAAATCAAATGTTTATCTGTGTACTTTAGATATTACTGCATGGGATTCTTCCATCATGATCATCAACAATGTATATGCATTTCAGTGTTTTGCATGGAGTTTACTGAATCAGTAGATGATATAAAACAAAACTACAAAAATCTACAGAAAGCAGTCAGGAATTAGTATGGAAGCTAAAGGTTATGAAGCGACATGAAGTCTGCACCAGCTTGTGCACAGCAGGGTGGTGTGGTAGACATTTAGGCATATATTTTAATCCATAACCAAGTTGAAGAAGTCCTGTAATAACAGCACAAGAGTAATACTGTTAAATTTGGATGTATTACTATCTATGATTTCCCCACTGCTTTAGATAAACTATTAGTTATTCAGCCATAGTCATTATTGCTTTACAAATTTGCATCAGTGATATTTGCAGTAAAATGTTTAAGGGAGAGGACACCTCTAAGTTCTGCTTTACTCTGAAGGAGCTTAAACATTCAATAAATGTTCCTGTTTGGATTTGCCTTTGGTTGCTGTTATAGTCTTGTGAAAAGCTGGTGTTGAGTTTTTCTTTTCTCTTTTGTGGGGGAGGTGCTAAATGAAGGTCTCATCTCAAGCTCCAAATGGCCTTGCAAAACCTCTGCATTAAGTAGACCCACCTTGATATTGTGTTGTTTGGGAGTTATGGTGTTTGGCAGCTTGAAATATTCATTAGGTAAACAATCATTGGGTAACGAGGTACAATGGGGTAGCAAAGGCTTTAGGATGTAGCCAATATACAGAAAACCTTGAACAAGAAATGTAGACTTGTCATTTGCAAAGCAAGCTGGGCTGTAAACCATCTCATCAAAGGGTGACATATTCTGGAATACCCTGGAATGACACCAACAACTTAGTCAATTGCTTAACCCAATTATTTCCAGTTGAATCTAGTTGTCATTCTAGGTGAAGGGAGGACTCCATTCAGAACCAGTGTATATCTCCTAGTGGAAGCTAGCATGGTAAGATCCAATACAGTATTCCACATAATCTTGAAGAGTTTGTGGGACAAGAAATTTACCCCCATGTAGACTTATATCAGTTTGCAGTCATACTTGCTTGAGGATAGGGTGTTTAGGGCCCTAGTTATGTGCAATATCTTAGCTCTTAAGAGGCAGCTGACTGCAACTCTGTCCTTGTACAGCCCAGAGAGTGTGGCATCTTTGAGCTTAACAACAGAGTCACCAATAGAAAGGCCATTCACAGTAGCTGATGCCTACCAGACATTTGCTGTCAGTAACATGTTGATATTGGTGTTGATGTACAGGTATGTGGAGTGGATGCAAAAAGGGATTTATGCTGATGTCTAGTATTGAGTTTTAGGTGGCTGGGTAGCCACTTTTTGACAACATCATCACAAGACATTTTTGTATTATTACTAAAATGATGCTGCATTTGCATGGGTTTATTTATTTATCCTTTATCGGCCCAAGGTGGTATTTATACTACATAGAAGAATCTTGGGCAGGGCATTGGGGAACATCCCCTACTTTTTTGATAGGTGCTATGAGATGTGTTATATCCACTAAAGCTACCAACAAGTCAAACAGATGGGACCTTGGATTAACATCTCATCCAAAGGATGACGCACTCACAAGTACAACCCCCCCCCCCCTTATGCTGCAATTTAGTATCAAGAATCCTATCAGCTGTTGTGGGAATAGAACCCATAGCCTTCTACACCAAAGATGAGTGTACTACTAGTTGCATCCTTGACACTGGTGGTTGGCAGTATTTTTTTTGCTTTTTGCCACAGGGTGACAACTAACACTCCCCTATAATCCATAAACCCTTTTGGAGCATTTATATGGTGTGTTTATCTATTTCTGACCAGATTAAAGGTTGAAAATGTTAGTATAGAAAAGATGTAATGGGAAAGCTTGCAGAAAGTTGAACCCAAGGTTTCTAAAAAAGAATGAGCATTATGGAGGTTGATAAAGGCACGTCTTGTAACTTCTTAGCTCAGTCATCCTGCTGAATTTCAAATATGTTAATTGTTCACTGGCTGAAATCCTTAATGATCTGTTACTGTTAGACAAATACACGTTTGATGATGAAGTGTAGGAGCAATCATTGTGTACAGTATTTAAAGTCCTATGAAGCTGAGATGTATGGGTAGGAACTTTTTTGTAGGCAAAGCGCTACGCTGCTTAGCTATCTCTCAAATTGCATTTTGTTTTAAACAATATTTCATGTTAGGCTATGGTTTATCACAGTCCTGAAATGTGAAAACAGTTACTTAAGACAGACTACTTCAACGTATATTTATCTCTTATCTATTTATCTAAATTATGGAAAATGCAATCAGTTATAATTTTAAAGTTTAATTCTTTAGCACCCACAGGGTTAAACAGAGAATGCCATTGGAGGTGTTTTCTTTAATTAGCGCTGAAGTTAAGTGGATCTAATTAAACTAGTGTTAATTGAATATAGGATCTAAGGCATGCTGTTAGAACAAAAAGGTATACTCTGAAAAGGCTTTTGGCCGAGGTGCTAGCGGAAATACTTTTGTCTTTTTTATAGACTGTATTCTACTATAAGAGAAAGAAATGTCTATTTTTTATGGACTTTACTACAAGGCAGATCATTTGCTGAACTTTTTATTGGATTCTTTGCTGTTCTACAAATGTTTTAATAAATACTGAAGGTAATCACTGCCTTTCTTTTTTGGACTGTGGTTCTATATATTGTTTACACTGAGTTTGTGGTGATATAGATGCTATAGCCAGTGAATTCTTGAAGTCTCTGCCAAGAAATTTAAGAAAAACTTCTGAAGTTCCATAGGACCAGAATACAAAAGTGACCACCCCCTTTCAATCTATCTTGCTGTTAAAAATAGTGACTCTCCACTACAACTTAACTTTTTAGACAGGTAAAACTTAAGTTACCTACTTTCACATCTAACTTATCTAGTGCACACTGCAGTGTTTAGGATAAACCATTTTTTTTCATCTTACCTTTAAGCATCCCTGTGACTAGCACTTGCTCTAATACCTGCTGAAAAAAGCACTAGGAAGCCTTAAACTGATACAAGCACTCAACTCTCCTTGTTAATAAGGAGAAATTAATCGTAGGCACTAAACAGTTTATAATTGCAAAGTACCTTGCTAAGTCAAGGAAAAACAGCTCCTGTACTTTACAAAAACAGCACCAAACCAGGCATGTCCAAGGGTCAGCTTCTGGTGATTTCTCCTGTCCACCTGGTGAATCTGGGCATACAGGGGCAATGCAGCAATTGCCTCATGTACACAGACAACCCACTCCTCCTACCATCCAACACTACAACCTGTGAGAGATGCACTTACATAGCCAAACTGGAAGCAAAGCTCTCTCTACCCAAGATTGTGCTAGACAGTCAAAAGGAGAAGGTTAACACCCACACTACACCTCAAGCAACACATAGCCCTTCTAAACCCACACCAACAACACCCACACATAGCAACATTAAATCCAAATATGCAGAGGCCCTTAACTGTAACCTGCCCAAGCAGCAAAGACCTCTGAAGCTGAAATTCAAACAAACACCAATCACAACCAAAGTGCCACATTGCTCACAACACCAGTGTGCCACCCAGCAACAGCCCCTACGGCAAGACAACGTACCTAACACTTTAGTCATAGGTGACTCTATAGTCAGGTACACTGATGTCCCACTCACCAAGCTGAACAAGGAGAAAATTACAGTCAGCTGCCTGTTGGGTGCCAGGATCCACCACATAACGCATGCACTCAAGTCACTCCACAAAAAGTACAAATATGACTCTGTCATTGTCCATGCTGGAGTGAATAACTTGAGATGTACCTCCCTGGACTACATGAAAAGAGACATGGATGAGCTCTCGGATCATGTGGCCCAGGTAGGTATGGCCCTAGCCCTGAGTAGCATCCTGCCTTTGCCTAGAATGACACCATGATATAAGGACAAAATGATTGACTTCAACAATTGTCTAAGCTTCTGGTGTCATTCAAAGGGGATCCAGTATCTGTCTGCCTGGGACGACATGATCGACAGACCATGATGCTTTTCCAGAAATGGTCTGCACCTGTTGCCCCTGGGATTCAGGTTACTGGCTAAGGCTCTTGCCACCCCGTATAGTGCCTTTTTTAGGCAAAGTTCAAAGGACAAAATCACCACCATAAGAGGTACAAGCATGCAAATTCTGAAGGTAATGCTACTCAATGCTAGAAGTCTAAACCTCAAAATGCACTCTCTCAAAGCACTCCTAAAAATGGAGAACATTGACATCTGTGCAGTAACTGAGACCTGGTTCAAGGCTCCAGAGAGCACCCCTGCAATACCAATCTACAACTCTTACCACACTTTTCAGCAACCAAACAGGACCAAAACACTAAAGGTGGAGGAGTGTCCATATTCACCAAGGATATTCACACCACCATGCTAGTTGCCCAACACAGTGCGTCTGAAATTCTCCATGTGCAACTAACACTAGGTAAAACTGCAATCCAAATTTTAGCTTACTGCAGATCCCCCATCATGCCCCAAGATTCTCACTAAACCTTTCTAAACATACTGGAAAATATTAAGATACAACCAAACACCCTAATACTGGGTGATTTCAACTACCATGCCAACTAGGAAAACTACTCGTGTACCAACACCTTTGCCCAACGGCTCTTGGAATTCATAAATTCTAATGCCCTGGATCAACTAATCCATAGTCTCACCAGGGTCTCCAATATCCTAGACCTGGTCATTACCAACATGGGAAATTGCTGCTCCACACCTATGGTCACCCCCTCATTGGTCAGGTCTGACCATAAGCTAATCACCCTTAGCATCCACATCCCACCCCCACCCCCCCAGTAAGGAAACCTCCATAAAAAAGTCTCCAAAGCCATCTTCATGCTACTCAAGTCAGAAGTGAAAAACTTCATGACACACATGCAGAAGGGAACTGAAAGCTCGACTGCTGAATCCTACACTAAGACACTGTACCAGCACATCCACTCATGCATGAATCGTGCCATCCCAAATAGAACAAGATGCTCTCCTTCAGAAAAATGGAAGCCAATTTGGTGGTCCTCTGCCATAAAAAAAACTTTACAACAAAAGGAAGAAACTGTTGCAGAAAAGAGGAAAATCACAGGATGCAAGAAACTCTCTTATCAGCCTCAGTAAGAAGCTGAGATCCCTCATAAAATCCTCCTAAGCTAGTTATGAAAATAAAATTGCCAAAGATTCCAAAGACAACCACAAGGCATTCTATAACTATGTCAAGAATCTAAATGGCAATGCTCAGATCTGCTCTGAGCTTCAACAGAATGGCATTAAATATACTGATCCTAAGGATATTGCCAATATCCTGGCAGATCAATTCAGTGTCAACTTCACCCCCCACCCCCTAAATGACCCATCTCAATGCCAGAAGATTGCCAAATTCTGGTAATACTGGCCACATAGGTAAAAAACGCACTCTCCAAAGCTAAGAATACAGCATCCATGGGACCAGATGACATCCCGGGCTGTGTATTACATGAACTACAAAATGAACTGACACCTCACCTATGTGTCATGTTCAGTCATAGCCTCACCTCAGGCTTCATGCCCACTGAGTGGTGCACAGCTACAGTTATCCTGCTGCACAAGGGGGATCTATCTTGGATCACGGGAACTACCGCCCCATCAGTCTGTCGAGCCTGCTCTGCAAGGCCATGGAACGTATTATCATGGAACTTATAAATAAAGACATTGACAACCTTCAAACACTGGACCCCACCCAGTTTGGGTTTGTGAAGGGCCGATCTTGTCTCCTGAACCTGACTGACTTTTTTGAATCAGTCTCCAGAGCCGCGGACGAGGGTAAGGCAGTCCACACAGCCTATCTGGACCTCACCAAGGCCTTTGACACCATCCCCCATTCTGGAATCTTGGATAGACTTATTAAGCTGGGCATTAATTCCTACATCACTTGATGGGTTGCCAACTGGCTTACTGACAGAGTCCACACTGTAAAAGTAGCTGACTCCAAATCCAGCTCCAGACATGTTACAAGTGGAGTACCTCAGGGTTCAGTCCTGGGACCGCTCTTGTTTGTCATCTACTTCTCTGAAGTACAGGCCAACACTAAGGGACTCTGGCTAACAAAGTTTGCAGATGACTGCAAACTAGGAGCCATTATTGAATCCCCAAATGATGTGGATACTCTACAAAAGGACGTTACAGAAACAGATGCTTGGTGCCAGAGCCATGGGCTCAAGCTCAGTGCCACAAAATGTATAGTTATCCCCTTTGGGAAAAATATGTACCCATGAATTACTAAATAGGTGGCAGTACACTAAACACCGAAAGTGTGATAACAGATTTAGGGACACAGATGGACAGTGGTCGCACCTTCGATAACCACATTGCTGCAACAGTCAGGAAATCCTTCTATGTGGCACACCTCATCACTAAGAGCTTTTCATCCAGAAAAAAGGAGGTCATTGTCCCATTGTACTCATCCCTCATTAGACCCATTATAGAATTCAATGCCCCATTTGGTATGTACCTCTCAAGACATTTGCAACAACTGGAAAGACTGCAGAAATACCTCCATAAAAGAATCACAGGCCTAAAGCAGATGCCCTATGCTGACCGCCTTAAAAAACTCCAGCTATACTCTGTCGCATATCATCTACTCAGAGGCGATCTATGCTTAACATACAAGGCCATGTCAAACCCAGAGTTGTTGGGCATGCTACACTTAAAGAAATCCCAAGCCCTCAGAGCCACAGGCTCCAGGAATCTAAACCTTGTCATCACAATAAACAAAACATGCTGGAGGGATAGGTTCCTGACCCAGAGACTCCCCAAACTCTGGAATAGACTGCCCATGCATGTCAAACAGAGCACCTCTTTGGCCCTCTTCAAAAGGAACCTTGACAATTGGAAGGGAGAAAGGAAATTCACCCCGGGGATCACATCAGTTGCCCTGTTAGACAGGGGTCCAGGGAAGTAAATAGTGTAGGAAGAAATAACCAGGAAATTGTTATGGCTAGGCTTGTATAGGCCCTAGGGCCGATAGCCTAGTACCAACCTATGAACCATCTCAAAAGACCCTTGATGAGTTTTTAGTTTCTACTATGGAGGGAACATCTGTGGGTCAAAGACAAATTCAAGAGACTAATGTCAATCCTGCACCAGGGCAAAATGAAGGACTGTTGCCGTCTCATATGTTGGGTGAAAAGAGAAACAAATGTGTTAATAATCCCTTTGCTGCTGTGGGGAAAAGTAGAGAAGTAACAGCTTCATCGGAACATTTGCAGCTTTTTGACCAGGTGGAGAAGCTGTTATACAAGGAGACATTGGTCTTCTTTAATTCCCTGAGTTTGCAACATTATATTGAATTACAAATTTCCTCCAGAGGTCTTCGTGCCACTAAGAGTCCATCTTCCCCTTTTGACATTGAAGATGAAGAGGATAAAGACTTTCATGCTCACTGGGTAGTGGTTGCTCAGAAATGCAGTATGGAATGGGTAAATATCTTAAAGGAGAGGGATGATGTGAAGAGGCGAAGGCTGATCACGGAAACCAAAGAGGTATGTCACAAAATAGCAGCCCAGTCAAGCAATGTACAAAGAGAGAATTTTTTAATTTCAGTTAATGACAGCTGACTGACTATGAGAAAGAGCTTGTCGAGAAAAATAAATTATTCAGAGACATCAGAGATTACGAACGTAATCAATCATTCGTGGTCTCATCCAATCAGCAGAGACTGTGTAGGCACGTAAGATTTCAGCATCAAGAAGGAAGGAGACATACTAACGGTTATGTTTCTATGATGGGAAGTGATTCCTTGTTTATTGCATGGGATAGTGAGGAAGAGAAGAACTACCCTGCAATGCTAGAAGCCACTAATACACAATATTTGAAAGATAATTTTCGTGAGTCAGGGTAGAATAACAACAGAAAGAGGTTGAGAAATAACTATGGACATGACTTCTATGTGGAGTCCCAGTATATCTCTCGGACAGTCAAAAGAGGCAAGTGGCATTAATGCAAATGTTAATTATCAAAGGGACTATGTAGTAAATTTGTCTAATTGTAGTTTGACTGCTACAGATATTACTGTGTTAAATAAGGGTTTAAAATATATACCTACTGTTTTTCCTAGACCATATGAATTGAGATGTGATATATTTAAATTTGTTAGAAAGTTAAATCTGAAAGCGTTCTTGCTCAAAATGACAACTTTAAAAATTATATTAATGTTGCAAGTGATTCTTTAACTGATGAGGAAAGTTTTCATTCATGTGCCTCAAATTTTGAAATGGATGCTTATTGTAAATTGTACACAGAGAATGTACCATACAAAAGTGATTTTATGCCTGCTTGTAAGGGTGAATGTATTCAACAATTTTCATGTGCATTACAGTTTGCAACAGAAAAAGAATGTGATAAAATGAATAAGTGGAGGGGGGGATCGTAAATATAATATACTTAAAGCAAAATGTTCCAGTCGTCAAAAATTAAGTCAGGTTAAAAAGCTTATTTTTAAACCATCAGCTAAGGGGGTTAAGTTAGTAGTGTTAAATTATGTGCAGTATTTAAAGATGTGCTATAAACACTTAGAAGACAGGAAAGTGTATACACCGGTGGGAATAGATGGTTATTTAAAAGCAATAACTATGTATAAAGAATTATTAATGAAGGGATTAAGGTTGAAATACTTCTCCCATGAAGATATGCATAACAGGTTTGCAGTAAAAGAAACCTCAATGGACTATTTTTTTTTGTGTGCCCAAAATTCATAAAAATATGGTGGATCCACCAGGGCAGCCTGTAGTCTCAGTCCATGATACTTCACACACAATTTAGCTTTAGTTTTACACAACTATCTTATGGCTGAGGTTCAGAAATTTCCTTCTTACATAAAGGATTCATTTGACTTTTTGGAAAGAATTAAAGGACTTGCGTGGAAGGAGAACATGTTCTTCCTTGTTATAGATGTAGTCAGTCTGTATACGAATATAGAGTATATATATGATCTAGAGGCCTTGTTCTACTACTTCAAGGATACTCCTAGGACACACTTTGTGTCAGAATTGGTGAAGGTCTGTTTAACCCATAATATTTTTGAATTTAATGGAGGTTTGTATAGACAACATAAAGGTATAGCTATGGGGCAGGTTTTGAAAGTAAATGTATCTATAAAAATACTTTTTTTTATAACAGACATGTTCGCCCATATTATAGATTCATAGATGACTTGATTTTTATTTGTGAAGGTGGGTGGAATGAGGTAGATAATTTTCTCCAAGAAATACAAAGTAATTAGGTTCATAGGTTCATAGGTAGGTACTAGGCTATCTGCCCGAGGGCGTTTTTAAGCCTAGCCAGAGTGTGTCGGCTTTCACCACCACATTGATTAATTAACTGATCCTCTGTCAAGCAGACCCAATGAAGTGATCCCAGGGGTGTATTTTCTGTTACCCATCCACTTGTCAAGGTTTCTCTTGAAGAGTGTTAGTGAGGGGCTCTGCCTAATGTAGTTTGGAATTTTGTTCCAAAGCATGGGGAGTCTCTGTGACAGGAATCAATTCATCCAGCATGTTCTATTTATTGTTGTGGTGAGGTTTAGCTCACTAGAGCATGTGGCTTGCAGTGACTTGGATTTCTTTAGGTGGAGAATGTCCATCAATTATGAGTTGGACATGGCTTTGTAAGACAGAGATCACCTCTGAGTAAGCGATATGCCACTGAGTACAGCCTGAGTGTTTTCAGTTGGGGTGCAAAGGACATATATTTGAGGCCAGTAATCCTCTTGGTGAGGTACTTTTGTGGTATCTCCAGCTGTTGGAAGTGTCTTGTGAGGTACATCCCAAATGGGGCATTGTACTATATGACAGGTCTGAAGAGTGACGAGTAGAGGGGCACTATAACCTCTTTATTTCTAGATGGAAACCCTTTAGTAATTAAGTGGGCCACATAGAAGGATTTACTAACTACTTTGGCAATATGATTGTCAAAGGAGAGATTACTATATACCTGGGTCCCCAGATCTCTTATTACCTCTTCTGTATTAAGGGAGCTGCCACCTGTGTGGTAATTCGTGGGTGTTTTGTTTTTCACCAACGGGATGACTATGCATTTTTTGGCATTAAGCTTGAGGCCATGACTTTGACACCAGGTGTCCGTCTCAGTAAGGCCCTTTTGGAGGATGCCCATGTCAATTATGTCTCCCAGTTTGCAGTTATTGGCGAACTTGGTTATCCATAGTCCTCCTGTGTTTGCCTGTACCTCTGAGAAGTATATGGCGAACAGTAGGGGGCTCAGGACTGAGCCTTGTGGGACACCACTTGTGACTGGTTTAGAGTCGGACCTGGAGCCCGCTATTCTTACCATGTGGGTTCTGTCTGTAAGCCAGTTGGCAACCCATCTCGTGATGTAGGGGTTTATGTTCAGACTGGTGAGTTGTTCTGAAATACCCAAGTGGTGAATGGTGTCGAAAGCCTTGGCAAGGCCAAGGTAAGCTGTGTGAACAACCTTTCCCTTGTCTATGGCCTTGGTGACTGTCTCAAAGAAGTCAACCAGGTTTAGAAGGCATTATCTTCCCTTAACAAAGCCGAACTGGGTCAGGTCAAGTGTTTGGAGGTTCCCAATGTCTTTGTTAATGAGTTCCATGATGGTGCGCTCCATTGCCTTGCATACCAGACTAGTCAGGCTTATGGGGTGATAGTTACCAGGGTCAGTTGTGGCCCCTCCTTTGTGGGGTGGAATAACCGTTGCCATGCACCATTCTATAGGCACATAGCCTGTGGAGAGGCTGAGTTTGAACAGCATGTTTAGGTGGGGGTTAGTTCATTCTGTAGTTCATGCAAGACACAGCCTGGGATACCATCTGGCCCCACTGATGCTGGGTTTTTTGCTTTTGAAAGGACTATTTTCACCTCTGCATCTGTGATTTCCGGGACACTACACTTTTCCGGTATTTTTGTGTGGTCAGTCTCCATACTGAGGAGTGCTTTGAGGGTGTGCATTTTGAGATTTAAACTCCTGGAGTTGAGTAGCATAAACCCTCAGTTTTTTGTTAATTATGTTGTTTACGGGCCCTTTTGGGGGTGAGAGGGGGGTGAAGTTTGCACTAAATCTATCTGCCTGGGTGTTGGCAATATCAGTAGGTTCAGTATATTTTGTGCTATTTTGCACTAGTTCAGTACATATCTGCGAGTTGCCACTTAAATTCTTAACATAGCTAAAGAAGGCTTTGTGGTTATCTTTTGAATCCTTGGCTATTTTTCTTTCGAAGTTAGCCTTGGATGATTTTATGAGGGACCTTAGTTTCTTACTGATACTGATCAGGGATGTCTCTCCTTCTTGGGATTTGCTGTTTTTCTGAACTAGTTTCCTCCTTTTGTATAGCCTGTTTATGGCAGGGGTCTACCAGACTGGTTTCCTTCTTTTAGAGGAGTGAATCTTGGTTTTGCTAGGGATGCCATGATCCTTACATCCTTGTAGGTGCTCATAGAGTTAATTTGTAAAGGTTTCTGCATGTTGGGCAGCATTATCGTTTAGCGTGGGGGCTGTGAAACTTACCGCCTCTGTCTTGTTTAAGGTGAAGTTTGCTTTAGAAAAGTTTTTACTGTGGTTTCCTTAGTTGGGGGTGGTGGTGGAGTGTGGACATCCAGAGTGATTAGTTTATAGTCTGATCTAACCAGTGACGGGTTGACCTCTGGTGTGGAACACCTGTTGCCCATGTTTGTGATGACCAGGTCCAATATGTTTTATCCTCTGGTAGGGGAGTTTACCAGCTGATCCAGGGCATTTGAGTTGATTTATTCCAGGAAGCACTGGACCTGGGAGCTTGTACTTGAGTAGTTTTCCCAGTTAATGGTAGGGTAATTGAAATCTCCCAATATCAGGGTGTTCGGTAGGTGGACCTGGGTCATGGAGGATGATCTGTAGCAGGCCACAATTTGTATTGCAGATTTACCCGATGCTAGTTGCACATAGATGATCTCAGAGGTATCATGCTGCACCACTAACCTGGAGGAGTAGGTATCCTTGATGAATATGGATACACCCCCTCCTTTTGTGTTTCGGTCCATGTTCTGTGGCTGAAACGTGTGGTACGAGTTGTAGCCCGGTAGTGCTGGGGTGCTCTCTGGAGCCTTGAACCAGGTTTCAGTTATTGCACAGATGTCGATGGTCTCCATACTGAGGAGTGCTTTGAGGGAGTGCATTTTGAGATTTAAACTCCTGGCATTGAGTAGCATAACCCTCAGTTTTTTGTTAATTGTGTTGTTTACGGAGGTGGATTTGATTTTTGAGCCTTGCCTAAAAAAGGCACTATGGGAGCAGCAAGAGCCTTGGCCAGTATTCGAAAGCCTAGGGGTGACAGATGCAAGCCATCTCTTGCGAAGCAACGCGGCTTGTCGAGCATGTCTTCCCAAGCTGACAGACACTGGATCTCCTTTGAATGACACCAGAAGCTTAGCCAATTTTTGAAATTGATCATTTTTTCTTTATACTGAGGTATCATTCTTGGTGATTGCAGGATGCTACTCAGGGTCAGGGTCATACCAGCCTGTGCTACATGATCAGAGAGCTCTTCCATGTCTCTTTTCATGTAGTCCAGGAAGGTACATCTCAGGTCGTTCACACCAACATGAACAATGACAGAGTCAAATTTATACGTGTTCTGGAGTAACCTGAGTGCTTGTGTGATGTGGTGGATTCTGACTCCCGACAGGCAGCTAACAGTAACCTTCTGCTTGTCCAGCCTAGTGAGTGGGACGTCAGTGTGCCTGACTATAGAGTCACCTATTACTAGTGTGTTATGTATGTTATTTCGCCTTAAGGGCTGTGATTGTGCTGCATACTGATTTTGTGTTTTATGTGTTGTCTGGTTTGTAACGGGAGGTGCAGGTTGTTTGGGTGTCTGCTTTGGAGGTTTCTGATGCTTTTGCAGGTTTTTATTTAGAGCCTCTGAGTATGATTTTGTGTATTTATGTGTATTTTTTTCCAGTGCTGGTTTAGTAGGTCTATGTGTGGCTGGAGGTGTGGTGCAAGTGTTAACCTTCTCTTCTTGACTGTCTGTTCCAGTCTTGGGTGGAGACAGCTTAGCCTCCAGTTTGGCTCTATAATTGCATCTCTCACATATGTTAGTGTTTGTGGTAGGGGGAGAGGATTGTCTGTATACATGAGGCAGTTGTAACATTGCCTCAGGATACCCAGATTCACCAGCTGGACTGGAGAGTACACCTGAAATTGCCCTTTGGTCATGCCTGAATAGTAGCATGAGCTGATTAGTCGCTTGGTTGGTGAGGGGTGAATAAAGAGCCTTGCTCTGCTGGGCAATCAAGTGTCAGGGTATATTAGTGCTTGCTGTTAGGTCTGAGCAAGTGCTGGGCTGTAGGATGCTTTTTGAGTGCTTAGGTTGAGAGTTAGACTAGTTTCAAGGGAAAAACTGAAGAGGAGACTTAGTGGAGCCAGGAATAATTTAACCCTAGCTAACCGGCACTGCCCGGCACACAAAACCATGCAGACACGGTTTTTATAGCAGGGAAATGAAAGAGATAGAAATTAGCCCAAAATGGCCAATAAACTGCTAACTTCTGGTTACAATATTTTTACAATTTTTTTACAATATTAGGTTTGATGGAATGCAGAGAGGAACAAAAGTGTATTTTCTGGATTTAGAATTAAAAGGCTGCAATAATAGAATTCAGTCAGGAATGCATTGAAAATTTGATGAGAATAACTATATGTTATATGGAGATAGTTGCCATCTCCCCACAAAATCAAATCTATTCCCTATGGGGAATTTTTGAGGATAAAGAGATTGTGTAGTGATAAGAAGGAAAGTGCTAGGTAAATAAATAGTCAAAATGTTTGTGGAAAGGGGATATAATGAGAAGTTAGTAGAACAAGGCAAAGAGAAAGTAATGAAAGGAAGAAAGGTGTATGGAAATATAGGTGGGAATAAAGAGGAACATGACAGGAATAATTTAGTTTTTGTTACTAAATACACGGTGCTTTCAGAACAATTTAGGCAATTAGTGAAATATCATTGGAATATTCTAGAAAAAAGTAGATATTTTAATATGAGAAAGTGGATTTACCATGTTTTCGTACACTAGAGGGAGAAGTTTAAAAGATTTCTTAGTCCATGGAAATTCCAACTCCCTTTTGTGGATGTAATTTCTGGGATTTCCACACAGTTGTAAGAAATTTTGATAAAATCAATGGGAAGAAATTTACTATTAAAGGTACTTATTCTTGTGAAAGCAGAGGAATAGTTTATGGTCTGAGGTGTCCCTGTAATAAAGTGTACAGAGGTAAAAGCAAAAAGTCATTTGGGGACAGGTTAAAAGAACATCTGAGGAACATTAGAAAAAACAGGGAAGAAAATCCAGTAGCCCTACATTATAAAGAAGTACATAATAGTGATGCAACGTAATAGTGATAGAGTTTAGAAGCAACAGTTTTAAGACCGGTTAAATTAGAATATGGCTTAAATATAAAAAGTAAATGATGGAAAATTGAATCATTTATAATTTTAAAGTTTAATACTTTAGCACCCACAGGGTTAAACAGAGAATGCCATTGGAAGTGTTTTCTTTAATTAGCACTGAAATTAAGTGGATCTAATTAAACTAGTGTTAATTGAATATAGGATATAAGGCATGCTTTTAGAACAAAAAGGTATACTCTGAAAAGACTTTTGGCCAAGGCACTAGAGGAAATACTTTTGTCTATTTTTCATGGACTGTATTCTACTTTAAGAGAAAGAAATTTTGTCTGTTTTTCATGGACTGTACTCTACTACAAGGCAGAGCAGTTGCTGATTTTTTTTATTGGATTATTTGCTGTTCTACAAGTGTTTTAATAAATACTGAAGGTGATCAATGGCTTTCTTTTTTGGACTGTGGTTCTATGTTTTTAACATCGAGTTTGTGGTGATATAAATTTTTCATGTTAGGCTATGGATTATCACAGTCTTGAAATGGAAAAACAGTTACTTAAGACAGAATATCAAATACTTCACAGTATATTTATCTCTAAGAGCTTTGGGGTTTTCCAGAGTACTGTAAAAATGTCCTAAATAACTGGTATTTTATAAATCCTTTTGTATAGCCAGCATTTTAACAATTTCAGCACTAAAATAATGATTTAAACCATATTAAAATAAACATTTTAACTGGCTATAGCTATTATATGAAATAATGACTTGAATAGAAATGATGCAATAAGTACAATTCCATGAATATGCAGGGTGTTTGAACAGCTGACTAAGGTGAGTCCTGTGAGAAATGGTTGATTTTCCTATGTCACAGAGACATTGCTATGCTAGAAGAATTAAACTATCCTTCCTTCTGAGATGTTCCATCTGGAATTTTACAAAAGATGTTAGGGAAGGTGTTGCTTTGCTAACATGACATCAAGGATATCCTTCTCTCTTAGATTGCTGTATCATAGAATAATGCCCTTTATTTGATTCACAGTGACCATATTTCTCAACTGTACAGATAACAGATTTTACAGAATATCCAGATGTTTGCCTTATGTTTTTGGTCCGTTCCTCATAAAATCTTTGGTTTTCTGGCAAATCATTGAGGACTGAAGTCAGAAAAAAATAAGACATTTGAGTTTCAGACTTCATACCCTCAGGAAATTCACGCTTCCTTTGTTTATAAGGGCTGTTAAGAGAATGAGAGCTAAGGCAGTAACTGTATAGCTATTGCGTAAGCTTTTGAGGTGAATGTGTCGCTCGTCCCTCTCTAACATAGATAAAAAGCAGGTATGGTATTTTGTTTGGATGCTTTAAAACATAAAAACACATCAGGATGGATATCCCCATCATAAAATATAAACAAACTGGTTAACAGACATCTTACATGCATATATGCTTACATCTCAATGGCTTACTACAAAATGGCAGTCAGACTTGCATGTGCTCAGTATTTATACACTTGTGCGAGCCCCTGGTTAGCTTCTTAAAGGTATATACACACGCATATTGATCTACAGTATGGATGATGAATTTCGCATGTAATACTGGAATGCCTTGATCTCAGCAAAAAAAAAAAAAATCTATTAATTTCTATCTGTTTCATAGTGTAAGCTTTACAAAATAATTTCAAAAGTTTAGGCTTGGTAATATATTCTTTTATGTTGCTGTGCTCATATAATTGCTGTTTAATAATTTAACATTCATAAAACAGTTGTATATTTGACTATGCTTTATTGAAAAGTATGTGCTTTTAAAGCTTTGTTACTTATAATTTATTTCAGGTGCTTCAATACAAACATACTTTATGGTCTCTATGTTATATGAATGTATATCTCCCATGCGACACACATTCACACGCACATATGCAAATACACTTGTACATCCTTGCACATCATTTTCCTAAGAGGTATTCTAAACTGTCTGCTTTTTTCTTCTGTTTTACTTTAGTGGGATTTGGTTCATGTAAAAAAGCAGGTACTACAGTTAAGATGCTGATAATACAGTGCTTAATATAAAATGTGACTGTAGTATATTTTAAACCGGTAAACAGTTGTGCTTTGTACGGACATTTAAATGCTACAAAATACAAGACTTATTAAACAAAACTGAATTAATTCTCATATTAGGTTGTATACCATGCACAACAACTTCTTACTCAGTTATTTGTTAAAATGATAGCTGTATGTATTTTGTAATTTTTCTCCCTTGCCCCGGCAATCATCCTCTGGGACTATATCACTGGAATAAGTATTGTGCCTTCCTGGGAATGCTTTTTTGAATACTACGCATCGTGGAATTTCTTACTGGGGGAATCCACTTGTACTTTTCTTGTTCCATTTTGTAGTATAACATACTTCAATAGATGCATCTACGGGAATATCAGAAAAAGGAGAAATCAGTGTGCAGCAAACATCAGTAATTATGACAAATGCAGTGAACTCCCTTCCAAAAATGATGACAAAAAAAATATTCTCTTCTTAGGGCACTAAAAAGCAAACTTTGAGCAACCAAATGCAATCTGCAAGCTTAGCAGGACACAAAGCCACTGAATGCTCAGATTTACAGATCTTGTTTTACATGTGCTGCAGAAAGATGAAAAAAATTGCAAATGCAGAATCCATGGACAATGCAAAAGATATCAGATCTTAGAACATCAATCATGATACCAAATTATCATGAGACAAAAACATTACAAAGTCACTTGCAGAACTGGTGTGTTTTTACCCTTTGCTGTGCTCCATACAAGTCAATTATGCTCCTTTGTAACATCTTTAGAGAACAGGTTGTAAATGACTGTTGGTATGCAACTACATTTTGGTTAGCTTGCCTTAATTCAGCAATCAACTCCATTCCTTTAACCATTATGTCATGGCAGCTTTAGAAGGGCTTTTATGAAACTTTTCAGAGTATTGTGGACTGCATCTAAGTTAATATTCTCAGCTCACATAGAAAGTGCAGTACATATGTTGATATTAACTTATTGTATTAGACAAATTCAGTCGCTCTGAATTTTACAAAGTGGTGGCACTCACATAAAATATTTGTTATAATTACTTCATGAAATGAAATATTATTGCCATATTATTAAGCACTGAGTTAACATACAACATTTGAAGGAAGCGAAGATCATGGATGAGATGAGAATAAAAGAAGTCACTTCAACTCATAGACAAAACGAAACACTAAACGGGTGCTGTCTCTTTGTTTTCCCCATATCCTGTTTTGTCCTCTTGATTAGGATCACTTGTATCATCCACAGAAAACCCTTTTTTGCTAAAAAAATAAGTCTCAGCCAAAGTTTAGATACTATGCCTGGAGGCCAAAAAGTTTTTCATTTTATATGAGTGTGCCTTTTAACTTGTTCTGTCTCTTCCTTCTGTTTTTTTTTTTCTTTCACGTTAAGTTTGTCAGTAATAACTTGTAATAATTTCTTAAATGGAGTTACTGATGTTTTGCGTGTATATCAGCACCATTTTATGTATTAAATGCCAGTAAATCAAGTCTGGATCATGGTCTATAGTCATTTTCAAAGAGCATAGAGATCACCGTCTGTGATTATTCCTGAGATCTGCTTACTAGAGGCTTCAATTCAGAAGTTGATGATGGATGCACCATTAAAGCCAACTGATGACAATAAACAAAAACAAAAAAATCAAAAGAACAGTGAACCAAAGAATGTATGTGATTTTGAAATGTAGTTATGAACTATCAGAAAGGGAAAATCAGGCATCCTTGGTGCTAACCTAGAACAGAAGTTCATATATGGTGGTAGGTAAAGTGTAGCCCTGTTCAGATAGATTAGAGCTTAGTATGGGTAACTGTTTGCAGTACCCATTGATATATGGACCTACTGTATTTTACCCTGTATCAGTCATATGACTAACCACATGCTGCATCCCTGCAGGAGCAACAGGAAACTGTTCCTGTCAGTGGTGGTGCAACACCATCTAAATCTGGTATTTCCCATTCAGCACTGAGTGTCTGACAGAATACATCTAGCTAGGGCAGAATAAAGTGCATATTGTATAATACCATAGGATAGATATATAGCTGCATGTGTTATCTTTTGCCTCAGAATTATATCAGTGTGCATATTGTGCATCCATCAGCCTCTTGCATGACTACAGAACATCCTTCTTCCAATGTCTGTAGAGTACCATACTAAATAAGTGCAACATATTCAACTATCTATATCAGAACAATATCAACTGAATGAAATCTATGTCTACTTTTCTATTTATAACTGCACTGCACATTTCTTATATTAAGTCTAATAGAATAGAGGCTGTAATAACCTGGTGGTATTTGCTGTTGTCTAACACTAAAACATGTTCCTTAAAAAAGAGTGCATTGCTAGAACAGTAGCACTTCATAAACATGACTTCTAAAACAAAGCCTAAAAAATGCATCTTGTAACCTAGATATATGTTACTGATGAAGATGCGGTTAACATCAAAACTGGTTTAATGGCCTAGTTCCTGTTTTAGAATTGGAATAATGAAGGATTTGCATCATCTTATTTCCGGTTTGTTTTTGCCTGAATATGGTGAGCTGTTTGTTGTTTGGACATATTGCACCATCAAATAGATAGCATTGCACATCATATGCACATCCCATAGGAGCCATCAATGAATATGTTTTGTAAGACAGTACCAAACAGTCTGCAATTATACATCTCTCAGTTTCTATTCATCCTCTCAGCCAAGTGAAGCTAAAGAGCCTTACAGAACTTCTGGCAGCTGAACTAAGATATGGAATGTGGGAGTCTATATTACATCATTGAATGCTTAAAGTGAACAATGATTAATCAACCCCATGTAAGCGAAAGCTTACAATGTCAAAACCTCAGAGCAGCGATTTTTTTTTCCAAGGGAAAAAAATCTCTGTTCCAAAAAAAAAAAACGTTAACACATAACATAAAGTGGGGGGCTTCACTCCCCACAGCCCCCAACATGGGGGGCTGTGCCCCCCCACCCCTACTTAAATATACCAACTCTGAGATTGTACTGCATTGCCGAAAATGGCAAAGTAATGGAAGCGGTCAAGCAAATTCTTTCCCAGGAAAAGAATTCACTTAAAAGCCGCTTGTCTATTTTGCCTTTTCGTTCTTTTACGTTCAGTCAAGAAGCATTCGACAGAATGCATCTTAGATCACGTAATAGGAGCCTATAACGTGGATAGATTTGATGTATTTATAAAATGGACTGCTGAATAAGAGCACAGCTGCAGTTTAGTATTTGGCTAGCATAGTTATTACAAATGCTGCTAACAGAGACAATAAGTTCATAGCTTTCAGTTGTGGTCAACCTTCCCCTGCTTCTCTGAGGTTCTAATTCTTCTTTTCCATCAGGACTAGGTAGCTAGTCTCCTTCTACTCTACATCGTGTCCCAAATGACTTTTTATTTTAATTGAATGTACTTAGGTATTATGTTTTCTATTTTACAGTTGCTTGTTAATCTTTCTCAGGCAAGGGCAAACCTAGCAGGTGCACTGACTAAATCCAGACTGGTTGACAACCGCGATCATAGGGGTGTCTAAATTTGCTCCCTTCCCAACCTAAAGTTGCCAGCCACCCCCTCAAGGTCCTCAAATTTAACCATTCTGTACCACAGCCACAAATTTCATTATCTGACCAAACTCTTAAAACCACACATCACATTCAAACAAACAGCCACTGTTCAAGCAATCTGCTAACTTTTACAGTACACTCAGGACTCACATGCTTAAGTCAAAGCATGTCCTCACATCTGTGATCTTTTCCTGCTAACCCTCTGCAATAATGTTTACAACCTAACCCTTAGGCATATACAACATTCTTATATGACCACTCTCTCCACCTCACATACCACAAGTCTAACAACATTAAAACTTGTCTCTGGCAACACTACATCTTTTCTTTGTCTTACCAAACAAACTGCTTGCATTTGTATTCTCACATCTCCCTCCGACATAAATAGCAACAACTCCAAACTGTTCTCAGCTTTGCATGACCACCTACCCTCCCCGAAGTCAGGGTCTCTGTCATCTGCACTTCTTAATGCTAAAAACATTAGAAAACAATATTAACACCATAAACTATTTTCTGAGCTCACACTGTCATGACCTCCATGCAATAACTGAGTCTTGGCTAAAGAAAAGCCATAACTGTACATCATCTACTCCCTGGGTATACATATTCATTTAATGCCATTACAGGTGTCATACCTGGTAGTAGTGTTATACTACTTCACAAATCCTCTACCAACACCTCAGTTATTTCTGAAGCTAATGCATCTATTGACTGTGATCTCAACTGGTTGCTAACTAAACTTCTAGTTAAGTCCTCATAGCACCTACACCAGGCTATTGCCTACCTGCTACCTCCTTCACTCCACCAAATAATGTATCACCATCCCGGGTGACATTAATCTAAATATTCTGGGCCAAATTAAGCATGATTTCACTGAATGTCTTGTAGATCTCAATCAACTCCAACTAGTAGACATTCCAGCTAAAGCAATCTCCAAATCTAATAATTTTTCACTTCTTGACCTCATCGCTGCAACCCATCCCAACAATATATCCTCTATATCCATTCACCTATCTACATTTAGTGATCATTGCCCCATCACATTCCCTATATAAAATATACAAGTCAACCCCCCCCCCCTTTCAGACTGTGACGAACCCTCTCTGGGCCTCTCTGGGCCAGTATTCAAGCAGCCTCAGGCCTCACCACTGACACCTGTGGAGAACGTTCACTTTCAGAGAAATAGATACACACAGTATTTCCAGATGCACCAAGTACAATTTCCCTTAAGAGCACACAGGGAATGCAGTCAGCCTGGGGTCCAGATTTCTTTACATCTGTCTCCCTCCAGGGTACCAGTAAGGCTTCCCACTAGCACAGCTACAGGGCTAAGTTCTCAGCTGAGTGTCCAGACAAAGTCCTCCAGCACTTACTCCATCAAACCAGTGGTTCATGTCCCTACTCTAAGTAGCTGACACACACCAACACACACACACAATGAGATTTGAGTTTTCACACACACACAATGAGATTTGAGTTTTCACACACACACACACACACACACACACACACACACACACACACACACACACACACACACACACACACACACACACACACCTGGGAAAGGATGGCACAGATTTATCTGCTGTGCCATCTTATGCCCAGAGTATAAGGTAGTTATCACTGCCACCAGACACTCTACAATCAGCTACTCTAAGTCCCTTAACAAAGGGTGTCCAGTTATACTGTGTAATATTAATACTAGTGCAAATGGTAGTAGTTGACCAAGACAGCTAGGCCCACACAGCGCCACCAAATAAATATAAGCACTCTCAAAAGTTAAATACTTTCTAAAAGGACCAGCCACAATAAACTTGTAAATACATTTAATAATAAACCATAAAAGAACATGAAAATACTGAATATAAATTTACAGTAAACTACAGAGTTCAAATCACAGGAAATATTGAAAATAACAATGATTGGCAGATTCAGACAAATAAAGAAAAACAATATCTAAACTATGCTTCACTATATTTTCCTGACTGATTCTAGGAGAATTACTATTCCCTACTTAGTAGAGCAAAGAATTCCATTCACCACATCGAATTCTTTGCCCTACTTAGTAGAGCAAAGAATTCGATGTGGTGAATGGTCCTTGTTGTCAGGTCCAAAACAGAATACTCTATAGTGAGAGATTTCTCTTTGTAATATCTAAAATTTCCAAGATGGCTAGCAGAATGACCTCATCTGGTCACCTGACTCTAGGTTCTGACACTATTCCCCTTTGAAGCTTAAGACAGGATGTTAGCATAGATGTGATAACATGCATATCTAAAGTTTTGCTAATGTTTATGGCAGTGCCTGGGGCATGCCCTCTTTTTACTGAGCTAATGAACAAAGGCTTCTTCCAGACATGCCATCTCAGATCCTGTTCAGAACTGTTAGATAAGCACCTTCATGGCCCAACACATGGTCCAATTAACAGTATTTTTCTTAAAGTAAGAAGTAAGCTAGCTGTTTAACCCCTTCTCTTCATTGTGCTTTGCTAACATATATACATACAATCTCACATGTATATTCCTTCTCTGTCCAGGAGGACTGACTGTTGATACATCTTTAACAGTAGCAACTTTACAAACACATTTTGATTTTCAAACGCCATACAGTTCTAATACATTTGTGACATAAGTACAGTTTGATATTCAAATGCCACACAGTTCTAATACATTTGTAACACAAGCATCTTGAAAAAATCAGTTTGATATTCAAAGGACATATCATTATTTACAGAACTTCAGCTGGCTATGCTGGCACTAGACCATATCATCACATCTCTTCCCCCCTTCGAAGACTCAAGCTATCTCCCCCTACAAAGACTAAAGCTAGTTTTTCAAGTCACCCTTAAGAAATGTACCTTGAGAGAAATAAGCCTATCTGGGAATATGTTATCCCCTTCCCCGTCTTGAGAACCCATCTGCTTTGACATTGCTGACCCCACAATGGTGTTGTACAGTTATGTCATTACCTGCAATCCTAAGATCCACCTTAATCACTTGGCATTTTGCTGGCTAGCTCTATGTAGCCATGTTAAGGGATTGTGGTCTGTAACTACAGTGAATTTCCTTCCATACAGCTAAGACTGAGGTTTCTGCAATGCCCATACTATGGCTAGACATTCCTTTTCTACAGCTGCATAACATTCTTCCCTGAGTTGGAGACTATGGCTGAGATATACCACTGGCTGCTCTTCTCCCTCTCAGGAAATCTGGCTAAGTACATCCCACACCCCATGGTTTGAAGCATCCGCCTGCACAACACATTATTTGCTATAATCTGGACTAACACAGGGGGTTCCTGCCAAAGCTACTTTAAGCTTCATGAATGCCTGCTCAAATGCTGGGGTCCACAATACCTTATCTGGCCTGTTTTTCCTTGTCAAGTCTGTGAGGGGAGCAGTTATTGTACTATAATCGAAGACCTCTCTCTAGCATGGGAGTCAAGGTCACCTGCTAGTAGCCCTTGGTAAGATCAATGGTGGTAAGATTCTTAGCCCCAACCAGCTCTAGGGCTTCATCTGTCCTAGGCATGGGGTAAGCATTTCACTCTGTGCGACTATTTAGTTTCATGCAGTCCACACAGAACCTGGTACTGCCATCCTTCTTTGGCACCAACACCACTGGGGAGGCCCAAGAACTGTTGGACTTCTGGGTTACCTCCAGCTCCAACATTTCCTGTATCTCCTCCCTCAGAGTCTGTTTAACTCACTCAGGCACCCTGTAAGGGGTCTGCTTGATAGGCCTTTGGGGTCCTGTATCCACATGGTACTGCACCAGGTGGGTACACCCTGGTTTCCCAGTGAACAAGCCCCCAAACTCCTGTAACACTGCTCTGATTTTGAACCTAGGTAGAACACAGCTGCTGGGACGTTGCTAGCTCTTCCACTGAGATATCAGTCTGAGCCTAAACTGAGGAGATCAGTCACCATATCCCCCTTAGACTCCTCCTGCCATCCATTACAAATACTTAGCACCAGGGCCTCCCTATCATGGTAAGCTTTAATCATGTTAACATGGTACAACTTGTGCCTCTGTCTCCTGCCTAGCAGTTCTACCATGTAGTTAACATCATGACCTTCCTGCAACTTGTCTGACAGGAATAAGAACCATAACCTGCTGCCCCACAGCATGCTCTCTATCTCAAACATTCCTGTCATTCCAGACCTTTTTCTGCTGTTGGGTTCCTGCCAGGTTCTCCTGGGCCAAGCCCATGTGTTCCCTGTGCCTTGTCCTGAGGTTTAAGACATATGCCACAACAGACTCCTTGGGAGATTCACACTCACCCTCCCACTCATCGTGAATCAGATCTAGAGGTCCCCTCACCCTATGCCCATACAGAAACTCAAAGGGTGAAAAACCTGTAGAATCCTGGGGTACCTCTCTGTAAGCACCCAACAGATGGGGCAAATATTTGCCCCACTCCCTCCTAAACTGGTCTGCAAATGCCCATAGCATGGGCTTTAGTGTAGAGTTTAACCTCTTCATTAGACCATTAGTCTGGGGGTGGTAGGGGATTGTCTTTAGGCGCTTCATTCCACAATGCTATCACAGGCAAGCCAGCAGGTCTGGAATGAAATTTTCATCTCTGTGAGTCACTATTTCTTTTCGCAAACCTACCCTGCTGAAAATTTCTAACAAAGCAATTGCCACCTTCTCTGTCCCGACGGAGGACAAAACCACCACCTCACGGTATCTGGTAGTATAATCCTACTGCCAGTAGGATATACTTCTTCCCTGTGGAACTTTGAGTACTAATAGGCCCCACAATATCCATAGCTACCCTCTGAAATGGCTCTTGAATAACAAGCAAAGCCACCAAAGGAGCTTTGACCTTGTCTCCTGCCTTGCCTACCTTTTGTCACTACTCACAGGTCCTGCAGTACCCTGTTACATCCCTGGAAATCCCAGGCCAATAAAAGTTCTGCATAATGCATCTCTTGATACCCTTTATACCCATATGACCTGTAAAGGGAATATCATGGGCTATGGCTAGAAGTGCCAGATGGTAGGCTCCAAACACTACCAACTGCTGTATTCTTTCACCTTCCAGCCCTTCCTCAGAGGTCCACTCTCTATACAGTAACCCTTTGTCCCAGTATACAAATTCCTCTTTTCCTTGAGAATCATGCACTTTCCTGGCTACCTCCCTCAAGCCTTGTGATGTAGGGACTTAAAAATAGTGACTCTCCACTAAAACTTAACTTTTTAGACAGGTAAAACTTAAGTTACCTACTTTCACATCTAACTTCTCTAGTGCACACTGCAGTGTTTAGGATAAACTGTCTTTAAGCATCCCTGTGACTAGCACTTGCTCTAATACCTGCTGGAAAGCACTAGGAAGCCTTAAACTGATACAAGCACTCATCTCTAATTAATGAGGAGAAATTAATCATAGGCACTAAACAGCCTATAATTGCAAAGTACCTTGCTAAGGTAAGGGAAAACAACTCCTGTATTTTTCCAAAAAAGCACCAAACCAGGCATGTCCATGGGTCAGCTTCCATTAATTTCTCCTGTCCACCTGGTGAATCTGGGCATACTGGGGCAATGCAGCAATTGCCTCATTCACACAGACAACCCTCTCCTCTTACCACCCAACACTACAAGCTGTGAGAGATGCACTTACACAGACAAACTGGAAGCAAAGCTCTCTCCACCCAAGATTATGCTAGACAGTCAAGAGGAGAAGGTTAACACCTGCACTACACCTCAAGCAACACATAGCCCTTCTAAACTCACACCACCAACACCCACACATAGCAACACTAAATCCACATTTGTGGAGGCCCTTAACTGTAACCTGCCCAAGCAACAAGGACCTCCAAAGCTGAAACACAAACAAACACCAATCACAACCAAAGTGTCACATAGCACACAACACCAGTGTGCCACCCAGCAGCAGCCCCTAAGGCAAGACAACATACCTAACACTTTAGTCATAGGTGACCCTATAGTCAAGCACACCGATGTCCACTCACTAGGCTGAACAAGGAGAAAATTACAGTGAGCTGCCTGTCCAGTGCTAGGATCCACCACAACTCATGCACTCAGGTCACTCCACAACAATTACAAATGTGATTCTGTCATTGTCCATGTTGGAGTGAATGACTTGAGATGTACCTCCCTGGACTACATGAAAAGAGACAAGGAAGAGCTTTTGGGTCACGAGGCCCAGGCAGGTATGACCCTAGCCCTGAGTAGCATCCTGCCTTCACCCAGAATTATACCACAATATAAGGACAAAATGATTGACTTCAACAATTGGCTAAGCTTCTGGTGTCATTCAAAGGGGATACAGTATCTGTCTGCCTGGGATGACATGATCAACAGACCATGATGCTTTGCCAGAGATGGTCTGCACCTGTCATCTCTAAGATTCAGGTTACTGGTTAAGGCTCTTGCCATCCCTATAGTGCCTCTTTTAGGCAAAGTTCAAAGGACAAAACCACCACCATAACAGGTACAAGCATGCAAAATCTGAAGGTAATGCTACTCAATGCTAGAAGTCTAAACCTCAAAATGCACTCTCTTGAGGCACTCCTTAAAATGGAGAACATCGATATCTGTGCAGTAACTGAGACCTGGTTCAAAGCACCAGAGAGCACCCTTGCAATACTAGGCTACAACTCTTACCACACTTTTCAGCCACCAAACCAGGATTGAAACACTAAAGGTGGAGGACTGTCCATATTCACCAAGGATATTCACACCACTAGGTTAGTTGCCCAACACAATGCGTCTGAAATTTTCCAGGTGCAACTAACACTAGGTAAGACTGCATTCCAAATTGTAGCTTGCTACAGATCCCCCATCATGCCCCAAGATTCTCACTACACCTTTCTAAACATACTGGAAAATATTAATATACAACCAAACACCCTAATACTGGGTGATTTCAACTACCCTGCCATTAACTGGGAAAACTACTCGTGTGCCAATACCTTTGCCCAATGGTTCTTGGAATTCATAAATTCCAATGCCCTGGATCAGCTAATTCATAGTCCCACCAGGGGCTCCAGTATCCTAGACTTAGTCATTACCAACCTGGGAAACTGATGCTCCACACCTATGGTCACCCTCTTGTTGGTCAGGTCAGACCATAACTAATCACCCTTAACATCCACATCCCATCTCCACCCCCCAGTAAGGAAACCTCCATAAAAAACTTCTCCAAAGCCAACTTCATGCTACTCAAGTCAGAAGTTACAAACTTCTTGACACCCATGCAGATGGGAACTGAAAGTTTGACTGCTGAGTCCTACACTAAGGCACTTTATGAGCACATCCACTCATGCATGAATCGTGCCAGCCCAAAGAGAACCAAGATGCTCTCATCCAAAAAAAGGAAGCCAATCTAGTGGTCCCCTGCCAAAAACAAACTACAACAAAAGGAAGAAACTGTTGCAGAAAAGAGGAAAATCCCATGATGCAAAAACCTCCCTTACCAGCCTCAGTAAGAAGCTGAGATCACTCATAAAATCCTCCAAAGCTAGTTACGAAAATAAAAGATTCCAAAGACAACCACAAGGCATTCTATAACTATGTCAAGAATCTAAATGGCAATGCTCAGATCTGCTCTGAGCTACAACAGAATGGCATTAAATATACTGATTCCCAAGGATATTGCCAATATCCTAGCAGATGGATTCAGTGCCAACTTTACCCCCCCCCCACCCCCTAAATGGCCCATCTCAATACCGGAAGATTGCCAAATTCCAGTAATAACTGCCACACAGGTAAAAAACGCACTCTCCAAAGCCAAGAATACAGTATCCATGGGACCAGATGACATCCCGGGATGTGTACTACATGAACTACAAAATGAACTGGCACCTCACCTAAGTGTCATATTTAATCATACCCTCACCTCAGGCTTCGTGCCCACTGAGTGGCGCACAGCTACAGTTATCCCACTCCACAAGGGGGGGATCCACCGCCCCATCAGTCTGACAAACCTGATCTGCAGGGCCATAGAATGTATTATCATGGAACTTATAAACAAAGACATTGGCAACCTTCAAACACTGGACCCTACCCAGTTTGGGTTCGTGAAGAACTGATCTTGTCTCCTAAACCTGATTGACTTTTTCGAATAAGTCTCCAAAGCCGTGCACGAGGGTAAAACAGTCCACACAGCCTATCTGGACCTTGCCAAGGCCTTTGACACCATCCCCCACTCTAGAATCATAGATAAACTTACTAAACTGGGCATTAATCCCTACATCACTCAATGGATTGCCAACTGGCTTACTGACAGAACTCACTAATTAAAAGTAGCTGACTTCAAATCCAGCTCCAGACAAATGACAAGTGGAGTACCTCAGGGTTCAGTCCTGGGACCGCTTTTGTTTGGCATCTACTTCTCTGAAGTACAGGCCAACACTTAAGGACTCTGGCTAACAAATTTCACAGAGGACTGCAAACTGGGAGCCATTATTAAATCTCCAAATTATGTGGATACTCTACAAAAGGGACTTACAGAAACAGATGCTTGGTGACAGAGCAATGGGCTCAAGCTCAATGCCAAGAAATGTATAGTTATCCCCTTTGGGGAAAAAACATGTACCTGTGAATTACCACATAGGTGGCCATACACTAAACACCGAAAGTGTGATAAGGGACTTAGGGACACTGGTGGACAGTGGTCTCACCTTCAATAACCACATTGCCACAACAGTCAGGAAATCCTTTTATGTGGCACACCTCATCACTAAGGGCTTTTCATCCAGAAAAAAAGGAGGTCATTGTCCCACTGTACTCATGCCTCATTAGAAACATTATAGAATACAACCCCCCATTTGGTATGTACCTCTCAAGACATCTGCAACAACTGGAAAGGCCGCAGAAATACCTCACTATAAGAATCACAGGCCTAAAGCAGTTGCCCTATGCTGAACGCCTTAAAAACTCCATCTATACTCTGTCACATATCATCTACTCTGAGGAGATCTCTGCTTAACATAAAAGGCCATGTCAGACCCAGAGCTGTTGGACATGCTACACTTAAAGAAATCCCAATCCCTCAGAGCCACACACACCAGGGATCTAAACCTTGTCATCACAATAAACAAAACATGCTGGAGGGATAGGTTCCTGACACAGAGACTCCCCAGACACTGGAATAGATTGCCCATATATGTCAAGCAGAGCACCTCTTTGGCCCTCTTCAAATGGAACCTTGATGATTGTATGGGAGAAAGGAGATTCTCCCCAGGGATCACGTCAGTCACCCTGCTAGATGGTGGTCCAGGGAAGTAAATAGTGTGGGAAGAAATAGCCAGGGAATTGTTATGGCTATGCTTGTATAGGCCTTAGGCGATAGCCTAGTACCAACCTATGAACCTGAGCCTGTCTCAACTCTCTTTTTGTAACCCTTTCCAGCTCCCCTTTCACAGGAAGTCTGGTATCCCCTGACAGAGGTGTCTCATGATTAGCCTGGGTAATACTGCTCACCTCTGTCCTTGCAGTCACTCTGTCCAAGGGAACATCAGTACCCACCAGCAGCTGTGGCTCACCTTCATTCTCATTGCTACAAGGTAGCTCCCTCCCTGAAGTAGCCACATCACCAGTCCTGGTTTCAGGTCTGCAGTCTGTCTTTGTCCCCCCAGGCTACCAGACCCAGACTCTTGTCTCCAAGCCTGACTGCGTGTAACTGTATGCACACAAGGTATTGTATTATCAGAATCATTCCCTATCAGAACATCTGCATGGATATCCTCAAACACATCTACTTACTTGCTTCCTTTTCCACCATTCTAATCAAGGTGGACCCTAGCCAATGGTATTTGGAATGGGGTCCCTCCTGATGCTCTGACTGGAGTAGACTGCCCAAGTAAGTAATGCTCCTCTTTAACCATTGTAGGCTTCAAAATGGTTAGGTCAGAGGCTGTGTCTCTCTTAGCAGTGACCTGTTTCCCATCTACTAAGATAGGCTATAACCTCTTGTGGTAGGTTGGTACCTTTGTTGTCTGCAGACAAGTTACCAGTGGCATTCTGGCATTCTCACTTGCTGGCTCCCCTACCTTTTCTTCCCCACCTTGCCTCTGTGGATATCTAAATGCTATGTGGCCCCACTGGTTACATTTAAAACAATTTAACCATTGATCTTGGCCATGTACCTGAATTAATGTCTTCCCCTGTTACTGGCAGACTCTGTTGGGGCTGTTTAGGCTGCCCACCAAGGGTTCCCTTGCACCCATTTGTAGCACTGGGTATCCCTTTCCTGTGCAGTGGTACCCTGCTTGCTAGGTATAGGGTTCCATTTTCCTCAACTCATCTGCGGTATTACATTCTCTATCTCCATCCAGCTTCTCATGTCCTCAGGCAAAGTGCTAAGGTCTTGCCCTCACCAAAAAGTTTGCCAGCCCTTCAAAAGTGGTGCCCTGACCCACTCACCCACCTATGAAAATAAGTGCTTAGTTCGGCAATATATTTACACGCAGTTTCAGCTGCCTTGCTCCTATGCTCACAAAACTTTTGTCTATAAGCTTCATGTGTTAGCTTAAAAAGCTTTAATAAACAATTTTATCTGGATTATAGTTTAAGCAATCTGTATCAGACAATTTAGAAACAGCAGCTGCAGTTTTACCATGGACTAAGGGGGTCAGGAACCGTATCCAGAGCCCTTGCTCAACATTATACTGTTTACAAACCCTTTTTAAACATATGAATAAAACTATCAAAATTACCACCCTCTGTAAATTGTGGAAGAAATTTACTGAACTTTATTGCTTCTGGGGTTCAATTATTCCCTTCCTCTTACATCCATGACCCTGGTGAAGAGTCAGAATTTATGTGTTGCCTCTGCCTCTCATTTTCTTTGGCATCCTGGTATGTCAGTCTCTCTGCTGATTCTAATGCCATCTGTTTCTCTTTTTGTTTAGCCTATAAATGCCACAGTCTCTCTGCTAATTCTAGTTCCAAACATTTAGCCTCCAGTTCAAGTCTCTAACTCCAGGTGGATTTTTAAGTCCTATGAGGCAAAGTTGAACTGTCCATTTTCTGAAAGTTGTACATGCCCAAGGCCAGTCTGTTTTTCCTCCTGGCTGCACGTCTGTGATACAGCTGTGGTTAAGGCTGCAATCATTTCTGCTTTAGCCAGGTTGGCATGCACCAATCCTCTGTCTTGGCACATCTCAGCCAACTGCCTCCTTGTCAGCTTGCCATATTCCTCTGATGATATCCTTGCCTGCTCTTCCTGACTAACTAAGTTAACAAAAAATAAATAAAACAATTGTGATATGAAACTCTGAATATCTTTCATGTGGCTGCTTGAGAGTACAAACACCTACTTTAGTGACCACTGTTTACAGGCTACAGGAGTTCAATATCCACACCACTGAATCCCAATATGTGATGTGGTGATCCCACCACTGCCAGCTAATGATGTGATGACCCAACACTGGTCCAGTAATCATGGAGCTTCAATCTGTCACCAGTGGGGATGTACACTAGGAGGATAACAGGTACACACACAGTATTTCCAGATGCAGCTCTCTGCAATTTCTCTTAAGAGCACACAAAGACCACAGTCAGTCCGAGGTTTCTTTTTCCTTCTTTCTACAAATCCCCAGTAAGACTTCCCACTGGCACAGCTATAGAGTTGAGATCTCAGCTGAGTGGTCAAGCCAAGACCTCCAGGAACCCTCTCTGTCCAACCAGTGGTTCATATTCTTGCTCAAGTAGCTGACACATACACTCTTTGAGGTTTGATTTACACATACATATACACACATTGGAAAGGATGGCACAGGTTTACTAGCTATGCCCCCTTTTCCCCATACTATAAGGCAATTATCACTGCCACCAGCCAACTCCTTATCAGCTACTTTACAGCCCTTAACAAAGGGTGCCCAATCTTACTGTGTAATATCAATACAAATGGAAGTTTGACCAAGAGCTAGGCTAATAGGAGTGGCCCACACAGTGTCACCAAATAAATATGCAAGTACTCTCAAAACATAAATATCTCTAGATAAATCAGCCACAATGAAAGGTTTAATTATATTGAATAATGCATAATAAAAGAACAAGAACATGTTCAGTATATATTCACAGTGATGTCAGAGTTCAAAATCACAGGAAATATTTAAAAGAACATTGCAGGACAGCCTCAAATAACTAAAGAAAAATATCTAAACTAAGCTTCACTATATTCCTGACTGAATCTAAGTGAATTACCATGACCTAGTTAACCTACTTAATTAGAACAAGGCAGATGCTGTGGTGAATGGTTCTTATCAGATCCAGGACAGGATACAGAATGCCCTGTCTCACTAAGAGACTTCTCAAATTAATATCTCAAATAGTACTGCTGGGTAGCTTGCAGAATGACATCATCTCTTGTCATCTCACTCTATCCCAGGTGAAACCCCACTGCTGGATGCTGACAGTATTTAGCATGTACCTGTGAAAATACATAGACTTCAGATCTTTGGCAGATGCAGGAAGTCATAAATCAATTACATTCCTCCACATTTCAAGACTAGCAATTATTCACCCTAAAGACAATACAGCGAGCTTCCTAGTACATAAATTATGTCTTTAGCTGCCCTGAAATTGCAAGATGACATATGTTATTGCATAGTCATAAAGTAATTTAATTTCAGCTATTTGTTAAGTTAATCTCCTATATTCCAGTTTCCACTGTTAAAATATATATACATTTAAACAGTTACAATAGTGCATGTACATTTCTGTTCTATTCCAGTAGGGCACAGTGTGGTTACATGTAAAGCACAAGCACTTTGCAAAAACCTTTTCAACATGCACTTCTGTGCCAGCAGTTTGATATACACGTGACATACAGTTCTAATACATTTGTAGCACAAACGTCTTATATAAATAATGTTGATATTCACAAATGACATATAATTATTTACAAAATTCCAGATAGCTGTGCTAGCAGTATCCCCCTTTGTTACAAATACATTTTTGAATCATGCCATGACATTTGTCATGACCCTCATTTTAATAATGTTACCATGTTATTATATAGTCATTTGTATAATATGTTGTTTGTGGTATTTTGCAACCTAGCAAAGGTTCTTCAGCTGCATGTGCTACCCTTTGCTCCTAGAGGAATATCAGTGTGCTCGGTATATATCCAGTAGCCTATTGTATGTTGGTAGAACCTCTTCCTCCTTCAAGAGCTTGCACAGACTGCCACATTTAACAACTACCATGTTTATCTGTATTTACACAATATAAACTAAATGAAATGTATCGTCAAGTTGCTGTCTATAATTGCACTGCACATTTTTTGTCTTAGGTTTGCTAGAACAGAAACCACAGGCAGTCCACTAAATCTGCCATTACATAGCTATATAAGTGCAATAATACCTGGTGTACGTACTGGGAGATGAATAGAGTGCATTGTTAATAGAGAACTGGTACTTTGTAATCCTAACTTCTGACAGTGCCAAGGAAATTAATTTTCTACTTTAGGCATATTGCACCACCAATTTGACATGCTCTTCTCATGGGTTCCATCTATGGGTGTCACCATGTAAGTTATAGGGGTTGATACTGATAATACACAGATGGTGAATGAGTTTACTGAGGGTAAATAGCTGTTTTTTAGTTCCATGACTGGAGCATGAATATGTGCCACCAACTGTGGTGATCACCTTCTAGAGAATGTGTATAGCTATTATCAGTATAAGACTAATGGTAATAACTATATGCATTCTCTAGTAGATATTACCAGTGAAAGATCAGTGTGGAATCAGCTAATAATGACGCAACAGCTCAGGGAAGCCAGACAGTGAACATAGGGCATCCATGACAAGGCACTTAAGGCATGCAGACATCCAATAACATGTAGAAAACAAATATAGATAAAGCAGTAATATCACTTTTCACAGACATCAAAATCAACATTTCTCTGCAGCAGGAAAGCCCTTCCACATCTTCTCATGTGGAGCTTTGCCCTATAGACTGTCTTTACTTAAAAATTGACGCTATGCTCACACAATTATGAAAGAACAAATACCGTGGGAAGAATAATGTTTTTCTACTTCCTATCTGCAGCACTGTGCTGCTGAAAACAGTACAGCTGAATAACACCAGCAGTTAATAAAGTAAAACCCAATTCAAAACTTCCCAGCCCTTCACTTCTTTTCCCCGAAAATCCGTGAAAAAAAGGCCCAAAATTACTGGTGTCAAACTACATAAATTTTACATAAAACAGATTTTATTGTTTGTATTCTTTTTTTTCCTTTCATCCTTTTTATTTGTTTATTACACAAGATTTTCAAATAACACAGCTTACACTCACAACTCACTACAATACACTAGTTGTTGTTGTTGTGTCTTTCGGCTTTTCCTGGTTAGGGGTTGCCACAGCGGAACTCCGGTCCGCTAATGATTGGCAGTAGAGTTTTATGTGCTGAGTTGCCAGCCCTGATGCACAACCTTCAACGAAGGTACACCCATTCATGCATGTCTCCACACAGAAGATGCTCTAGCTGAGAATTGAACATGACAACGTCTTACTGTGAGGCGACAATGCTACTGCAGCGCCACCACCGCAGTCACTACAACACACTAGCATATAACCTAAGGTTAACATTATAATAACTTATAATTCCAAAACTTGCTTCAAATTCAACATGCCAAATTAAGGAAACACAACCAACATGTTATGATATTAAATTACCATAGCTTGGTCATCTTGACAGTTCCTCAGATCAGAAAACCAATCTTTTATCCACTCTGTAACTGGAGCAAACTGAGTGTTTCAGCATTAATTGCAAAGATACTTCTGGCAGTCATTTATGAAGCCACAGTATTCCTGTGCTGTCATAATTCAATGCCAGTAGTACATACATGCACCATCAGCATCTGACAAGTATGCTCACTGACAGCTTACTCCTGGGACATGTACCTACTTCACCCCTCAGTAGTTACAGCTCTGCAATTTTCTGAAAATAATACTTCATTAGAGGGATCTAATAATCAGTTCTAATGAAACCCCCTACCACACCAATTTAACCACCAATGAACCTATATCTGCCATTTTTTAAAAGACAATTAACCAGAAGACATAGAATAAGATAAGATATCCACACCTCCTTGTGAATACTAGCTTATCAAATCTAATTTTTGACTTCTGTTCCTTCCTGCCCCCCACCATCTTGCATGGCCACAACCTTCATTTCAGCATACAAGTCTGATATTTGGCCTCATTAAATCTAATTTTAACTCCTTTTTCTCCTGTTGTCTAGTCATATGGTTGAATGCAATTAGTGCTGACAAATTTGATTGACTAAACAGATGGTGCACAGGTGTTCAAAATCTTTACAATACTGATATTGGGAAATATCCAGATTCCCCAGTATTGACCAGTTCTCACATTTAGAATATAATGGACAGGCAGGGTACCTTGGCCCCCTGCAGAAGGCAATGCTTTTAATTTATTTAATATTTTAATATTTTCAAATTGCATGCTCTGAGGTCAGTCCTTGGTGCATGTGTAGTCGTGTTATTATATGCTGAGAGTGTTTTTTGTAGACCTTTTATTATCAACAGTGGGGATATCAGCATTGGGTAGTTCTGTTTTTGAGAATACTGATAGATAGATAGATAGATAGATAGATAGATAGATAGATAGATAGATAGATAGATAGATACAGATAAAGAGATAGATGAATAGATATGTGTGTGTGTGTGTGTGTGTGTGTGTGTGTGTGTGTGTGTGTGTGTGTGTGTGTGTGTGTGTGTGTGTGTGTGTAGTACTACATTTACAAACCTCAATCCATCCAGTTCCTCACAATCTCCTTCCATCAGACTCTCTTACTGGATGTAGCCCATCCCTACACTGCCTCTAAATCAGGTCTTACACTTTTGCTAACATCTCATATAAATTCACCACTTTTGCTATTACTCTCCTATAAGTTAAATAATCTCCTTTCTTCAGTACAAATCTTTCCCTAAGAATCAGTGCTCTACTTCAGAAAACAAATACAAATAAACAAAAAAAATCCTAAAGTCCTTAAACTACTGCCTGTGATTTTCCTCCATATATCTCCAACTACCTGCAAACCTACCTATATCAACTGATTTTCATCCACCTCCCTTCATATCAGTCCTTTCCATAAAAATACTTGGTCTTCTCTCCTAACTCCCATTCATCTATTACCAGAACAACATACTTATTAGCTGCACTCTTAGTATCTTCTTTAAGCTAATAAACGCCTCAAATATAATACCCTTGTTTCTTTTTTCTTGCCCCTTCATTTCCTCTTCCCACCACACACAATCTAGCTCCCCATTCTCACACCCCTTAATACACCCTGTCATATTTATATAACTGTGAAATACCTCCTGAAGTTAGGCATACCCCATCCAACCTTCCTACTCCTCATTGATAATCTAACTTTATTTAACTTTCCTGTCCCTCCCCAAGTACATGTTGTTTTCTTATAGGTTCATAGGTTCATAGGTTGATACTAGGCTATCTGCCCTAGGGCATTTATAAGCCTAGCCAGAGTGTGTTTGGCTTTCGCTACCCTTTTAGATTAGTTGAATGTGCCTCTCAATAGTAGGTCACAGAAGATAGCCCTCTTAAGGTTAGTTTACTGTGCCTCTGTCTAGTAGGGACACAGAAGAGATCCCAGGGGTAAACCTATGATCTCCCATTCACTCGTCAAGATTTCTCTTGAAGAAGGTCATTGAGGGGCTCTGCCTAACATGGATTGGGATTTTGTTAAAGAGTGAGGGGAGCCCCTGGGATATGAATCTGTCCCTCCAGCATGTCCTATTTATTTCTGTGCTGAGGTTTAATTCCCTGGAGAGTGTAGCTCTAAGGGATTTGGATTACCTGACGTTGAGCATGTCCATTAATTCTGGGTTGGACATGGCTTTATACGTCAGGCACAGACCGCCACTGAGTAGAACTGGAGTTTCTTTAGCCTAACTACGTAGGGCATCTCTTTGAGTCCCTTGATCCTCTTGGTGAGGTACTTTTGGGGTCTTTCCAGTTGCTGCAGGTGTCGGGTAAGTTACATCCCAAATGGGGCATTGTATTCAATTATGGGCCTGATGAGTGATGAGTAGAGGGGCACAATGACCTCTCTTGATCTAGATGTGAACCCTTTCGTGATAATGTGGGCTATATAGAAGGTCTTTCTAACCATTTTGGCAATGTGATTGTCAAAGAAGAGATTGCTATCTACTTGGGTCCCCAAATTCATAATTACTTCTTCCGTACTTAATGGATTACCACCTATGTGGTAATTTGTGGACACTTTGTTTTTCCCAAAGGGGATGACTATGCACTTTATGGCATTTAGCTTTAGGCCATGGCTCTGGCACCAGTTATCTGTCTCTGTGAGACCCTTTTGGAGGATACTCGTGTCAGTTGGCGAGTCGATTATGGCACCCAGTTTGCAGTCATCTGCGAACTTGGTCAGCCATAGTCCTCCCGTGTTAGCCTGTACCTCAGAGAAATGTATACCGAACAACAGAGGTCCCAGGACTGAGCCTTGTGGGATGCCACTTGTAACTGGTTTAGAGTCTGACATGGCACCTGCAATTCTGACCATGTGGGTTCTATCCCTGAGCCAGTTTGCAACCCATCTTGTGACACAGGGGTTGATATTTAAGCTGGTGAGCTTATTTATGATGCCCGAATGGGGTATTGTGTCAAAGGCTTTTGCGAGGTCCAGGTAGGCTGTGTGGACTACCTTCCCTTCATCTATGGCCTTGATGACTGTTTCAAAGAAGTCAACCAGGTTCAAGAGGCAAGATCTGCCCTTAACAAAGCCGAATTGGGTAGGATCCAGTGTTTGGAGGTTCCCAATGTCTTTGTTTATGAGTTCCATGATGATATGCTCCATAGCTTTGCAGACCAGGCTAGTCAGGCTTATAGGGCAATAGTTTCCAGGGTCCGTTATGGCACCACCTTTGTGGAGTGGGACCACTGTTGCTGTACGCCATTCCTTGGGTACATATCCTGTAGTAAGGCTGAGACTGTACAGTGACTTTATGTGAGGGTTCAATTCTTCTTGGAGCTCATGTAAGATGCAGCCCGGGACACCGTCCGGTCCCATTGATGCTGTGTTTTTTGCTTTGGAGAGGGCAGCTCTCACCTGTGCATCTGTGATGTCAGGGAGGCTACACTCTGTTGGGATAGACAGTTGCTCTTTTGGAGGGGGAGGGAGGGGTTTGCACTGAACCTGTCTGCCAGGATGTTGGCAATGTCTGTGGGTTCAGTGTATTTTTTGTCATTTTGCACTAACTCAGAGCATATCTGGGAGTTGCCACCCAGGTTCCTGACATAACTAAAGAAGGCCTTGTGATTATCTTTAGCGTCTTGTGTAATTTCGAAGCTGGCCTTAGATGATTTTATGAGGGATCGTAGTTTCTTGCTAGTACTGATCAGAGATGCCTTCCCTTTTTGGGATTTTGCTCTATCATGTAGTAGCTTCCTCCTTCTGTTGCATAGCTTATTTATGGCTGGGGTCCACCAGACAGGTCTCCTGCCTTTGGAGGAGTGAGTCTTGGTTTTATTTGGGATAGCACAATCCATGCATTCCTGTAGGTGTCCATAGAATGCATTTGTAAAGGATTCTGCGGTTTGGGCCGTATTTTCCACTGGCCCGGGGGCTTTGGAGGATTCCACCTCAGTTTTGAGAAGTGTGAAGTTTGCTTTTGAGAAGTTCTTCACCGTGGTTTCCTTAGCTGGGGGTGGGGACAGGATATGGATGTCCAATGAGATTAATTTATGGTCAGATCGTACCAATGAGGGGTATACCTCTGGTATGGAACATAGAGTCCCCATGTTGGTGATGATCAGGTCCAATATGTTTTCCCCTCTTGTGGGAGTGGTGACCAGTTGTTCCATAGCATTTGAGTTTATACATTCTAGGAACCATTGGGCGAGGGTGTTGGGGCTTGAGTAGTGCTCCCAGATTATGTTTGGGTAGTTGAAGTCACCCAATATAATGGTGTTTGGAGAAACCTTCATATTCTTCAGTGTTCTCAGGAAAGCCGAGTGGGGTTCCTGAGTTTAGGAGGGTGGTCTGTAGCAGGCTACAAACTGAAAGGCAGTTTTGCTCACTGTTAGTTGCACATGGATGGTCTCTGATGCTTCATGCAGTGCCACTAACCTGGAGGTGTGAGTATCTTTGATGAATATGGATACTCCCCCTCCTTTTGTGGTTTGGTCCAAGTTTTGGGGCCGAAAAGCATGGTATGAGGTATAACCTGGTAGTACTGGGGTGCTCTCGGGAGCCTTGAACCAGGTTTCTGTTACTGCACAGATATCGATATTCTCCATACTGAGGAGAGCCTCGAGTGCGTGCATCTTGAGGTTTAGACTTCTGACGTTGAGCAGCATTACCCTTAGTTTCTTTTTCCTTGTGTTGTCTATGGAGGTGGGTTTGTCTTTTGAGCCTTGCCTAAAAAAGGCACTATGGGGGTGGCAAGAGCCTTAGCCAGCATTCGAAAGCCCAGGGTGACAGGTGCAAGCCTTCCCTAGTGAAGCAACGTGGCTTGTCGAGCATGTCATCCCAGGCTGACAGACACTGGATCCCCTTTGAATGACAGCAATACTTTAGCCAATTGTTAAAATTGATCATTTTGTCTTTATACTGTGGCATCATTCTTGGTGAAGGTAAGATGCTACTCAAGGTCAGGGTCATACTGGCCTGGGCTACATGATCAGAGAGCTCCTCTGTCTCTTTTCATGTAGTCCAGGGAGGTACGTCACAGGTCATTCACACCAGCATGGACAATGACAGAGTCATATTTGTACTTGCTTTGGAGTGACCTGAGTGCTTGTGTTATGTGGCGGATCCTGGCACCCGACAGGCAGCTTACAGTGACCTTCTCCTTGTTCAGCCTGGTGAATGGGACATCAGTGTGTCTGACAATAGAGTCACCTATTACAAGTGTATTAGGTGTGTTGTTTAGCCTTAAGGGCTGTGACTGTGTGGCACACTGACTTTGTGAACTATGTGATACGTGTTTATTGTTGTGGGGTAGCGGTTGCTTGGATGTCTGCTTTGGAGGTCTCTGCTGCTTGGGCAGATTTTTATTTAGAGCCTCCAAGTATGTTTTTGTGTGTTTGAGTTTTACTGTAATAGCAGTGCACTTTCTGGTAATTTTCCTTTAATCTAGCTAAGAATTGCTTTTGTATAACTCTGGTGAGAGTACAGAAAGAACCTATTCATGTCATTTTGTTATTGCTCAGTGGGCTTGTTTGAGTACTTTCAACTTTTGTGGCTATTTCAGATTTTCTTTGTCATTTTGAATTGTCAGCTGCATTTAATGGTCTACTGTATAGACACAGATATCTTATGACATATTTTTCTTATACCATTTAACCTCCCTAAATCAGTACTGATTAGTATGATTAGCAATAACTGCAGTAAGAACAGTTGCTTGCACTTGTATAATTAGACACATTGCCACAAATGGTCCACATAGTAGAAACAAACAGCTTGAAGTCATTTACAGCTTTAACTTTCTCAATTAACCTACTGCTACAATTCCAATTTGAACAAAGAGGCACTAGTTTGCTCTGTATTGTGCAATGCTCGTAATGTGTTGACAAGTAGCTATTGCTGCTTTTAGACAAGTACCACCTTCTGTACATCAATTTTAGACTTAAATTGCTTGTTTTGGATAGCTACCACCTCCAGGAAATCAACTCCCAACCTCACAAGAACAGCTCTCCCTGCGGTCTATGTTAGTAAGCACCTGGGATCATGGATTTCTACTTTCTAGCCATCTCTGTAACCAGACTGGCTGAAATGGACATTAGAAGACAGCTTCATGTTTTCTGTCAGCTGTGTACTACATAAACCAGCAGACACAGCATGTGAGAGATGTAGCTATACAATGTTACTGAAGGCAAAAGTCTCCCACAAAGCACAGGTAAGAAGCAGGGTGTCAGTATCACACAGTACCATACCAAACAAAGGACACACATTTCAGGCCAAGCATATAGACGTCCATATACCGAGGCTCTTAAAAACTAACCTGCCTAAACCACAAAGGCCTCTTAAATGTAATTAAGATACAAGTACTCTCAGCAACCTCACAAGCACACAACACAGGTGCACCCATCAGGAAACATACAAGAGTCACACTGATTCAGTTCAATAAGACAAACCTCCACAAAATCCAGTACCCAAGACATAAGGTGACTCTGTAATGAGGTACTCTGAAACATCACTCATCTGGCTGTGCAATGGGGAGTCAAGTTCAGTTGCCTATCAGGTGGCAGGATTAGCCACATCATACAATCACTCAAATCCTTACACCCATTCACACATGACACAGTCATAGTACAAGTGGGTGTAAATGACTTAAGACATAGCTCCCCGGATTATATTTTATTTTATTCATTCATTTATTTATTTTTAGTTTGTTTACTGGAAAAGTCCAAATGGGCAACAAAGCCCCTTTTCAGAGGAGGCCTGCAGAGAAATGCTCCAAATACAAAAATAAAGTTACACTAGTTATTGCAGTTTAAATTAAACATGTTTGGAATGTTACAATGACAAAATATGCAATATAAATAAAAATAAACAAATGCATAAATAAATAATATGAAAAGAAACATGATGGAGCTCTGTGGATATGAGTCTGAGGCTGGTATGAACTTAAACTTTAGTAGTGTTTTATGATCACCAAGCATCATACCACGATATGAACAAAAGAATATTGATTTCAAAAATTTGCTTAGCTTCTGGTATCATTAAAAGAGGGTAAAATAAATAACAGTCTGGAAAAAGATGGTAGACAATCTAAACTGCTTTCCAAGGAAGATCTGTACCTCTCACCTCAAGGTTTTCGTATGTTGGCTAAATTCATGTCCGCCCCCCATAGTGCCTTTGTAGATGATGACAGTCTTCTAAAGCTTCCAACAAAACTAAACATATTCTAAATAATATTATGGTATTGTTGCTCAATCCTAGAAGCCTAAACAGGGAATTACACCACTTACAAGTACTCTTTGCACTAGAAAACTTTGATATATGCATCATCACTGATCCTAATTCAGGACCATTGAGAGCAGTTCATCAGTGCAGAACCTCAATACCTATCATACATACAGGCCCACCACATTATACAAAGGCACAAAAGACCATGGTGTCTCCAAATTCTTAAAAAAATTGCCTCCAGACTCACTAAGCATCCGCATCCAACCTACTATAAACAAAACTCTTATCATATCATATCAAACTATAAGAACCCTTCTATGTCACCTTTGGACCTCACCTCTTACCTGACTAGTATGGAATATGTCTATATTAAGCCAAATACCATTCATCTCAGAGATTTCCACTACCCCTCCATAAAAAGGGAGACTTATACATCCTCAAAAAAGGTATGCCCAGAGATTTGTGGACTTCACCAACGCAAATTGTCTGGATGAGGTAGCCTGCACACTTACAAGGGGGCGATAAAATCTTGGGTTTAGTACTTGCCAAAATGGGACAGCTCTGCTCCCCACCACTTGTAACTTGTTCCCTGGTCAGATTGGACCACAAGTCAGTCACATTCACCGTTAGACTGAATCATCTTCCAGTACCTCAGTATTTAAGATCATTCGAAGGCTGTCTAAATTCAAAAGCTCCTTATCTCTTAATGGTCCCATTGATTATGTTGGATCCTTCACTACCAAATTCTGCATACCTGTTAATAGCATCTATCTTTCTCAGAGATAAATACAATGCTAAATTTAAATACAACTCTAATATAAACAGGCTCTATAGTAAAAGAAAAAAAAATTGCATCCAAAAATAAATCTAACTTTCAAGATAAAAAAAGCTCTTGTTAAACTAAACAAGTAACTCTAAACTGAGATCAAATCAGCCTAAGCCAGATATGAGTTAAAAACAGCCACCTACATAGGTGAAGAATAACCACAAAGCCATTTTTCCTGTATTAGAAATCTCAGAATGCCCATCCCTGTATAGAGTTATTAGTAAATTGTATCTCATGCTCTGATCCAGAGGACATAGCCAATCTACTAACAGACAAATTTAGTTCAAACTTCACCCCACTTCAATATTCTCAAATAATATACCTGCATCTACAGCCCCACCCCCAGATCTCCCAAGAGCAAGTTCTCAAGATACCACATGCAGAGACTTCAAAGATTTTTTTCCTTATGTAGATTGGAAATGTTGGAGGTCTGATTGAGAGGAAAGAGGCAAATGGGAACATATTTTTGATAGTGCATGAGTTGGTAGACTAAAAATTCCCTGCAGACTGTTCTATCAGAAATACTGGGTGAGCAAATTGGTGCAACTAAGACAATTATTATTTTTTTATTTGTTTTTCAGTTGTGATACAGGATCTGAATTGTCTAAACACAGTAAGCCCTTACTGAGTTTGATTCTGATGACTGCCAAAAAAGTATCAGAAAATGGAAATCAAAGTCTAAATCTATCATATTAGAAGCAGTAAATATACTGACAGAGATAAAAGAACTGGAAGTGGAATATTTAGAAAAGGGTAGTTGCAAATTACATAGAAAAAATGGGAATTGTAGTAACAATCATTGCAGAATAATGTTTTGAAGGACCAATGAGATTTAAGGGAAGTCAGGAAATTAATGAGTTATGCAATGTTCGATTGGCAATGACTGTACAGACAGTTATATGTGATGTATAATGTTTGCAACTGAAAACATGTCAGTATGGTTTGTTTTCATTTATGTAAATGTACATTTGCCTATTTCATAAGTGAAAATTCAATAACATTTTTTTTTTGTTTGTTTTAAAAAAAGATGCTATCTAAAGCCTCAAGCACTGTGTCTATGGGATTGGATAGCATACCACACTGCTTATGGTCAGCCTGAAACATGATTGTTAGACCCCCTAATATCAACCTCAAAACAGGTCATATGCTGGATAAGTGAAGTACGGCAACAGTCACTTCATTGCACAAAGGTGGGGCATCAAATACCCAGGTAATTATAAACTCATAACCCTGACCAGCCTCATCTGTAAGGCTTTGGGAAAGAATAATTTTGTTAATAAATAGGGATATAGAAAACCCACAGACTCTCAACCTAATCCAGTTTAGATTCATCAAAGGCAGGTCCTACCCACTTAACCTGGATGACATCATTGAAAATGTTACTGAAACAAAGAATAAGGGCAAATCAGTGCATCCTGCATATCTGGACCTCACAAAGGCATTTAACACCAGTCTGCACTTTAGTTTCATAGATAAACTCTTTCAGCTAAACATTATTCCCTATGTAATTCATGAAATAACAAACTGGATCACAAACAGTATGCAGAAAGAAAGGGTGAATGGCTCTACCTCTAGAAAAAGACTGGTCACAAGTCCATTACCCCATGATTCAGGTCTTGTGCTACTACTCTTTGGTATTTACTTCTTGGAGGTCAAAGATAATGTTAAGAGTTTATGGCTGACCCAGTTTGCAGCAAACTACAAACTTGGTGCCATCATAATCTCCCCAGATGATTCCAAGATCCTGCAAGGAGGGCCTGTCCTAAACAAATACCTGGTGTCAAAACTAGAGACTAAAACTAACGGCCAGAAATACAGTCATATCCTTAATGAAGCACAACTCCCTTTGTAAATATCAAATGAAATACACACAGCTGAAAACTGATTCCATAAATAGGGATCTGAGAATCTATATCAGCAATGAACTGTCCTTTGATCACCCTCTATCTACTTCTGTTAAGTCCTTTTCATTGCTCAGCTTATAACTTAAGGTATGGCATCCAGGTCCCTGAATGTAATTGGCCCACAGTACTCAGCACTCATTAGGCTGATAACTGTGTATAATGCCAGCTGTTTAAGTACTTGTCACAACTGGAACAACCACAACGCTATCTCACTAAAGAAAATAATGGTCATAAATCATAAAAAGTATGCAGACCATATCAAAGCCTTGTTCCTCTACTTGATATCATACAGACTACTGAGAGATGACCTCATTGTGTGTATAAAGCCTCAACAGACCCTGTTCTGTCACATCTAGTACACAATCACAAGGCTAGTGGTATCAGAAACACCATCTCAAGATATCTCAATCTCTTTTTCAAAATTAACAGAATATGTTGGAGTGATAGGTATATATCCCAGAGAATACTGATTCTATGGAACCACTCTCCATGACACATGAAGAAAACATTTCTCCTACTCTATTCAAATGGAATTTGGACAGATGGATGGGTAACTGCAAATTCAGCCCTGATTTATAGGTTCATAGGTTCATAGTTGCGTACTAGGCTAATAACCACAAGGGCCTTTTTACACCTAGCCATGCACCCCAAATCTCTGACAAGTTCTAGTACCCTTGTTAAGTGTAAGCAGAGGTATGGGAGATGAAAGATGTACAGGTTGCCTGTGTCCAATATAGACATAGGTGCAAAACTAGTGATTCATTTCCTGCTCCCCATCCAATTGTCCAAGTAACACTTAAATTGACTTAGGGAGGAACTTGAATGCTTCACATGGGTAGGGAGCCTTTTCCAGAGGTGGGGGGAGTCTCTGGGATACATACATGTCTCACCAGCAGGTCCTATATATATCACAGGAAATATTTAAGTCTTTAGAATGGGTAATTCTAGTGCTATTTGTTTTGTGGATATGCAGAAGATCCAGCAGAGTGGGTTCTGACAATACCTTGTGGGCCAGGCACAGATCTCCACTCAATAGCCTGTATGTGACAGAATACAGGGATAGGACTTTGAGGCAGTCTGCAAAAGACATGCTACTCATGCCCTGACTTATTTTAGCGAGGAACCTCTGTGGTCTTTCAAGTTGCTGGATGTGCCTGGTTAAGTACATACCAAATTAGGAGGCATTGTACTTAATGGTAGGTCTGATGAATGTTGAATACAGTAGAACAATGACTCCTGGGACATAGATTGCATATATTTGTTCATAATTTGCAAAACATAGAATGATTTTCTCACAACTGTAGAAACGTGATGGTCAAAGGCTAGATTACTGTCTATGTGTGTCCCAAGCCTCTGACTATTATGCACTTCTTGGCATTTAGTTTTAAGTCCATGGCTCTGACACAAGTTGGAGAATATTAGTGTCAGTGGGGGTTTCTATGATGGCTCCTCATTTGCAATCATCTGAAAATTTTGTTGATCAGGGGCCATTGAAATTGGCCTTGACTTCAGCAAAGTAAATGCCAAAAAGGAGCAGTCCAAGGATTGGTCCCCAAGGAACTCTGCTTGTGACTGACCTGTTTATACAGGTGAATGTCCCAATTCTAATTTCCTGGGTCATGACTATGAGCCATCTGGCTATCTACCAAGTGACATAAGGGTTTGTACCTAACCTCTTGAATTTTTCAACAATGCCTGAGCAAGGTATTGTGTCAGCTGCCTTGCCCAGGTCAAGGTAGGTAACGTGAACCATTTTGCCCTCATCCATTGCTTTGGCGAACTTTTCAAAGATGTCCACAAGGCGGAGTTGGCATAACCTGCCCTTAATGAAAACAAATTGGGTCAGGTCCAATGTCTGGAGATTTCTTATGTCATTATTGATCATTTCCATGGTTTTGCATTTGAGACCAGTGAGACTTATTGGTCTGTAGTTTCAAGGGTCTGTAGATGGTCCACCTTTGTGCAGAGGGATGACTGCTGCTGTTCTCCATTCATGAGGTTTGTAGCCTATTTGGAGACTACATGTAAATAGCATTTCCAGAGGACTTTTTTATGCTGTTTAGAAGGCGTCTTGAGATATTGTCTGGGCCCACTCATATCTATGTATATCTATATCTATATTGATGTCTATGTCTATGTCTATACCTATATCTATCTAACTAGATATAGATGCACACACACACACACACACACACACACACACACACACACACACACACACACACACACACACACATAGATATAGATATATGGATATAGAGTTATACATGCACATATGTGTAGACAGATTGCTGTAGACATGTAAAGACAAGCACATGTACGTATGTATGTATGTATGTATATACATATGTATATGTATGTATATATATATATATATATATATATATATATATATATATATATATATATATATATATATATATATATATGTATATATAGATATATATATATATATATATATATATATATATATATATATATATATATATATATATATATATATATATATATATATATATATATATATATATATATATATATATATATATATATATATATGGATATAGTAGCAATTGTTGAAGTGAGGAAACCTGGACATTGCTAATGTTGACACAAATATATCAACAAACAAATGTTGACATACTTCTGTGTATGCTCAAAGGTTGAGCAAGCAAACATTAAAATGGTGTATTTGCAGGGAGGCAAACCACCCTGCATTCCCCCACCTCCTGCTAATTATTTATTCCAACTATGAGATCACACATTCCTGGGGAAAAGATGTATTCCTCACCTTTGGAGATTATACAATGTCCCAACTGCCAACCATCTGTTTTGTTTACCAAAGTGTGGTGAGAAAACAAAGGTTGATTTAAACTAAAATCAACCAACAGGACTGAACCTGTATATAGTCTGTGTGTATGTGTATATTAACACTAAACACATACACACAAAAACTGTATAGATAGATATAAATCTAGCTATAGATATTATGCACTCACTCAGGTCATTGGACCATAAGTACCAGCATGACTCTGTCATAGTCCATGTGGGAGTAAATGACCTGAGATGTACCTGTCTAGAGTATATGAAGAAAGACATCATGGATCTCTTGGAATATGTGTCTCAAGTTGGCACGAGCCTAGCATTGAGTAGCATTTTTACTTTCTCCAAGGATGATGCCACAATATGAACAAAAGATGACTGACTTTAATAATTGGCTTAGTTTCTGGTGTCATTTTATGAGGGTGCAATATTTGTCAGCTTGGAAGGAGATGATCAGCAGACCAAGCTGCTTTGCCAGGGATGGTATGCACATTTCCCCTCCAGGATTTTGAATATTAGCTAAAACATTATCTTCCCCTATAGGGCCTTTTTTAGGCAATGCCAAACTGAAAGTACTTCCAACATAGCAAATCAAAACCAAGAAAATTGAAAGGTATTACTGCTCAGTGCTAGGAGTCTAAACAAAAAAAAATCACTCCCTAGAAGTTCTCTTCACCCTAGAGAATACTGATGTCTGTGCAGTCACTGATACATGGTTTAAAGCTGTGGAGAGCACAAAAACAGTACAAGGTTATAATGCCTTCCACACATTTAAACCAGCTATGACACAGACAGGGACTAAAGATGGAAATGTCTCTACTTACACCAGAAATAATTATACCTCAAGGCTGGTCAAACAGGGGAATGCACTTGAGCTGCTCATTGTTCAAATCACCATAAACAAAATCCAGTATCACTCTCTTGCTAGCTGTGGGTCCCCCTCTATGACCCAGGAAACTCATACCATGTATTTAAACTTAGAAACATTAACCATCCAACTCAATACCATATTCATGGGCAACTTTAATTGCCTCACTATTAACTGGGAAACCAATACAACACCAAGCGTACAGGCACAGAGATTCCTGGATTTTGTAAAAATAAACTCCTTGAACCAATACACTGATAAGGGGTGCAGCCATACTCGATCTAGTCCTCACTAATATGGGAGAGTGCTGTACACCCTCTATTGTAATGTCTTCCTTGGTAAGGTCAGACCATAAAATGATCTCTTTTGAAGTAAAAATGAAACCTGGACCCCCATCTAAACCTGGAATATTCAGGAACTACTCTAAGGCTAAAATCCTGCTATTAAGTGATATCCTGGCAAAATTGCAAGCCCCCATAGAACCTGAGAACACTGCTGCCTATGGAAAACTGTTCACAGAAACCCTGCACAAGCATATTAATAGCTGCATGGAGACAACTGTACCTACCAGGAAGAAGTACAGAACTAACTCAAAAAACACGCCACCCTGGTGGAATCACAAAATCAATAGGCTGTATAACAGAAGGAAGAAAATCATTGCAAAAATTAGGAGGTGTAGCACCCAGCAGGATAAAAGCACTCTCATCAAACTAAATAAATATCGCAGAGGAAAAATAAAGTCTACCAAAGCCAAGTTTTAGTTGAATTTAGCCTATCAGGCCAAGGACAGCCACAAGGCATTCTTTAGCTATGTCTGCAACCTCAAAGGCAATACAGAATTTTGTGCAGAGCTCATTGTAAATGGAGCCACCTATACTGAGCCAGAAGATATAGTAAACCTACTGGCCAATAAATTCAACTGCAACTTTACCCCTCTCTCCCCCTTAACTTTCCCTCAGGAAATACCATCAAATATAACTCCCCTTGCTATCACTAGGGAACAAGTCCTTAATTCTCTAAGGCCAAGAACACTGCATCAATGGGCCCAGACAATATCCCAGGATGCCCTCTAAATAGCATGAAACATGACCTATCAGGGTCTCTGAAATTGCTATTTAACTATAGCCTCCAAACAGACTTCATGCCTCATAAATGGAGAACAGCAACAGTCATCCCTCTGTACAAAAATGGGCCATCTACAGACCCTAGAAACTACAGACCCATAGGTCTCACTAGTCTTATATATAAAGTCATGGAAAGAATTATCATGGAAATGATTAATAGTGATATAGTAAACCTCTAGACACTGGCCCCAACCCAGTATGGTGTCATCAAGGGCTGATCATGCCTACTCAACCTGGTGGACTTCTTTGAGAAGGTCACCAAAGCAATGGATGAGTCGCTCTTCTTATGTGCATTAAGAAGACGTTCAGCCTTGGATGTTTAAGTAGTTTATTCTATACAAATACATCAGGATGAATGGCAGGAACACTAAACTTAAACGAGTTATCTAACTGACTGACTACATACTTGCTTGCTCTCTCTCTGGCTGCTCACTCAAAATGGCACTCTTGCTTGCACATGCTCAGTACTTATATGCACGTGCTGTCTCATGGGAAAGGTTCTTAAAGTTACATCACAAACTCTGATCTACATCCTCCCTCTTTACTGAGCTGTCTCATATAAACAATGACATTTGAATAGGCATGCGATTATACAGACACAAGTAAAGAAAAACAGCAGTCATGACCAGGTTGCCGTGTATCTGGAACTAGGTTTAGCAACAGTGTCAGTCATTGGGGAATGTTCTGCTTGAGGAGTCTCAGGGATTTTCTCAGGAGTGGGGATTGCTGACAGAATATCCTCTGGAACAGGAACATTGGAGAAGTCTCTCTGTGAACTACAGTCTTTGTCACAGGCAAGATGCTGTAACACCCATTCGGACACTGGTATCAAATGCTTCTGATTTCATCTGAATTCCACTCTTTGTGATTCCACAATGTACAATCTCGACTATTGACATAAACTTTTCACAAATCTGATGTGATAAAAACCTTTTGATGTCTGCAGCCTCACTATCTCCCCTTTTTTCAATGAACTGAGCAGTTTGCTGGTTTTATCATAGTAAGACTTCTGGGACAAACTCTTTTTCAACAGTTGGGCTTTTACTGCTTTATTGTTCTAAGCACATAGAACCAACAATTTACTGCTGATTGGTAGCGTGGTTCAAGTTTGTCTCAACAAAAGTCTCTGGGCAGGTGAACAAAGATGTTTATCATGAGGAATGTTTCTGAAATTTAACAAGTTGAGAAAAACATTGGTATTGTTATGTCTGGATTTCTCTAACAGCTGTTTTGCACTTTGAACTGCCAAGATATTTGACTGAGGGTATTCACGACTACTTGTAAAATAAACAAAGTCCCATGTTTCTGCAAATCTCTTGAACTGCTGACTTGTAAATTGTGCATCATTATCAGAAATAACTCTGTGTGGACTACCGTGGATAGAAATTGTCACTTCAAGTTAGTAATGACAGTCCTGGAAGTTAGGTTGGGAAGCAGGTCAGTCTCAAACCAATTTGAATTAGAGTCTACTAACACTAAATAATGCTGGCCATTCCACTTAAAGATATCTGTGGCTACTGTCAATCATGGTAGTTCACGATTCTGGCTTAACAGAAGACATAAATGACAGTTCTAGTCCATGAGTTGTCGGGAACACGATTAGGTAATGATATAAATGACAATTATACTCCTGGAGTTGTTCGGTACACAATTAGGTAAAGACATAATGACAATTATAGTCCTTGAGTTGCAGGGTACATGATTAGGTAATGATATAAATGACGGTTATAGTCCTTGAGTTGCCGGGTACATGATAGGTAATGATATAAATAACAGTTATAGTCCTTGAGTTGTCAGGTACTTGATTAGGTAATGATATAAATGACAGTTATAGTCCTTGAGTTGTCGGGTATATGGTTAGATAATGATATAAATGACAGTTATAATCCTTGAGTTGTCAGGTACATGATTAGGTAAGGATATAAATGACAGTTATAGTCCTTGAGTTGTCGGGTACATGATTAGTTAATGATATAAATGGGTCTAGTTCACGATGTCGAAAGCCAACAATATCGAAGCTGATATTGTCGGCACCACAACATCGAAAGCGCAGAACATCGTGCAGGTAAACGGAAATCTCCGTAGTTGGAGATTTCCATTTACCTCAATGTAGTGTGGTCTTGAAGTTGGAATATTTAAGTAGGGGGGTGTAGGGGGTGGGGGGGGTGCAAGGGGGCTTGCCCCCTGCCTACGCTAGTTAGTTTTTATTTTTGTTTGTTTTTTTTAAACATTATTCGATGTTTTACTACATCGATCACTAGAGGTCGACCTTTAGTGATTCGATGTAGTAAGATTTTGATAACGTGATATAGATGCATATAAATGACAGTTATAGTCCTTGAGTTGTCGGATCTATGATTAGGTAATGATAAAGATAACAGTTATAGTCCTTGAGCTGTTGGGTACATGATTGGGTAATGATATAAATCACAGTTACAGTCCTTGAGTTGTCGGGTACATGATTGGGTAATGATATAAATGACAGTTATAGTCCTTGAGTTGTCGGATCTATGATTAGGTAATGATATAAATCACAGTTATAGTCCTTGAGTTGTCAGGTATATGATTAGGTAATGATATAAATCACAGTTATAGTCCTTGAGTTGTCAGGTATATGATTAGGTAATGATATAAATGACAGTTATAGTCCTTTAGTTGCTGGTTATACAATTAGGTAATGATATAAAAGTCAGTTATTGTCTTTGAGTTGTCGGGTACATGATTGGGTAATGATATAAATCACAGTTATAGTCCTTGAGTTGTCTGGTACTCGATTAGGTAATGATATAAATGACAGTTCTAGTCCTTGCGTTGTCGAGTACACAGTTACGTAATGATAGAAATGACAGTTATAGTCCTTGAGTGGTCATCAGTAAATGAACATGGAGAAATGGAAAGTAGCTTTTACAGATTTCCTTAAGACTGACAAACCACTACTCAACAAAGAAACTGAATTCATGGATGAAGACACAAGTGTTCTTATTTACATGGAAACATGCTATATGGATGGGAGATTTGGGCTAGGATATATAACAGATGGAATTCAGCAGAAGGCATTTTAGCCTGAAGAAAAGTTCAAAGCTTGTTATATGCCATTAAAAATGAGCTGTGTCTTCTCCTCTACCCCCCCTCATTGCATAAGACTATATATATATATACCATACCTCACACAATATATATAATATATTATTATTATAATATAATTCTGTGAAATGCTGACTAGAAAATCTAAATGAGGAAAAAACTATGGTGGTTTATATACCAGAACCTTCGATAATATGATCCATGAGTCTTTAATGTATACCATTATGAGAAAATATGTATGGGGGCTATAGGAGTTAAAGAGAAGTCCAATTAGTCTGCATAATAAAGAGATATATATGGATCTATTTTGTAAGGAATACATGCATATGACTGAGCGACCGGTAGTCGAATTGCGGTTTCCCTTAACCTAAATGTCGAAGCTCAAGGTGTCGAACGGTCGGAATGTCACATGAAATTCTGAATTCGACATTTCCGTCTGCTCTACCACATAAACAAGTGATACCATGGGTCAAAAGGGGGGGTGTGTTTTGCGGTGCAACATAATTGCGTTCGCAATCATGCAAAGTCGCCGTGCTGCCTTTGAACATTTTCTGGTCGGCCAGCCACCGGCCGACCAAATGCATGTATTCCATTTTGTAATACATAATTTTTAGAAGTTATAAAACTTACAACAAATACACCATATATCATATACACACAGCTAAAATATTTTGCAACTTTGAGAACTTAATAGACTGTCTGTGGGATACAGTAATGCCCACAATAAGTATACACCATTCTGAGTGAGCAGACAACACAGACATAACTCACAACTTCTTCCTCCTAATTTTAGTTTTCCTGCTGATATTCTTGCAGCTTTAAATATTGACAGATTCGTAAAGGTTACCACAAACTGGAGACTACATGTACATTTAGTGTAATCCTTCTGAGTGACTAGAAAGTACAAAAAATGTGATAAGAATTTTCTTGAATCCATATTGTGTACACTTACTGTACACTTATTGTAGGTTTTATTTAATCTGGCCCTGTAAAACAGGATCCAGAAGCCAAAAAAAAAAAAAAAAAACAAGAGTCAAACAACAAAACACCTCTGGAAACCAAGCACCACCAGGGAAGAAAGCAGCTGAAAATATAATATCATAAAGATTCAACTTTATTCAAATAGAAAATGACTGAGAAGTTTTGGGCATTAAACAAAGAACATAAATGCTTTTGTACCACCTTGCTCTATGTGGGACTTCATCAGAACTAATATTCCTTCAGGCACGCTCCTTTTTAGATAATTAATAGATAATCAAATATGTCATATGATCTGACTTTATCCAAGTAAAACTTTCTTCATTAAAATTTTAAAAAGTACTAGCTCCCCTAGAATATAAATAGTTCCAACCCATGAAAGGAGACTTATACCCTTAACTAATTGTACAAGCAATGCTCATATCTCATTGAAATTTTGTGATGAAATTTTAAAATAAGTATTGCCCTAGATTCCAAACATCCTAAATTCATGTGTAGAATAAGTAACTGAATACGTACATAAAAACCTGCCTCTGTAAACTAAAAGAGCAGTACCAGTCTTGATAAAATAATGCATTATATACATAAAATACCATTTTAAATATGCCAAAAGATTACACGTTGAATATTAAAATAAATTTACTAGCATAGAATGAAAAACTGCTTTTCAAGTCAAATAATGTAAAAGTAAACACCAAACAGCATTTTATAGTTTTGCAGCTCTTAATTTCAATACTGGTATAATTGTTGCTGAATCATTAATCCCAGGGGGAACTGTAGCATTAACCGTAACTACCAATATAGTTACGTATACTCTATGGAAGTTTCTCACCCAAGCTCATCCCCTTATATTTTTTGACTATTTCCAAGATACTAAAATGATAAATTTTTTGAACATTTTGCAGACCAGTGACTGTTTTTAGAGGGCATTCTTAACATTACCACTCTGAATGTTGTAATAATGCTCATATACTCTTTTCTCAAGAGTCCTCTCAGTCTTGTCAATATAAAATGTATCACAATCTACACATACTACAATATACACAAATACAAGTTATTGCAATTGCCATGCTGCAAAGTTAACTTATAATTTCCTCTGACAACAAGTATCCATTTCCATAATGTATTTACAGTAGGGACACCATCCACATTTAAAAGTTCCACCATTTTGTGTATGTGGGGGGTGGGATAAACTTCTGTCCTTCAGACCTCCTATTTAAATTACAACTGATCTTGTGTATTAATCGAGGTTTGTCATCCAATAAATTATAAATAGCATCATTCACCTTAAATGTACTCCATGTTTTGATGATAATGTTCCTAACAATATCTGATACAGTCCCATGTCTCAGAGCTATAGTTTGTTCATACTCTACTGGTTGTTGTTTATTTTGCCCTTAAAATGAGAACATGATAGGAGATGTGATTGCCACAGGATGTTCAGTATTCAGATGAACCTAACAGGGGCTTATATTTTTGTCCCCACTCCATTGTAACTTCTTCACAAATGTTGTGAATAAAGGGGTGTGAGTAGATCCTCTCCAAGAACACATTAAACATGTTTACACTTCTCTTCTTCAATTTCCGCTAGTATTGATAGCATCCTGGCCAACCTTATGAATTGTCCCTTCACCAAGTTCTTTTTAAGGTAAAGTGGGTGATGACTATTAAAATGTAAGTAAGAATTTGAAAACATAGGTTTTTGATATAGGTTGGATTTGAATCTCATGTCAGTTTTATAAATGGTGGTATCCAAATAATGAACATATTATCCATTGTAACTGGAGATGAATTTCAAAAAGGATGTACTGTTGTTAAAGAAATTAATAATTTCTCCTCGACACTCATCTGGTTCATCCCAGATAATAAATATGTTGTCCATAAATCTGAAGTATATTTTGCAGTGATGATAAAATTTGGATGTGAAGACAAATCTGTTCTCCCAATGTAATCATAAATTGGCATAATTTGGAGAATATGCTGCTCCCATTAACACTCCCTTGATTTGCCTGTAAGTTTCTCCTTCAAAGTATATGCAACTGTTAAGGAGAATTGTTTCTGTGAAGGCAGTAAGCAATCTAGTATTCTCATTCAAAAATGAACATGCCAATAAAGCCTCCTTATACAATTCCAAACCCTGGTTGTTGGCTACAGATGTAAATAAATCAACCACATCAATAGTCCAGAAACCAATATTGAGATTCCAGTGTACAGGAATAAATCTACTGAGAAAATCCCAGGAATTTTTAAGTAAATTCTGATGGGCCAAAAACAGATTTCAACTTGCAATCTACAAGTACTGCCAAAGGATGTTTTTTTGATCCCTGAGCTGCCACAATAGGGCAGAAAGAAGGTTCTGGGGTATTTTTATGCACCGTTGCTATTCCAAAAATGGTAGGTATAAGTGGAGATGCATTGCTCTAAAATCTATATGTTGACAAGACAACAATGCATTTGGATAGAGAAGGATCATGTTACCTATTCAGTTATCTAATTAACTGTATAAAAACAAGCGTGCCTGAAGGAATCTTAGTTCTGATGAAGTCCTACACAGACCAAGATGGGATGAAAGTGTCTGTGTTCTTTGTACAATAATGTAAACTTCTCAGTCATTTTCTATTTGAATAAAGTGGAGTGTTTATCACATTAATTTTTCTGCTGTTTTCTTCTTGGCTGTGCTTGGTTTCTGGAGGTGTTTTGCTGTTTGGAACTATGAAAATGTCTATCAGAGTTAGAATTCTAATACAGGTTTACTTTATTCATCTCATATTACTATTAAATACAGGTTAAATAAATTCTTCGATTGATGTGTGAATTTCACATTTGGGTTTAACATAAATATCTTTGCACACATCTCAAAATCTTTAAAAATATAGTTTTCTAAACCATCTACTTTTCTGCTTAATGTGTGCTTTCCACTTTTTCAAAGAACATTTTTAACTGTTGAAGTCAGTACAAGTAGCATTTGTAACTAATGTCTTGACAATGTTTGTTTATTTACTATCATCCCCAAAAAATCATATGACCAGTGTATCCATTTGCAAAAAGTCTGAATAATAACACTGTTAAGGAAATGTTACATTTCCTGCCCTTTTTTTCCCAATCCAAAAATATGAGTATAGTTTAGTAGTTTCATGCCAGATCTTCAGCATTTGTCATTTGCTATTCCTCCAGCTATATATAATCAGCATGGGGTGAGGGACAAAAAGTGCATGATATTTACATGCTGGTCCCTCAGATGTGGCCATCTTAAGTAAGTAGCAATTGTCCCAAACCTTTACCCTCTGACCTGTGTCTAAATCTATTCCTTCTCTTCTCTCTTTCTCTCTCTCTCAAATGAATTGTAATCTGTGAATATTTTATCTGATTTTCTAGATCTTAATTCATAATGTATGTGTCATTTCTTCCTAATATAAGGCAAGTTTAGCATTTCCAAGCTGGATGTTTGTTGGCCTTTTGTTTGTGTATTGCTTGTTTATCTTTATGGTTTGACATTAAGTGTGTATGTATAACATTCAGTTAGAAGGTTTACTATGGGTATTTTGAATCTACTTTGGTTGACCGTTTAGAATGTTGACCCAAAATGCTGACTTCAGAAAGCCGAAAAGTAAACCAAAGTGAAAATTAATACATCGACAAGCATGCTTTGATGTATTCAACATAACAGGAGGTGACGTCACTCACCTCCTGCTATGCACATTAACGTACCATTAAACTGTACAGTCAACAGTACATTAATTCTACTATTGTGCAGGAAGACTTCACCCCCTGCACCCCTCACACCCCTGCACATTAAATATACCAACTCCAAGATCACACTACAGTGAAGAATTGGGCTAATTCCCAGTTCCTCACTGAACTGCGATCACCCTGCACAATGCCAAACCCAAATGCTCAAAGTACACTACCCGTTTCTTGTAGTGTAGTTAATGCATTTTGGTTTGACCTTCTTCCAACTTGAAAACTACAAGTCGACCACATACCGGTCGGCTGATGCAGCTTCCAGGTTATCAGTGTAAACAGTGTTAGAAGCAAATGGTGGGTGTATTGCAGTCCCCAGAAAGACCCATACTGATGCTTCATTCCTTCAGCATGAGTGTTCTTATGAACAAATTCTGCCATTTTGCAATTCCATAGCTTTTTCATAATGTCTTGTCTGCATGTTTCATTATTTGCCTGTTTTTCCCATTACCCCATATCATGCTGTTTAATCACTTTCTCAATTTTAGTTCCCCAAAGCTTTTAAGTCCTTTTCCCAGTGATTTAATAAATCTGCCAATCTTGCTTTTATCCTGGTGGGAATAGTTGGGAAGCGTGGCCATTCCATAATCCCTTTGTGTTTAAGTTTTCTTGCTTATGCTGTATTAAATACAAGGGCTTGACTTGACATATGAAGTAGCCCCTACCCTTCTTCTCTCTTATAGCAAGTGATGTGAGTTGAACATATATACATATTTCTCATTAATACAGAGTTCTACTGTACTTTGCAATTCAGGTAATAAATAGATGTTTTAAGGTAATGGAAATGGCATCAAAAAGGAGTTTTCTTAGGTATGTTACTCCCCTAGATTGCATACTATATGTGAATATGGATATGAAGACATAACAAAGTGTACCATTGGACCATCGTAGAGGAGAAGGATACGACTTTTATTACTGTGGCCCATGCTCATGGTATGGCTTTAATGACTGAGCATAAGAGCTGCATGAAGAGATCATTTATGATATTAGAACCGCAGTATTTCAGATAGGGTTTAAATTAAAAAAAATGAAGATGATGTGTGGCTATTTGAGATGCTCACAGTAACAGTAGATCCTCAGATTATGTAGAGGGATACCATTCTAGCCATTATTTCACTCGTGCCGCTTTGTCATTTAGGCACTATTCTTCTGGAAACCAATGCAGTAAGGCACTCCTACATATAGTGCCTATCCACATCTTTATGACACTATAGTGTGTTTTTCTGACTTTTCAAGACTGTTGCTGAGGTAATCAGATGGTTTCTAATTTCCACATTAAAAATGCTCAGTTTGCTTCCTTTTTTTATGAGTCTAGCATTTCTATTGTTATTTCTGTTTCAGTTGTCAAACATCCTTCAGAGTCTACTTAATTTTTTAGATTTCCAGTTGCGCTCATAGTGTCTGCCCTTGTGAGTAATGGCTTGACTATGAAAGAAAACACTGCTAAATTTATTGTATGACACCACTGATACTCTGAAGCCATCATGCAGCCACTCGCTATTCTTCCTGCTATATACTTCTGAGAATGAGAATGGAACCAGGGGAAAAAAAGTGTCAGATTATACCAAGTAGAAGGACCAAAAAGTCTCAAGGAAGTCAAAGTCAAAAAAATAGTACAGATGGCCTCTTCAGTATCAATTATGAATTTAAGCAATTTTATTTTTCTACTACAGGAAGCCAGTCTTCTGAAATTTCTAAAAGTCTTAATGGAGATATTGCTAGACTGAGTGCTGCATAGAGTCTATTTTCTTAATTGGGAGGCTGGATGACTATGAAAGTGTCTCTCTTTGTCAAGAATATATATACATATATATATATATATATATATATATATATATATATATATATATATATATATATATATATATACATATATATATATATATATATATATATATATATATATATATATATATATATATATATATATATATATATATATATATATATATATGTACAACTTCATGAAAGAGTCCATGATTTAAAACCATGAAGCTCATGAACTAATTGATTGTAACAGGTCTCCTTGAATCAGCAACACACAATGTTTTAAATGTGACCTTGCGAGGCATGCTTGATGATGTCTTACAGTGATAAAACCAGAAGTATCAGCATTTATTGAAAGACCTTGATTTCCTGCTTGACCATGGTTTCAGGATAATCTCATTTGAAATCTGTCAAGTTCTTAAATCTTAAATATTTAAATGCATTTGTTTATGACAGTAAGTCATTCACTTAGTGTGGCTAGATAATCCTCTTTACTAAGGGACTGCTGATACATATCAAGCCACAGTTCAAATGGATAAGCCTGTTCAAGTACAGGCTGATAATAGAATTGCATTTCAAATGTATAGTCTGTCCATTTTAGCTTTCTATAATGGGGGGGGGGGGATGTTCCATGGACAACATTGTTAATCTTAGATTACCGGTTAACTGTATTTATCATGCTACTATGTGAAGTTTTCTTCTTCTTCTTGTTATTATTATTATTATTATTATTATTATTATAAATATTAAGTGAATTACCTTTAATTTTTATATTCAGACCGTGGCTCATTCTACTTGTGCCTAGCTGCATTTGCTCAGATTACATACCAATGTCTAAGTGGCTATGGTGGAGCATATTAGGTGTTTTTTTTTCCTTTTTCATTGCCAAATATTTGCAGCTTAGAAGCAGACTCAGTAACTTACAAATAGTTAATTCATTAATTTGTTTAAAAAAAACTTCCATTGTTTTAAGAGGTTACCATTTTGGCTTACTGAATTTTCATTGTAGTTTTTTGCCAGGAAGTATAGGGTTTTTGAATTGTTTGTTTACATTTTCTTTGTCTTACTTGCTGACTTCAACAAATGTTTAATGGTACAGGATAGAGCTAGGGCAGTTAAAATATTCATTCTTCATAAATTATTGAAGGTGTGTATGTCACTTATTTATTTATTTATTTATTTATTTTGGAGTGGGTGAAGTTGTATTTGAAAAGGGATAATGGACTTACTGTGTGGAGAATAACACAATGGCAGATAATTCAGGATTGGTCAATGGAGCTCAGGAAGTTTGCATTTTAACTTCCAATGAGCGGAGTTTAAGCCTTTTGACAGAATCTAATGATGTCCTCACATTTCAAACAAAAATGTTCATATCTCTGGAACCATAGGGGATATGAAAGAAGTATAATGGGCAAACTCTTCAGCACAAACTATTTTATAGTAGTAGTATCATTAAAGGTCTAGATCTTAAACTGAATTTTATAAGTCACATTAAACAGAGTAACTATTACATTTGTAATATTTTGTAAATAATTTACTATATCTCAGCAACCACTCAGGTTGCACACATACTGTCAGCAGCATTTTATTTATCTAGCTTTGAGCTTTCGTATTAGGTTAAGGAGTTCCGTCTGTATTACTTGGTTGTTGAGATATCTAGAAAAATGTAAAAATGATGCTATGTAAATTAATATCAGAAAAACAACAGTTAATATCTGTTTACCTTCACTAGACATAGGTCAAATGTTAATGCAGTTGAGTTTGCCATTGTGTAAGGTTTAAGATGAAATCTTTTAAAACCTTGGACATAGCATGGTTTTGGAATTATTGATGGAAATATAAACAGGCACTATTTCATACCTAGAGGCATCAGTAGGGGTTAACTGCAGATGCACTTGGAGGAGTCACTCAGATGTAATGAGCCAATACTTTAGGGCCAGGCAAAAGAAATAGGTTACAAGCCCAGTCTCTCAAAGCACAAAGTCCTCATGACACTGACACCATCCCACCCCATGACCCCTGTCTCAGCCAATATTAAGCAGTAGTTCCCAACCCTCCTACAGTGTAAGCTCCTGTGTAAATGATAATAATAACTACCCTTATCACAATCTTTCTGATGTAGTGCCTGTTGAGATGTCTGGTGCATAGTTTAACTCAACTATGCACTAACCAGCATGGCCACCAAATAATACTGCAGTTTCTTCAGTGTGACACTACACCATCATTGTATACATAATGGACTACATGTTTGTGATGCATCTGTGCTGCCATATTCTGTTTATGTTGATGACGGGGGTGTTATATGGTCATTGCTTAATGTTTATTGCTGTCACTGTTGCTACTGGATGATGTGTGTATGGTTAAAAAGGGTTCTATTGCTGCACTAGTGAAGGATCTGATGATGCTGGTTAGATGGCCTACTTAGAAAAGATCATGTTATGCTGCATATTGCATGCTACCAGCAAATTGAAGGCTATGACAAGGGCATAATGCAATGCTCTCCCAGATGTGTCTATATGGCAGAACTTGGATTTAATCTGGGCAAGCACATAGTCCACTGTGTTTTGTCTTTGGCACAGGTGATATTATATCACTATACAGACATGTTTTGCAGGTTTTGTACAAGCATTATCAACCGGGTATCCAGGGGCTTTCCTACATCATCTGTGATACAGTGAGGAGATAGTGGGAGAGATAAAGAGGAAAAAGACATGTGCACATACTGTTTGTGACTACAGATATGTGGGATCACCAATATGTCAGTACTTATACTAGCTGGTCAGGTGGGATGTAACTATGCAGGAAGCAGTAATACAGATGACCTGTATGTCATACATTGAAATCATGGGCACTGTCGAGGTGCTCTGCAGAAACATGACTAATTAGCCCCCTGTGAATTCCATAATATTGTGCCGTTGATTGAACTTTAGCCATTTCTATGTATGTAACACTATTTGTGGGTACTTGGTTGGCCATTTATTGCAAAATGGGTGCAATCTATGTCTCAGTAAATTTTGAAGGTAAATATTATAGACACCATTTGTGACGGTGACAGTATCCCCTACCATTTTAGAAAAACAGGTGTCTTCATCCATGTGTAGCTGCAATTTATTGTAAACTGAGTATTCTACAGGCTGATGCATGTCTATGGTTTATATGTGAAAGGTCCTTATGGCTGTATAGTAGTATCTGCAAATACCAAATATCTAAGAGTATAAGAAATCCATGCATTCCTCTAATTCCAGCCTGTGGACCATACAGATCAACTAATACCCTAAAATATCTCCATCAACATGAAACAGGTTGGGTCCAGTAGCTCTTGATTTGTAAGATGAAGGGATATTAACATCTTTTAGTTTCTTTTTTGCTGGTTTGCATGGCCACATTGTACAACTGTTTAATAATCAGTCATGCTCAGTAGATGCTGCTGCACTATCATTCTTACTGTCCCAAGTATTTCTGTTCTCGCAAAGCCACAATTTCTAGCATGCTTTCTGACTTTGATCCAAGCTCTTGCACAACTTCATAACTGATATCTGTAAATTATTATGTGCCTTCCACATACTCATTTGCATGTTATTATGAACTCGCTATAATGTGCTTCTACATTTACATGTCATTATATAATTATGTGTATACAGCTTTTTCTCTGAATTTTAGGCAGTTGCCCTATATCCTTATGTAGTTCTGTGAATGACTACCTACCTACCTGTGGCTTATGGATTTCAGTGGAAGGCGTTCCCTGTGTACTTCACGGTTTGATCATGAGTACACGCCCCCCATGGACTTAATAAAACCTAGTAATACGCATACTGTATTAAGAACGAGAAATGTTAAACCACTGTTTCTGCCTTAACACTTACAGTAAGGATGAATTCAATACATCTTTGACATATACTGAGACATCGCATCAGATTTTGAAAGCCTGTAATTGTGATATGAAACAAAATCCCAAATAGATAGTTTTTTTTTCTGCAATTAAGCCAAGTGTTTATCACACATCATATGTTGCTTCTTCAATTGCCATATTGTATAAATCTATGAGTTCATTTTTATTTAAACGTCTCAAACTACTCTTTATAAAGTACAGTGAAATCTGAAGTGTGAGCGTGTGTGCGCGTGTGCGTGCGTGTGCGTGTGTGTAAAGTATTTTAATCTGCAGACTCTCCCTCCTTTGTTTATTCTCAGATATCTTAAGTAATTTCTAAACAAAACGATCTAATTAAAAAGAAAGAGGCATAAGAGAATTACCCTGCCTTAAAAAATAGCTACGAAGGAATTAAAAAAAAGCATATCCCCTGAGACCTCTAACATTACCTTCTGTTGCAAATATAAAAAGGAAGAAAATGAATAGCACCAAGCATTTCTACTCCTTTAATAAAGGCTATGGATGCAGCGATTTTACAGTTCAATATCAGTAGTATATCTACAACTATATTTTTTATATCAGAGAATGAAACTGAACATATGAATCAGGTTAATGTTTTTTCACCAAAGTTTACAGGCAGTACGTTTGTCATCCTCCTAGTGTTAATGATTGCAATGGTACTTACAACGGTAACTGGAAATGGTTTGGTCCTCTTAGCATTTATTGTGGACAGAAGACTTAGAACCCACAGCAACTATTTCCTTCTCAATT
>NC_056731.1:1250890056-1251082556 GCF_019279795.1 Protopterus annectens
AGCATATAAGAGTGTCCACGAACACCGAAATAAAATCAAAGTAGTAAACACACAAGCAAGTAGTGGAATGCTGAGCCCCGTCCCTAGAACTATCACAATTAGATTCCCGCGTGCCCCTATTTTACATTTGTATTGCTTCATTATTGAAAGTGTAAGCGAAGCGCAGCGTGTTTGCACATCGCCACCCCATGCTTAGTGTAGCTTACACATCAAAATCATCCAAATCAAAAAGAACATGCAGAATCAACATTAACGTCAATAGTGTAGTGGTTAGAGCATCCACCTAACGAACATGCATTCATGGTCCAAGTCCCACTATAGCACATATCATTTTCCATGTGGAATGTGTATATGAACATATTTATACATTGTTTTGCTGTATAACTTACATAATAACATGTAAATGTGAACTGGAGTACCACATGAAATATTTAATTAATGTCATTCAATCAAAGTGGTAGTGTCAGAATGAATAAAGTATATATATATATGAAGAATGAACGTCTTGACAGTAAAGCATACAAAAAGAATGAGAAGAGAATCAACAGCAACCCCAGTATTATTTAGTGCTGTCAGCTTATGTCATATCAAGCTGGGCAGTGGTGAGCAAAGCACTGCTACTCACACCACAGGCAGGATACTACCAGTGGGAACAACATTGTCAATCTGCTAAGTCTAATTTACAAACAATCACAGGGTAGTCTCTGGTGGGACTACCCAAAAATTGCTAGGATGGTTAGACATCTGACCATTACACAAGCAAGGGCAGGTATGTTCAAGGACTAAATGGTGGGAGAGCCTGATGATACATAGATTGAGACAACAACAGGTAGGGTCCCTAATGCTGGGGAGAGGGCAATGTGTGGTGGTGTATCATGGCTGTGATAGCAACCGGAGAATGGATGGTTTGTGTGTATGTCGAACTCAGGAGGGGTGGAGGAACCATGGGTATGAAATTATGGATCCAGGCGTGTCAGGGTTGGATGGCCTGGTTCTAACTGGACTGCCCCATGGAGGTCAGTGAGTTCGTTATAAGTATATATGCATACACACATGCATACATCTATATGTAGAAGTACATTCCCTGTAACACATTCATTCCTTTTGCAGACATAAATTACATGAAAGTGCCCCTACAAACCTCAACAGTAGATAGAATAATAGATTGTGCATAAGAGGGAAGGGATGAATCTGCAAAAATGCAGAAGTGTGTACATTGTCTGAAGTCAGTGCTGTTCTCAAAAAATCACATGTGAGGACTTTCTCACACATGGAATCATTCCTGTGATCTGCCTGCTATGGCACCGCCAATCACTAAACCGGTCCTATTTGTAATATAATTTCGCCGAACTCCTACATTATTAGCTCTCATGTGTAAAGTGTGCGTTACCACATAGCCATAGTTATTAATTTACTGTAGTGTCATGTTAATGGGAGTAATGATGTAATGAAGTATAGAGTCTAATAAAGACATGTGTGTCCCAGGTGGGACAACCCAAAAATTGTGAATAGTGTCCTATTTGTCACTCATTTCACCAATGTGTGTGGACTAAACTTTTGGGATTCTGAGGATACGTGGAGTGAGTCAACCCATGGGATGGGTCTTCAGGAGTAGGGAGTGGCAAATGTGTAGTGGTGTGGATACACCATGTATCCAACTGGAGAATGGATGACTGCTGTGTCAGTGAAGTGTTGGGGTGGGTGTTTGGGGAACTAGGATCCATGGGTATATGGGTATATGTTCAAATGATGCAGCACAGCAATAGTATAGTGGTTAGAGCATCCGCCTAACAAACAGACATTCCCGTTCTGAATCCTACTGCAGCACATATTTTCCATTGGTAATCTGTATATGAACATATTTTGACATCTGTCTGCTGTATAACCTGCATAATAACAATTACAAGTGAAAAAAACAAAGAAATCTAAATGGATAAATCACCACTCAACACTTAAAATAAGAAAAAATAATAAAACAGCCACCAAGGACTAAACGTAGGTCTTCATTATTTTAACAAAACACAGAACCAAATAACTAAGCACTTTCACCAGGCATAAAACGCTGGCCAGAGTTTTATGCCTGGTGAATGCGCTAAGTTATTTGGTTCTGTGTTTTGTTAAAATAGTGAAGACCTACGTTTAGTCCTTGGTGGCTGTTTTATTATTGTTTTCTTATTTTACCAATTAAATGTGAACTGGAGCGAAGTGTCAGTGTCATAATGAATAAGGCGCTAGTAAGCGGGTTTAAACATAAATAAGCAGTAGTAAGCATATATAAGCACCAGTAAGCATGTTTAAGTGCGTTTGCATGGGGGTATGCATTGCCTTACAGACATGTGTGTATGTATATATATATATATATATATATATATATATATATATATATATAGATATATATATATATATATATGTATATATATATATAGTTGCATATATATATATATATATATATATATATATATATATATAGTTGCAGACATATATATATATATATATATATATATACTTATAAATATATATATATATATATATGTGTGTGTATATATATATAATATATATGTGTGTGTGTGTGTGTGTGTGTGTGTGTGTGTGTGTGTGTGTGTGTGTGTGTCTGTGTAGATATAGACAGATATACAGCTATGATAGGAAATAGCACACAAGAATGACATATGTTCACAGGCTATGCCAATGGAAGTGAGGGGCCCAAGAAAGAAACATGTAACATGGAGCATGACCCACCCCCCTCCAGCCGGACAGAAGAAACATACACATAAGCCCACAAACAATGTAAATAGTCCACTGCTCCCCAGACCACAGGCAGGATACAACCGGGGAGGCAGAGTGCACCCGTGAAATCTAATCTTGGAACAGACAGAAACGTCTCTTGCGGGACGCCCCAAAAATTGACATATAACCAAAAGAAGCCGATCCGATGACCATTCTGGCTGGGGTGTGTACATACCAGGAATACAAGGGTGGGAAAGCTTGATGACCCATGGGTCGAGACAATGTACGACATGGGTCCCATGAAGTGGAGAGTGGGCAGCGTGTAGTGGTGTGTTCATATCCGACTTGCACCTAGAGTAAGGATGGGTGCAGTAGAGGAGGTGCAGGTGGGGGAACTATGGGTAGCTAGTTATGGGTCTAGGTGTGCAGGTGTTGGTTGATGTGGGCCTATATGGACAACCCCAGGGATGTGAACAAAATTGTTTACTGGGCAGAGGCATAGACCAAAAAGCAGCCACACCTGCTATGAGTCACACTGCAGCAAAATCTAATCTACATGGCAGAGAACAGAATAACCAGATGTAGATGTATATATGTAGAGGAATGTGTGTGCATATCTACCCATAGCAACATGGAGATATGCATCTCCCTCTCCGTAGTACAAATGTATACATACAGACACAGAATACATATACATACCCACATATAGATATATACATATGCAGACACTCACACACCCATATGTTTTTAGATATACATAGACAGCAATATATAAATATGTACATGTATGCATTCATATACAGATATATAAACATATATGTAAATATAAACATGTAAATAGCTAGGATATGATACAGCAGTTACGGATTACATATATTCACTGGCCATGCAAATGGGGGTGGGGGTCCAATCAACAAACGTGTAACACGTAGCATCAACCACCCCCACCTAGACAGGTGAAACATACAAACACACGATACAAGTAAACACACCACTGCTTCCCAGACCACAGGCAGGATACTACCAGTGGGAGAGACCTGCCAGGTCTGATCTTGAAACAAAGACATCAATGTCCCTTGTGGGACACCCCAAAAATTATTGATCATCAGAGTCAGTCCCTGTAATGATTCTTCAAATCAGGCTGTAGACGTTCGTGGGCAAGTAGGTTGTGCAAGCCTGTTAACCCATGGGTCAATACAATGTACGACATGGGCACTGACACGTGGAGAGTGGACAGTGTGTAGTGATGTGGTTAGACCCCAGCCGCACCCACAGTAAGGATGAGTGCTGTAGAGGAGGGGTAGGTGGGGGAACTATGGGTATGCAATTATGGTCCTAGGCGTGCAGGTGTTGGCTGATGCAGTTGTATTAGGACTGCCCCAGGGATGTAAGTAATATTCTGAAATGGGCAGAGCTTATGCCCATACCTCTCAACCTCTAAGAGCAAAACCACTGGACAGAACATAAACCACTGGGGAAACAAATAGGGACAGAAGACACATATTCCACGTACAACCTTAGAAAGCTGAAAGAATATTAGGTAAGCATTAGCATGACTCGGCTGAAGAATGTGGGGTCCTAAACCCAATTACCTGTCTTTATTTAATAGTGTCAGATCCCAGGTATTTGCCAGACAGGTGCAGATTATAAGAGGAACACACTAATAGTATGAAGCAAACTCTGGACAGGCCGCGGATTCTGTACAGTCGACCAGCATGCTTAAGCCTAATGGGCGGCCATTCCCAATATGGGTCCCACCACAGCATAGTCCAGTTTAAATGGCTAAGTATGTTATGACCATATGTGATGCTGCATATCCCACTACACATCGTCTATGAACACATGATTGCAACACCCCACTGTAGGCATGCAAGCCAATGTAATAGGCATCACAAGGTATTATTGTAGTCCTCTCTCCCACCCAGGGGTGTGAGTGTCAAATGCAAGTGCGGGAGCAAGCAGGTGTAAGCCTGTTTGACCACCAGTATGCAAGTATCACACTGGTGAAGCAATGCAGAGGTTAAGTGAGTGTAAGAAACTGTAACTGGAGGTTAGCACTGCTTACTTCCTTGCAAACCCATGCAAACATGCTCAGAACTGCTTTAAAGTGCCTTAATCACTCTGTACCCAACAGGTCGTGTTCTGGCCAGCAACAGACTCTGCAAGGCTAGAACTCAGGACCCTGTACATCACAGTAGTTAACCACTACACCATGACAGCAGTACATATAAGGGAGGTATCAGAAAACTAATCCTCACCACAGGGAAATCAAATCAAGCATGTGAACTGAATCTATGTACAGTGTAATGTTCGATTACCTGCCACAGACCATATATATGTGAATTGGAGTACTGCAGTAAACCTAAAGTTGAGGTGTCACTGTAATAAAGTTATAAAGTCCCCATGACCCATACAGTGTATGTACACATGAATGACGAATACCAGACCCATATATAACCTGTAATGAATAAGACATAGCATAGCCTTTTCGAAACCGGCCAATTACGGAAAAGTGTGGGAATCTGGCCCTACTTAAGCCGAAGTGGTGGGAATATGGCTCATAACTGGTTGTAGCATCCCACTGCAGGCAGAATGGCTGGAATGGGAGAAGGCACTCGCTTTTGAGTGCAGTGCTGGCACATCCAGGAGTTCAAATTCATGGTATGGCTCCTGGTAAAGCACCATGACAGGAGACTACTGCAGGGCCAGTACCAGGGCTTGCAGCACAAAATGGAGGCCTGGGACAGTCTTGCCCATGACCTCTCTAGTGCCACAATTATCCCCCAGACTGGTGAGCATGTCAGGCACCACCATGCAGACTTGAAGTGGCGGAAGGGGGATGTCCTGGAACAGTGGATCCATGAAGCAAGGCAGATGCAGATTGCCCCAGAACTGAGTAAGTACTCCTTCCACTACATAGTTAATAATTGCCTAGCTTGTGTATACTATGGATAGGTATGGCTAAATATCACTGTACTTCTCTGACAGCTGCAGATGAGTGTGTGGCAAACCAGCAAGCCTATGATGCTCGGCTGCAAAGGATGCGTCATGAGGCAGGTTAGTAAATAGCCTGCATGTACTGTCATAACAAATAAATGTAAGATCCTCACAAAGTTTTGTACCAGTATACAGATTTGTGTAATATGCTGCAAATAAAGGTATAACCCCTGCATTGCTTCTGTTTACTCTGCAGTCATATGTTGTTGTACTGTTGCTGTTATTAAATAGTACTATTCTAGTAAGCAGTGTTGCCCATACTGTCGTATGCAGATAAAATGTGTAGGAAGTGCTGTATAACAATGTTGGAAGTGCAAGCAGGTCAGTCATATTAGACTAAATACATTGTAAAGCCTCACAACAATTGCCTGATAGCATAGTGTACAGTGATCTTAACTGTAATGCTTTTGTCACACGCAGCAGGGCTTTGGATCCCAGGAGCGCCAGTGAGTTGTATGCATAATCATTCCACACAACTGCACACAGTCTGTTAGAATGTTCAGAGAGAAAGCTGTATGCATATATACACTTAACAACTGTACAAATTATGCTGGAATGCTCATATAGAAAGTGGTATGCATATTCATACCCCTCAACTGTTCCAATCTGCTCAGTCAACTGTTCCAATCTGCCCAGTATGTCCTAATAAATGGCCCACATCACCTGCCTTTTGCCCTGTTCCCCTGACAAATTTCCAATCTGTCCAGTATGTCCTAATAAATAGCCCACATCACCTGCCTTTTGCCCTGTTCCCCTGACAAATTAGTGTGATGATCCAAGAAATGTAGGCAGCTGTAAATGACATATAACTGATAGTCAGACTTGTACATAGTCAGAGAATGTACATGCAGACATACCTGTCATCCCAACATCTCATCCACTGTGTATGACAGCAGTCAGCAGTCTCAAAACATGTTGTATTGCACCTGCATCTTGTCAAGCCTGTACGTAAGACACAGGTCCCATACATACTAATCTACAAACATACCATTGTACAATATCATGCCATTGGGTAGTGTAATAATACATGTAAAGGACAGACCACTGCAGTGACTATGAATGTTGTGTAAACTACAAGGATTTATTAGTTGTTAACTGAACTCTCTCTCTCTCACCTTTACCATATGTGCAAAAATAACCGATTTACACAACTCATGTGGTATGTCTACACTCCTAACCTTTGTTGGGACATATGTCCTATTGGTTTATAAATATTCACATCTGCTTCTATGCATGTGCCATATTAAAATAACCCCGTATTGGTGTCCTGTTGCCATCAATGAAACATGCATGTTGATGTAATGGCCACTGTTTACCCATATATGCATGTGTTCTGCCTGCTCTGCAACTATTTTATATCTGGTGCCCTGGGTAATGGGAATATCTATGCATGCTGTTATAACTAATCATGAATGCTGTTGACTATTACTAACCCATATCTGCCTTAAGCATGCTACAACATAGCTCGTATGGGAAGGCCGGTCCCAGTGGACCCACCTGTTCCACCTCAGCTGGCCATGGCACCGGGCACCAGCACATCTGGGGCCCAGCCTGGGAACTCCTCATCCATTGGCCCTGCACCACCTTAGGGTGGAACCGTAGCAGGGGATGGGGCTTGGCCCCCCCCTGGGGGCGGGAGCAGACAGGAACCTGTCACTCATGGTATGGTCTGGGCCGTGGTGCATAGGGAGCATGACAGGGAGATTCGAGACTGCCTATGCCAGCTTGAAGGCCGAGTGGCGCAACTAGAGGGTGAGCTTGCCCCTCCTACACAGCCCCAGCACAGTCACCTTCTGGGCTGAGAAGGTGCAGTGGTGACTGCCCATGGGTGGAGACCTCAGTCCCACTGTATCCATTTGTGGGTTCATGGGCTTGCGACTTCCAAACACCCCTCCCCGTCCAAGGTGCCCCCCCCACATGTGTCATATACTGCCCCTGTATGCATCTTGTTTGTCTTGTCTGTCATCCTACAAAACCTATCCTCCCTGATCATACCTACTCTCCTTCCCCAACATCCCACTCTCACCTAAAAGTAAAAGAAAATAAGGCCAATCTGTTCCCGTAAAAAAAGTATGCCCCATACATAGCTGTCCATTTTGCACACGTGTTCACTGGACACATGTAAATGTTTCTAATTTGCATCACAACATACTGTTGTTGTCCTCACTCCTCTCTTAGGGTTGTGAGTGTCCAAATGTACCGCTGAATCGATTGCATATGTACAGCTGTTGCTATAGAAGAAATGGACAGCTATGGACCTTCCCTACACCCTACCTGCACATCCCTAGCTACCTTGCCTACTGTCTTTCCCTCTTTGTGCCCCTTTTTCACCACTTTCCTATCACCCATTTTTTCTTTTCTTTTAAAGAAATTAGCGCAGAGGTAAGTGGGAGTAAGCACTTTTAAGCAGCAGTGAGCGGGTTACAGCCTGTTTGCATGGGAGTAAGCACTGCCTACACAGGTTAAGCAATCAAGAAGGTAACTGAGTATAAGAAACTGTAACCAAAAGTAACCACTGCTTACTGTCGCCCAAACCCGCTCACAACTGCTTAAAAGTGCCTTAACACTTCCGTATCCAACGGCCCTCGTTCTGCCCAGCAACAAAGTAAACGGCCTCTGCAAGGCTCAAAACCAAGACCCTGCACACCACAGCCAATGTGATTTACCACTAAGCCATGACAGATACACAGACATTGGATGTTATCACAAACATAGCATCCAGCACAGTCATTCAACAGTATAGGAAATGTATTCTATTATGTAGATGTAAGTGTGTGTGTTTATGTCCAGATATATATACATACATAGATATAGATATGTCAAGAACATACCATGTGACAACAAAGCAGTAAAAAAGAATGAAAAGGGAAACTCCAGCAACTCTTTATTATGTAGTGTTGTTGTCCTATGTAATATCAAGATTCCCTCAGACAGACATGTGTCATTAATACACGCAAGCATTAAATACATTCCTTTGAGCATTTCATTTACAGTAACAAAACAGTTCCTGTACAATCATTATCTGAGAACAGTACTCAAGGTGCTGTGTGCAACATCATCATCATTAACAAGTTAAATGGGGTAACCATAGAGTGACCGGTAGTGTTGTGTGTACAATGGGGTTGTCTGTGTCATGTGTACCTGGAACCTTTAGGAGTCATGTGCATACCAGGACCGTGTGCCTGAGAGAGGGGTGTGGAGAACAGTAATATGTTGTGATGCAAGTTAAAAAGGTTACATGTGCCCATTGGACACGTGTGAAATGGACAGCTATGTATGGGGCAAATGTTGTTCTGGGAACAGATTGGCCTTTTGTTTCCATTTTTGTAAGGTGAGAGTGGGATTTTGGGGAAGGAGAGTAGGTATTCTCATGGAGGATAGGTTGGGTAGGATGACAGACAAGACAGCATACAGGGCGTTATATGACACATGGGGGGATACACCTTGGACGGGGAGGGGTGTTTGGCAGTCACAATCCCATGAGCCCCCAAATGGAAATAGTGGGATGGAGGTCCCCACCCATGGGCAGCCACCTGCCGTCACAGCCGCAAAGATGGCTGTGCTGGGGGCTGTCTAGGAGGGGCAGGCTCACCCTCTAAATGTGACATTCTGCCCTTGAGCTGGTGTAGCTGGCCTCAAAACCCCTTATTGAGCCCCCTATGCACCACGGCCTGGACTGTATGATGGCTGACAAGTTCCTGTCTGGACCTGCTCCCAGGGAGGGCAGGCCCCATCCTCAGTGGCGGTTCCAACAGAAGGTGGTGCAGAGCCAACATAGGTGGAGGTCCAAGACTGGGACCCAGACGTGCTGGTGTCTGGTGCCATGGCCAGCTGAAGTGGGACAGGTGGTTCCGCTGGGACCTCCAATCCCATACAGACTATGGTGTTGCAGTTTTAACATAGATAAGGCTTAGTAATAGTCAACAACATTCAGGATTACTTATAACAGCTTGCATAGATATTACCATCAACACAAGACAACAGATGTCATACATTTGCAGAGGGAGCACAACGCATGCATATATACTGCATGACATCTGTCCAAAGCATAGATGACTTGTGACTGCAGCTATGAACAGTGGCCCGCTATTGGCATGTCACTGTGATAACCTCAGACAGTGACAGTCATACCACTGTTTCATGTGACGTATGTCCAATCAGGGATACGATGGCAGTAACTCTCATCACTGTACCATATACTGACTGCAATCCACATACTATGCTTCTGCAGTTCACAGATGTGTGTTCTGTGAGTAACACAAGAAACAAATGGATCCACACACTGACCAGTCCACAGATGACCCTACAGATGGAGGTTTCCTCAGAAACAAAGCACTGTCTTGTCAGTTATTAAAACATGCAGACTAGCCATTACCACACACAACTTGTTAAATTGGCAGTAGTCTGAATGAAGCATAGCTACACTTACATGCTGTAATCATGTCTGGCACATCACCCTCCCGTCTTTAGGCCATTTTTCACTGTGTATGTTGTTTGAGGAATATCCAGATTTCATCTGTGATGCTGTTTACCAAAACTCCAGTTCCAGGTTCCACTCACAGCGACTGTCATGAGCAAACACCAACATGATGATCCTAAATATTTTACTGTGTTACCATGCAATTGGCTCTGGGAATGTCACCACAGCTGTTCCACATGCAATCAGCTAGAGGAGGACTGCAATAGATGCAGAGGCCATCACCTGATCATGACCATCACTTACAAAACACAAGCTGCTGCTGAGCAGGTGTACATCTCCATATCCACCAGAGAGTGTGTGTGAGGGACAAACAGAGGAAAAGTACATCAGCGAAGGGCTTGGAGACTAAAACCTAAGCATCGTCTGTCATGCACCTACCAGCACAGGGGTTCAAACCCCTGACTGACTAGCCATTACTATTGCAAATGCATACAGTTACTCCATGTGCAACATAGCCAACATGTTGATGTGCTGTAAGAACATATATGTGTGCAGGTGAGCAACATCCGCAACAGAGATATAGTAGACATACATTAGGTGTAGCACACATGGTTGACCACATGAACAGATGTCATTGTCAACACAACTACAGTCTCTAAGGGACTCAGACACATTGGCACACTTTGGCAGGCTCACAAATACACTTCCTAACTACTTAGTTTGCCGCACTACGGTAATGCACAGGTATTACATGCACCACAGGGGTTATCCTGAGGTTCTATGGGCTAAGGCATGTGAACGTGTCTGACATCAGTCAGTATGCCAATGGGAGTTATACTGGGTGTGACTGTGGTTGGGAACATCATACCCCACACGCAGACACAAGGTGCCAGTACTGACATGCATGTGTGCATTGCTTCATGTGTGTGTAGTGGCTGGCTGTGGAATATGGCTGTACAAGGCTGGGTGAGGGGTAATCCTTGGTATCAGGCCACCTGACAATGGTCTGCAGTGTGGTTCAGGGATGTAGTGTCTGCAATGTCCCACACAGATGGGTATTGTATTAACTTTCCTGTCATCCTGGTTACTATTGTGTGTGGCCATGCCGTGTCTGTGTTTGATAGTCCCTGACATGGATATTGCCTGGGATGTGCACGTCACACATTAATGTACAGTGACATGTTTAAGTGTACCTGGTTTGCCTGGCACATGTTGTGTACACAGACTGTTATCATCAGATGTGCTAATCCTGGCCCGGTGTGGCAGGACCTGCTAATAGACAGCAGGTTGACCCTGCACCTGCATTGATAGCATGACACAGGTATTTCCTGGTGTTAGTGGCATCTGTCCATACAGGGCATGTGTATAAGGCATTGTATGTCCTTTGTGGATCACATTTGATGGCACAGCATATGTTGCAGGCGTCCAGTAGGGAACATAGTGAAGGCACATTGTCCACAATTATGTGCCTATTTTACTGGTGGACAGGGTGCCATGCCCTCTGCAGCCCATTGCATTCATACCGTGCCTTCTATCTGTCAAAAACGTTCAGGGTAATAGCAACATAGTGGGATTTTCTAGGCAAGTGTGTTTGTGTATGACACATGGGTTCAGACCGTATACTGGGTAATAGTAGGGGTGCTTACTTTGTTCACCAGGCCTTTTGCCAGATGTAGGGGTATGGCTTGCAAACACAGTCTCTTGGCTGATTGAAATCTGTAATCCTCGTGAGGTGGACATTGTGACATATAATATGGCCACCATATAGGAAAATTACAAAAACTGCTCTTCAACATGTCCAGTGGTTAGACACTCAAAGCCACCTCCACACAGGCTCTGACTGTCAAACACACACAAACCTGCCAACTCTTGGACTAGAACTCCTACTTAACTAGTTTATCACACTATAGCATTACACAGTTATAGAACATGTTACAGAGATTACTGGGCTACCCCATTCCCAAAGGTGTATTTCACAAGGAATGACATCAGCAGGGTTACCAAAGAAGGGCAACTCAAATTTCCTGCAAGTGAGTAGCCCAAAATGCATTCCTCACAAAAGAGACAGTGAGACACACACAACACATCCACAACTGAAATGTGTGGGTATATAACCCATGACCAAGATCTATGCCACCCTACTGCATGGAGATGTTATAGGACACACCACGAGGATTACAAGGGTACTCATTCCCCAGAGGTGTATTTGACAAGGAATGACATCAGCAGGATCACCAATGTAGGGCATTGTAAATGTCCTGTGAGTGAGTAGGCTATAATGCATTGCTCCCTACACAGACATTGAAACACATTAAAAACACATAACTGCCATGGTTGTGGATGGAACCCTACCACAGTTCTAAATCACACTCCAGCAGGACACAGTTACCCGAAGTGCTACAGAGATTACTGGATTACAGCGGTCCCAGAGGTGCATGTCTAGGTGGGTGACATCAGCACCCTTGCCAAAGTTGAGTATTTGAATTGTAATGGGTGTGCATACTCTAAAAAGCATTGTTCCCTTCTCAGACAGGCAGACAGACACACACACAGTTGGTAAGTCTGGGATTACAACACCTAACAAATTAGTTTATCACGCTACAGCATTATACAGTTACAGGGCATGCTACAGAAATTATTGGATTACAGCGGTCCCAGAGGTGTATTTCTAGGTGGGTGACATCAGCAACTTGCCAAAGTTGAGTATGTAAATTGTAAGGAGTGTGCATACTCTAAAAAGCATTGTTTCCTTCTCAGGCAGATAGACACACACACACACACACACACACACACACACACACACACACACACACACACACACACACACACACACACACACAGTTGACAAGTCTGGGATTAGAACACCTACCAAACTAGTTTATCACATTACACAATTACAGGACAAGCTACAGAAAATACTGGGTTACTGCACTCCCAGAGGTGTATGTCTAGGTGGGTGACATCAGCAGGATTGCCAAAGAAGGGCATTTCAAGTGTACTGCGAGTTGTACATGCCTTTTACCTGTGTGTACCCACAGCTTACTGTCGCGAAAACACATTTACACCTGCCGAAAAGTGTCTTATTCAGTTCTTAATGACATTATCAACAACCCTTGCAATCTTGAACCCTGGACCATGCACACCAAGGTCATCGGGCTTACCGCTAATCCATTTGGGTTGTATACATGCTTTATGGTTTTTATAATACACATTTTACTACAGGTATTCCACAATACTGAAAACAAATGGCACAGTCACTTTGTGTACATATATACAGTACCCTTGAATGTATTGTACTCTGTGAAACAACATAGACAAGTCTACATATGTACAACTGTTATAACTAAATACTAAATACTTATATACACTTATGGGACGTGTACACACACACACACACACACACACACACACACACACACACACACACATATATATATATATATATATATATATATATATACACATATACACATATGCATATACACAGACACAGCTATAGCCATATATATATAAACATGTCCAAACACCGTTTGTGACACAGAAGGGTTCCAAAGGAATTGACGTGTATGCAAAACAGAGGAAACTCTTGTTTTATAACATTTAAATCTTAATTAGTTCACCAGAGAAGGGATGGTTGTTGTGTATGTGGAGTTTGGGGTGGGGAATGATGGCTAAGGAAGTGTACCCCGGGGATTGTGGAGTTCGTGTGGGGGAATGATGGGTATGGACATACACCCTGGGGACCACATCTGTGTCACTGCTCGACAGTGGCACAGGAAAATAACATACCCAACAGTAGTCATTCTTGACTGTCTATTCTTTTCTATTCCTAACTATGTAATAATTTGTAGACTCCACTCACCACAGATGACTACCATGGTGTGCAGCATGTTAAAAGACATAACACATGCATATGCCTGGCTACAGGGTAGTCACACACATACAAACACACACACTTACCAGTATTGTGCTTACAAGTCTTGCCTATGTAAAGGTAACTAGTAGAGTGGTATGCAGTTGAGGTATGTCCACAGAACCCATACAATTACACTTACTCTGATTCTGCTTCTGAGCTGGGTGACATCACAAGACTGATTACTTGCAGTGGGGTGGGGGAAAAGGGTGGTTTAGCAGATGACAAGGATAAAGGCCAGTACAAAAGGTGGTTTCTCTTTGGAAAGCGGTAAAACCCGCCATCATGACAGGATGCAGACACAAATACACACACACAACCACACACAGCCATTTGCTGACACACACACACACACACACACACACACACACACACACACACACACACACACACACACACACACACACAAAGTTGCTAGTGGCGGGATCAGAACTCCTACTTATCTACAGATCACTATTACAGTACTATGCGGTTACGAGACACGACACAAAGATTGCACATTTCAAGGCAGTCAGAATGCCCTTCTAAGATTGAGGACATCAACAGGGATACTGACTGATGTACATAGCTATAAACCTGTGTGTTTAAAGTAGGAGTCCATTATAACCTGTATGCAAAATCAAGACACGTCATCTGCAGGTAAGACATAGGTAGGCCTGAGAGGTATAGTTGTAGCACAACAAGCCCTGAACTGGAGTATGTCCATCTGTGGAATGGACAACTACTATTACTATACAGGGTTACAGTGGTCATGCTGATACACATAGAATCACAGGACTTGTTTGGATGCATTGACTCCAATTGCACAAGGTCACAGTGGGCATGCTCATACACTTAGTAGCACAGGGCCGTTTGGGATGCACTATGACTACAACTACACAAGGTTATACTGGGCATCCTCATACACTTAGAAGCAAAGGGCTTGTTTGGATGCACTGACTCAAATTACACAAGGTTACAGTGGGTACGCGCATACACTTAGTAGCACAGGGCTGTTTGGGATGCACTCTGATTCTAACCACAGAAGGCCACAGTGTGCATGCTCGTACACTTAGATGTACAAAACACATTGGTTATGGACTCCTATTGTAAACAAACAGGTTTACAGCTATGTACATCTTAACTGTCAGTATATATGCACATCGTACAGGTTTACTACCAGATACCTGTATGTGGCCAGTAAATGATATATCTGCATCTGTGCTGTGTGATACACATGCATATGTGTACATGAAGTACTGCCATATATATGTGATGTATACGCAATCATGCATTTGTGGAAGTGACAGACAGTAGGTTAACTGGTGCACACAGGTGGATGCTAAGTACAGCATGTGTCACACACATTGCTGCCCTGAAAGGCAAAAATTGATATCAGGTTATGGACAGTGGCATTATGCTTGGAACAGTGGCATGTGCAAGCATAATATGTGAGCCCCATTGCCTAATGGTACTGAGGTGCAGGTGTCAAGATGACCTCTCCCGGCTGTGTTAGTAGTTGTCATTATTAACAGGACCACTCCACTAAGCATACCTGGCATTGATCATCTACACAACGTCTGCTGCTGTCCATCACCTTAGATGTAGCATTTGATACCAAGCACAATACTGCCACTCACAATGATGTCATGGTACGAGTGGCAACTGCTTGACCAAAACAATGAGCCAATGTCCTGCTGTAATTATGATGTTGTCCAGTGTCTGTCATTCTGGGATGTCATGACTGGAAGAAGACATGCCTTTGTCATAGAGCACATGCATCCATGATTTAGGGTGTGTGGATAATACCTAGGTCGCATTTACCCATTTAGTGGCATTCCACAGCACAAATCCTAAGCAGAGAGGTAACACCATGACACCTACAAGACAATTGCATTGGATGCTTATGCTAACCAGTGCTAGATGTGTGGCTTTCATAATCCATTTACTTAATGTAGACCCTACAATGGGGAATACTGACATCTGTGCAGTGAGGAACACGTGGCTGAAGGCTCTGTAGTGCACAATAGCACTACCACCATATAACTCAGATCCAGACATGCGGGCCATGACACTGGTATGGACCACTCCAGGTGGTGGTGTCCACATATTCATAAAGGCTACTCATAAGTAAAGACCACTGCTGTGGCATAATTCATTACAGATGTGTCAGGTACAGGTGACAGTGGCAAAAGCTGCATTCTATGTAGTATCCTCATATACATCTACCACCATGTCCTCAGACTACCAACAGACATCAATACATGTGGTATGAAATAGTATGGTAGAACACCAAATAACGTTCGACTGGTGGACTGTACCTAGCCCTACATCAACTGTGCAAAGTACCCATGTACTGGCAGAGTTGCATAATGTGTTATGCAATGCAATAATACCACTGTTTGTAACCAGGTCGGTTGTACACATACCATGGTCCTTTGGATGTTATCAGCATTAACACAGTTGACTGTTGCTGTACACCAGTAAACAACACCCTCATGGTTGGATATGACCTAGATGTACCTGCCCTGGATATGTACATCCCACACTCATACAACATAAATGAGAATACCATTGCTGTTGCTGTCCTTTGTACATACAGGTGGCTACATTCATTACACCCATGCAAATGGAAGATAGGTCCATGGCTGCTGAATGCTAACAGTACATATGGTTTGATATCTATGTTGACAGAGGTAATATTCCCTCTCTACTAGTCACCCATGACACCTATCATATCATACAACAACCCATGTGGCATGTATGTCATTAGACATGTCCACCAAATGCAATGCCTACAAACATACCCAAATAACAGGATCATAGGACCTACACACATATTCTGTATTGACAGACTCAAGGGAATACAGCTGTGCTCTGTATGTTCCTGTGTAGTTGCAGGTGATATGTCCATGACATGTACAGCCATGTGTGCCCACAGCTCCTACATATACCCCATGTCAACAATTGCAAGCCATGCATGCTGTGTGCTGTTGGGACATTAACCTTATTATCAGAATAGCCAGAATGTGCTGTGGTGAGATGTTTACAAGCCACAGACCTTGCACATGCTTGTATAAGTGTAATGCCTAGCTCAAACAGAGCACATTGCTGGCACTCTTCAAGTAATCATGAGGTGTGTGTGGCAAATATGATGTGCTCACTGTTGACCATTACAGTGCCCTGGCTTCACAGTGGAACTGTCTACTAACAGTTTGTGGGATTGTGACATGGAATATTGCTGTGTGTGTGTCTTGCTGATGTGCTGTTGGCATAAATGTACACTTGGTTACTCAGTGAAGGTGGTTGTGTGTGTCCTATCAGTACATGAATACAACATCCATTATGGTGTAATGCTCAGCTAGGTTTCACACATGGTGTGGAATGTATCCATTTGACCTGCTAGTCCACTTACTGATGGGGACTGCATATGTGTACATGTATTGATGTGTGTTTAGATTCCATGCATGTGCAGTGTCTGATGTTTGAAGGTGACTGTTGTCTTAGTACATCATGCAGTTGCAATGCAGTCTGAACATTGCCAACTGTATATGGTGATACGCTCAAAGTACAGTAAGCTGTACTTTAGGTATGGACAGATGTTTGGACATAACTACTAAGTGATGGGCTACTTTGCAGATAAATGATTACTGTGGACAGCTCACATGTGTGTTACAACCATTCCTACAAAAAATCTGTGTAACTGCTAAGCTGTGGTTTTGTTAATTGAAGGGGAAGACACGCAAAGTAGAATGCAGTAAGGGTGACACTGAAGGCAAACCTCTTGACACCTGGAACAGTAACACCTCCCCTGTGTATATATTGTGCATATATCGGTACAGTTGGCAAAGGATAGAGTCAGTACACTTTGTAGCGCATGCGATAGTGCTGTCACTCTGTAATACCTATCATGAGATAGGCAGGTGTTTGATTCACAGTGCTGGCATGTGTGGGTGTGTGTGTGTCTATATATGTCACGTATGGTGGGGAATACATCCCAAATGTTTTTCACTCTCCTGTACACTGTTGTAGTTATCTGTACAGAGTGAAGTGTAGAAAGCAAGACATAGGCAGGTTTTTGAATCACACATGTCAAGTGTCTGCATGTGTGTGACATAGTTGTATATCTTTGTGAATGCTGCAGTGTGTGTGTGTGTCTGTGTATGGCTGTCCGGTCCCTGGAGTGAGGCTGTATTTTACCATAGTGAAATGATAAGACCCCCTCTCCCCATCTACTCAATGCAATCTAGTATCCCTGTTGATGCCATCAATCTTAGAAGGGCATTCTAACTGCTGTAAACATGTATGCCCTGGGGTGAGGCTTGTTGTTACATAACCTACTGATGGACCCCCCCTCTCCCATGCACTCACCGCAATCTAGTATCCCTGTTGATGTTCTCGATCATAGGCCATTCAGACTACCTGTACATGTGTAATCTCTATGGCACGTCTTGTAATTGCGTAGCACTATAATGATGATTTGCACATAGACAGCGGTTCTCATCCCAACACTGGCAACTGTGTGAGTGTGTGTGTGTGTGTGTGTGTGTGTGTGTGTGTGTGTGTGTGTGTGTGTGTGTGTGTGTGTGTGTGTCAGAGTGTGTGTTACTGTATCTGTGAATTTGTGGGTGTGTTACTGTGTCTGTGAATCCCTGAGTGTGTGTGTATGGATCCTGTCATGAGAGCGGGTATTATTGCTTCCCAATGAGAAGCTACCTTGACCCTTGTCATCTGTTAAACCACTCTTTTACCTCCTCTCCACTCCAGGTAACTATACCTGTGATGTCACCCACTATGGATGTGACGGCTCTGGCCACAGTAGCTTACTACACAGCTATCATGCTCTTGGATCATTAGATCAGTAAACATGTTTGAAACGTGGGAGATTATAACTGTGATATGGAAGCTACAAAGTGCATGCAGGTATTGTCATACAGACCTGTGAGTAGTCTACATTTACATATGTGACACTAACTGCAAACACTGACATCCCCCGACACATGCAATTACACCTGAAAGCGAAAGGCAGAACATCAAGATCAACATGCAGTTACTGTTGTTACACATAATACATACCGTCGAAAGTATAAAATGTATTCTAAAACTGTAGTACATAGTATGTCTGCTGCCTCTCAACACCACTCAACAATTGTAATCTACAATTGTCCTCCTAGTATGTTCAACCTGTGCATCAGACCATATGAGCATGTCCCTGCACTGATGGTGTGGATGACAGGGATGCGGCACAGGCATCATCATATGCACAGGGTGATAATGTTTGCCAGATGCTTAGTCTGCACCATTGGATGACATTATGTGTGTGGGTTAGGGCCTTTGATCTCATTGGGCATGTGTGGATGTTATGTGTGTGTGTGTTGAGGTGCCCTGCATTTGTTTCTGGTGTGTGCGTGTATGTATGCACACAGGTCTGGCATGTGTCTGGCCTATACAGGGGTATTATTGACAGCTGCAGACTGCACAGGGCAGGTTTCACAGATCACGGTGTCTGGGCACAGCCACGTGACCTGCGCCTGCCAGGGGTTGCATGGGCACTACCAGGCAGAGGTCCAGATTGGGTACTGTCTAATGACACATGTCCACTGGAACCATGTCCCTGTTGGGACTGGCCAGGACCACATGCACGTGGCCTGCTGTGTCCTGGTGTGGACAGCACAGCACCAGCTGCACTGCTGCTGCTACAGCCACTATGGAAGTGGGCATGTGAAGTAGCATGTTCACGTAAACCTTCAACAGGTAATGTAGCTGGCCTAGGTCCATGTGTCTGACGCCTCACTCCTACCAGATGTTCCAGCCCAGACATTCCACGCTCGAGGATTGACATGCCACGGTCAAGGACTCCCACCATTTCACCCAATCGTCTATCCAAAACATCTGCAAGATGATGGTGAGCATTTACAATTGCCTGGATGTTGTCAGTTAAAGAATGGACAGCAGCCCTCTGAAGCCTCATACCTTCTCTGTTGTGCTATTCAGCACGTGCCTGTGCCTCCATTACAGCCTCAAACATGCATCTGTTTACACCAGCTGATGTGTTATGTTTTGCAGGGACATGTTGGCCAGAGGTCCTCCTACAAGCAGCACTGAGCACATGCCTGTGTGGGTCATCACCATTCAGTTGGCTGGGATCATGGTGTGCAGGCACACCTTCCATAATCTCCACGCTTTCCTATTCCATGCTACCACCCACCAACTCTCCTTCCTCTATGGCCACTGGTGATGGGGTATGTGTAGGCATGAGATCGGTGTGCAGGGATGAGGGGGATGCAGGTGGAATGGCAACCAATGGCACAGTTTCAGCCACTGACAACCCTGCCTGTGTCTCAATCATACATTCATCATCACTGCTAGAGTCTGTGCAGACACTAACAGGTGGACCGCAGGAGGGCAACGCACCTACATCAACACCTGTGAGGGGCAGACAAGAACTGTACATTACAAGTTATACAGCACATGCACACACACACAGACACAGACACACAGACACACACAGATACACACAGATACACACACACACACACACACACACACACACACACACACACACACACACACACACACACACACACAGATGGTATGGCACCCAACAGCATTCAACATGCATGTGATATGGCAGAAGGCATAGTGGTAGTTATCATACATCCCTGAGTTGCACACAACAGCATGTATGTGTTATAGCAGAAGGCATGCACCTTACACAATTATAGTAGTAGTTAGCATACATCCCTGTGTTGCACCATTTGTGTTAGTAGGTTATGCCCCAGACCTGTAACACAATGCATGCACTATGTACCGTTCATAGCTTCATAGATTAGTACTAGGTTAACTGCCCTTGCAAGCCATTTTAAGCTTAGCCAATTATCCCTTGTGAGACTCAAACCCTGCACCTTGTGTTTGTAAGGCAAACACCTTAACCATTAAGCCAACCCTCTCAACCCTCTAAAGATTATATCACCCCAGATGGGACTCAAACCCACAATACCTGGCTTAGGAGGCCAATGCCTTATCCATTAGGCCACCATTGCACAGCACTGCCATGTTTTGTGTAACATACCCCATATGTTAACAGACCATCACTAACCTTTGTACATCTGCCACTGATGCTTTGTGTTGGCCACTGCCCCTATGTGTGAGGAGGACATGAGCAGAAGAGTATGTTGAGTGAATACTATGTTTGCCTGAGCCCTAGCTTGCATATCTCCCCCAAAGCAGTGCATGTTTATTCAACATTATTCTGCTTACCCCTGAGCTGCGTCTGCAGACAATGTGCATGTGGCTGTACACACATGTTCGACTTGGCTGTCCCTACTTTGCAATGGTGCCACAGACCAGCACTGGTTGACAGTATACAGCCTGATGTGTAGCATATGTCCTTGCCAATCACATGTAGTATGACACGTCTTCTGCTGACGTGTTGAATGACATGCATACATGTTTAACACAATGGTGTCCTTTCATATATACAGTGAGGTAATGGTGTCCCAATGCAGGGATGCATTATACTAACATGGACCTTCAGCTGATGTAATGTTGTCAGTCCACCCAACAGATATACAGTGGCATACTGCACATTGAGCTGATGTGCATAGCCACTGCAGGGCATCATGTGGCTTCACTATTGCTATACAGTGTGAGTTACAGACACAGTTCATAGCCATGACTGTGTTCAGATACAATACATATCTAATGTGGAATGTGACCCACGTCACTGAGGTGTATACTCACTAAACTCTAATGTGGAATGTGTGACGCAGATCACTGAAGGGTATACAGATGATACCCCTGCACATCTGCAACCATATTGCTGATGCCTGGCAACTATGCCCAGACATGGATAACTTAGCAGTACTCCATATCCCACATGCCATCTGTGTACCTCACACATATGAGGAGCAAGCATGACAGTGATGTCTGACACCAGCAAGGTGAATGTACTGTATCTGTGGCCTGATGTGGTTGTATGTGTATGTTGTGCAACACATGTATGTATTTGGGTACTGTATAAGTGAATGCTTTCATGTCATGACACACTCATGATGTTCAAAACATGTTATGTGGTGGTTTGATGTCATGCCTACACAAGCTGTGCACAGGCCTGTATGATGTTTAGTGTTTTACATCTGCAATATCGCCATTACACAAAGGCCATAGTTGTATTGTTTCAGTCCAATGTACAGCAGGGTGTACACACATGTACATCACTTCTACTGTGTGTGTTGCTTCATGTCTCTGGCCATCCTCCATGGCCATGTGTAAACATGTTTTGCCCAGTGGTTGCGATGGGCATCTATTTCACATGTCAGTGTTGTCCCATATGACATACACCCATAGATGTCATATGCTCCACTGAGGACAGGGTTATGCAGACAAAGGGTGGTATGTTTGGAATGTGAGATATCATGTTTTGCAGGATAGTTAAGCAGTGTTGAAGTCAGCCCACTAAATGTCATGGACATGTCAGATAGCACATGATATTGTGTGACATTCATTGCAAGGGTATAATCCACAAGGGTGAATCCTGTGGGCTGGTCATACTCCAGCTCCAAAACATTTAGAGTGTGTGCACATATATGCTCTCTGTATAGTACTGCTTGTATTCCCCACATGTGTAATGCTGATCTGTAGTACATGTCCCTACAGTGAGCCACACCTCCAGCATTATATTTACAGCTGTCCACACATCTGGCAATGACAGTTTGTAAGGTTTAATGTAGGTGTTTTATATAGTCATCAATTATTCCACATGGGTAACCACTGTGTTGCATTGCAGGTCTAACCTGTATATATTAACAGGGCCACCATACATTATGTGTATGTGTGTTAACTTATATGATCTGTGCATTATCGAGCTTGATAAATAATAACAATCTCACCTGCAACAGGCTGCTGTCACTGCAAAATGAAAGAGGTACCTAAATAGGAGTGTCACAGCAGTAAGATCATTATCCACACGTGTGTGATAGCTACAGGGTGCAATGTGCATGTTAGCACATAAGCCAGTACAATAGACTATACTATGGAGTATGCACATCTGTGCATACATAGAGTAGCAAGCTATGGTATGTGGCATGTGTGCATACATGCCTTGCATATGATGTTACATTACATATTGTACAGTAACACATATAACTATATGAAATATAGTTGTGTTATATGTGCAGTAGTGCCTTATCAGGCAACTCCAGGCTCAGTGGTTGTAAGACACCCACCTCAACAATACCAGCTAAAGCTTGTGGATGGAGTTCTGCAGGTTTCCCCAGGTTGGCCAGTAGCTCCTCGTTACATGTGAGTGGAGGCTGCATGAGTGGCCACCCACCTTTTGCACCTTGTTCCCTGGCGATTGCATTTGCACGCTGTTTCGCCCATCTAACAATGTCGTTGCAGTGTCGGTGGACCTGCAGATAGGTGCAATTGTGGCTGCCAACATCATTTACCCTCCTGCGCAGTTCCTCCCAGTGGGCATCCTGCTGCTGTGCATCCTGTGGCACATGGCTGAAGAGTGTTACATGGTTGTCGAGGAGGTATGGAATGAGGACCTCATCCTTCAAGCGGGTGTATGGTGGCAGCCTGGCATGCAGCATACCTGGAAGACATAATGATGGAGACAGGTCACAGTAACTCATAGAGAAGTACAGAAGTACAGCTGAACATACATGTGTATCACATTTATTAAGATTACAAATATGTCTTTGAAAATCTACATGACACTAGCACCACTGACATATTTAACTCACACACATTTGACACGTACTGGTGATTTGATGTTATCACCATATATGTGTGTGTCAAGTGATGACATTGCTCATATTCCATGTGGATGTTGCCTTGATGTGGGCATGTCTGTTTGCCTGTACTGGTGTCTTTACCTATCAGCACATGCCTGGATGTGTTCACATTAATGCACTAGACCTTAATGCTGTGTATATGTCACATATATAGTCATACACAGCCTTAAGGGACATGCCCTGCAACCCTGCAGACTTGCTCATGGAAAGTTTTACATGTATGTGTTTGCCATATACATCTACATGGCACTGTACAGCAGTTTAGCATCCTGCCATGTATTACCTGTGTTGCACATGTGAAACACATGGGACAATGGGTAGCTTGATGGTATTTGCAGGGTTGGACATCAACTATAGCATGTATGGTCATAGTGAACTAGTAGGCTATATGCCCTGGGCCATTTATGAGCCTAGGCTAAAAGGTTAATTAGCTGTAGCCAACAGACAGTTAAGTTAAAGTGGCCAGTCCAAGCAGTGTCACAGAACTGATCCACAAGGTTACTGATATATTTGCCATGTGGTCATCACACCATATCTCAAAGAGGGGCAATGTGCAGCTTTGCTGGACAGGGATGCATAGTATGGCAGGAGTATGTAAAGTGTATGGGACAGGGATCAGTCAGGCATGTTGTAATCCTTGTACTAGAAAGGTGGATGTCCATGAAGTATGTGTTTTATTTGAAATCAGGATGTGTATGTGTAGCATGTCCAACATCTCTGTGTTGGACATGGCTTTATTCAGGGTAGGCATCATGCTACACAGTGGATCTAGGGATTGGGTAGGCCGGTGTTGGCCATCTGAACACAGCCAATAACCCTTAAAGAAAATATGTGATCTATTATGGGTCACTTGAGTGTTGAGTATGGCTGAGCAATGATCTCTATATTCATGGATGGCACCCTGTCATGATTAGGGGTGCCACCTATGACTACCTGACTGGTGTGGTGAAGTAATTATCAAAGGAAAGACTACTGTCCAGCTGCATCCCATATACACACAGTTTCCATTATGTTGACCGCTGCCTCGGTGGTAGTTCATGGGTACAGGGTTTTTAACATAGGGGATGACAATGCAACACTTAGCTGTCAGATTGTGGCTATACATCACACACCACACATCTGACCCACAAAGGCCCTTCTGTATGTTGCCTGCAGCACTCATTGAGTCAACCATTGCTCCTTGTTCATAGTCATTTGCACACTTCAATAGGCAGATACCTTCTGTGTTAGTCTGTGTGGTATAGATAACAATGAGGGGGAGTACCAGGAATTAACCCTGTATTACTGTAGCTGGCACTGGTTTGATGTGCGTGTATTAGTCAGACACCTTCTGCAGTGTTGGTTCTGCCAGCAGTCCAGTTGCCAAACACTCCTGTGACATAGGAATATACACATAGTTTACTGAGTGTAGCTGGAACACAGTATGATTGATGGTGTCCTAAGACCTGGCAAGGTCATGATATGGTGTGTGAATCAACCTTACTGTCATCTACATCTGTACTGACTACATCAAATAAGTTGATCAAGGTTCATGGCCTTACAGACCAGACTCAGCAGGGTAGTAGTGCACTATTTCCCATTATCGGTGGTGTCTCCCCCTTTGTGGGGTGTGATAACTGTTGCTGAGCAACATTCAGTGTGTACACAGCCTGACATGAAGCTATGATTGAACATGATGTGTATGTGGAGAGCAAATTGTTCTGACATTTGTTTAGGTTACACCCTGGGATGTTGACAGGTCCCATGCAAGCTGTATGTATGGCTTTAGAGAGTGCAACTTGTACCTGCATAGTTGTTATTACAGGAGCTCTGCAGTGTACATGGATATATAAATATGTGTACCTGTTGGGGGGGAGGTGAGTTTGGGTTTAGGTTATCCAAGACCTTATCTGGATGAACAGGTGCTATTTCTGTAGGTGCAGTACTTCTCATGCCATAGTGCTGTGAAGCACGGCAGGTCTTGTTGTTGCCATTACAATTCATGACACAGCTATATAATGCTCTGTGGTTGGCCACATAATATGTGGCTGAATAGTTTCACAGTGGCTTTGTGTGGCTTTATATGGTGTATCTGCATCTTACTGAGAATGACCAGGGATCACCTCCACTCATGTATGTTTACTGTTGCAACAGTTACTACCTTATGTAGTACACTTTAAGGCAGGGTACCACCAGTTTGCCTTCCTGTTTGTGTTTGGTTGGATCTTGACTCTTTCAATGGCACAATCACTGCACTTATTTGAGTGCTTAAAGTGCATTTGTGTAGGATTCAGCATTTGCACATGCATTGTCCATCTGCATGGGTGCCATGACAGTCACCACTTTGCTCTTAAGATGCATAACATCGGCTTTGGAGACTGACTATGTGTAGCATACTGTTAGCCCTGTTTGTATGACTATGGTGATCCAGGTCATTGGGGTTGATGACATCCAACATGCATTGAGCACGTGTTGGTACATGAGTCTTCGTAGTTCATAATGTGTAATCCAATATAACTACTGTCTGTTTATTTTAACTGTGGAGCTTTTCTCCCCGGGCCTCCACTGAAAATGGACCTACGTCCAGTTGGACACTCCCAGTCAACAAATGTAAATAAATAAATAAATAAATGAATAATGGGATAGTTGGGAGTAGCCATTATTATGGTTTTCTGTCTCAAACCTAATATTCCCCATTACAGCACAATATGACAGTTGGGAATTCTGAGGCATGGTGGGTTATCTGTCGCAAGGTGCAATTTGGATTACACTTTGGCACAAAGGTAGTTGCTCAGCATACTGCATCTGAAGATATGCAAGTGCAACTAGCTTGGGGGTGTAAATGTCCTTCAGGAATATGGACACACCTGAGGCCTGTGTGTTCCAATAAAGGGTAATGGCCAAGAGGTGAGGTATGTGTTATAACATGGTCATGCAGGGGTGCTCTCTGGACCGTTGAGCCATACCTCAGTCACTGCACAGATATGTTCTCCATGTTAAGGATTGACGTAAATGAGTCTATATTGAGTTTTTGAAATGTATCATTGAGTAGCGAGACCCGCAGTTTATTGCTTGGCTGTCCCTGTTACAGCAGTGGACTTTCACTGGAACTTTGTATGATGAAGGCACTACAGGGGAAGCATGAGCCCTAGCCAGTATCCAGATTCCCAGGGGTGACAGGTGTAGGCCCTGTCTGGCAAGACATCATGGTCTATCAACCATGTTATCCCAGGCAGAGAGATACTGGATACCCTCTGAATTACACCAGTACATTAGACAATTGTGGAATACAATCCTTTTGTCCCTGTTCTGCAGTATCATTCTGGCCAATGGCAGAATGCTACCCAGGCCTTGGGACATACCTGCATGGGCTACAAGACCTGACAGTTCCTACATGTGTGTTTCCATGCAGTCCAGGCTACTGCATCACAGGTCCTGTACAACAACACGGAATATGCCAGAGCCATGTGTATAGTACAAAAGGTGGTCTGAGTGTATGGGTATGTGGCTAATCATAGGAGACAGGCAGCTGACAGTATGTTTGCCCTCATATAGCTTGGTGGGTAACATAGTGCTAGAGTTTGCATTCACAAATGAGTACTGTTGGGCATGTTTCTCGCCATGTGTTCAGAGGTGTGGCACAATTATGCAAACTATGTCATACAGTTTTTGTATTTTGTTGTCTGTCTATTCCAGCTTGGGACATCTCTTGCTTGGCCAGATACTCAGAGGCCTCTGTGAATGTGTGTGATTTCTGGTGGTATGTGTGAGTGTCCTTACTGTGTTCTGGTAAGGGTATGTGTTGGTTGTGGTGATGAGATGCATGTGTTAACCTACACCTCATGACTGTCCAGTCCAGTCATGGCTGTAGACTGGACTGCCATCCAGTGTACCCCTGTAGCTGCTTCCCAGACAATATGTGGGGTATGGTGTTAGTTGGGTTTGGCAGTGTACATGGCATAGAGATTACATTCCCCCAGGATGGCCACATACACAAAGCTGCCATTAGTAAACACCAGCAGCTGACTAGGTGACATGCCTGTATGAGCATTCAGTACAAGTACCAAGTACTGTATTTAGTTTACATATTGCTTATGAAGATGTTTTAGACAGTGATGCTCACAAGTAAATATTTGTATTATGGACGTAACAACACTGGCTATTACAGAAACATAGTGGTTACCTTTAGCAGTAATCCTCCTCTGAAGACCACATCACATCTTGATAGTTGATTACAGATGATGCAAGTGTCAACAGATCTCTATCCTTTTCTGGGAATATACTCACATATCCACCAGAACCATGAGCTCTGTTGGACACAGACACCCACTCCACAAATAGAGTCAAGTATCAATAGACTCTGCTGCCACTATCAACATGATCAGGATATAATCAGATAGTGTAAGCCATCACCTATGAAGTAGCTGTTTCACATGGGCAGCGGTCTCCTACATCTTACACTCCTACTGCAGATGTTACACTGGAGTTACAGATGATATGCAACCTGTTTCATTACCAGTACTGTGCCCAACCTTACATACAGTATTTGCAAGCAGCTGTTAGGTTGGCAATGAGAGGTTAGGCTATACAAACCTGAAAGTTCAACCAGTGTGACTCTACTCTCAATATCCACTCTATGTAGGTGTGCACATAGCCATTTGGGCCAGACCTGTAACAAGGGTCACTACACATTTGCATAACATGTACACATGCACAGCTGTAATTGCTTGCAAATGATACTAGTGAGGTGGATATGACATGTCTTATGTGCATGGATAGTTACCTAGCTCTTCCAATTTTCTTTGCTATCATGCTGCTAAACTGTCAGATGAATACAAGTCATATGTATCCTGTTACTGAGTATTGCAATTGCCAATAGACATAACTAATGTTTGCATAACATAACAGAAATGCTATGTAAAATGGAATACAGATCTGCCTAAAACACTGTACATTACACAGTTATTGGCACAATAGCTTTAATGCAAATCATATTTGCACAGTAAGCCCACCTTTGACATGTTCATCTCACTAATACACCGATACATATGTCTACTGTTACAATATATCAACATATACTATCCCCTGTTATAACACATACTTGTTGAACCAACCTTTACACTGACAGTGGCTGGAAAAGAATTGGTGAATTCCAAGCCCATATATATGATCTCTTGTGGTAAATGAGGTGATTGCCTTGTGACCTACAGAAGTACACACATAGAATACTACAAGCATTACTACTGCTTAACAATACATCACTACAAGACAGTTATTTCCACTATATGCATTGATTACACTGTAATTATTAAAGAACAGGTGCTACATACACAGACATACTAAATGTTAAACATACCTTCTTAGTAATGGGAGGTGTTATTGATTGGTATATTAATCATTTTCAGTTTGTGTTTCGATCTTCTGTTGGGTATTTTGTACTATTCTGCAGGTAGATGCAGATGGTTTGAATGTGTGACAATGCATCCTTTTATCGTTAGAGATCAGTAACATGTGCTATCCTGATCATCAGTTGGTGTTGCACAGTGGTTAATTACATGCACATCAGCTGTGCAGCTACTCTTTTAGCCAATACCATGGCAACGGTGGAGTATAATTGAGTACTCCACTTGGGCATTGTCCCTTTGCCTTACTTGTGAGGAAGACAGCCTAGAAGTGTTGTTTGAAATCTATTGCAACAGCTGTATGGAGACAGATAGAAATAGATCGTGTGTAATGCCTAGAAAATGTGGTCCACATGTGAGTACTGCTGTTATATTTCTGAACATTGCTACTTGTGCAGGATTTGTCTGTACCTAATACTTCTGCATATGTTTCAGTCTGGACAGGATGTTTGACCAGCTAAAGGCTGTATGGCTATGCATATAATGTTAGGGGGTTTACAGTGTGCTCATCAGACATCTTTAGTTTGGTGTAAATGTGTATCATACTGTGCTGATAATCAGTAATTGGTAACAATTCCTGGTGTAATTACTTTTCAACCCTCTGAAGCAGGGTTAGTTCAAACAAACCCTGTAACATCAGCAGCTGTTCCACTGTATAACAGCAACTATTTCACATAGGGCCATGTTAGTGTGTCTCTGTCCAAGTATGTTGAGGTTTCAGCAGATGTCGTACAGTGGGTGAATAATTGGTTATGGTATGACAGTATGTATTGTTGTAATTAGTTTGGGTGTGGTGGAGATGTTGGTGGGTGTACATAGCAGATGCAGGTGTGTAGGAACCGCTTTTATACATATTCTACATGTGTGTGGGTTTTTTTTTTCCCTATGTGAACACCTATCCCTTAGTGGACTAATACTATGGTAATTGCAGGCTGATTCATTAAGGCACTGTTAAATGCTTCCTGTATAGCATGCAGGTATTGGTAGTCCTCAAATCCTTTTGGCAATACATCGGAATATAGTAAAGTTTTGCTAATTGAAAGATGTCTGTGTATTTCTTTCATGGATATTTGCAGTCATTGTAGTTGTATTGGTGACTAACCCTATTTGGCTCATGTCCATAGAACATATTTGTAATAGTGTATTGCCATATACTCTTCATATGTTACGTTCATAATGTTTGGGGGGGTGGCAGAATGTGTGATTGCTATGGTCCATGTTATACTCATATTTGAACATTTGAACACTTCAGATGCTGTATACACACATGTATGTATGTGTATATATATATATATATATATATATATATATATATATATATATATATATATATATATATATAGATATAGATATTATTTATTTTATTTACATTTGTTGACTGGGTTAGTCTACCTAGATACATGTCCATTTTCAGTAGAGGCCCGGGGAGAGAAGCTCCAAGCATAGACAGCAAAACTTATTATACAATATTAATATAAAAAAATAAGCTATTATCAAGTACAGATAATAACAATATTGGAATATTTGTGAAAGAAAAGATATATAATATATATTATTGCATATGTTTATATGTACTTCCATAGATGTGTACATATTTTTCACCTATCTATATATCTACATATATATGTATATCTCTATATATCAACATGTATCTATGTATCTCACTCTCTCTCTCTCTCTGTATGTATATGTATATATATATATATATATATATATATATATATATATATATATATATATATATATATATATATATATATATATATATATACAGCATACACCTTTCATTAGGTACATGGCAGTTTGTCCTATTTCCACACAATCCTCCCTTTTGTGTTTTAACTTGTTTGAATACACAACTGGCATAGGTACATCTCAGGTAGCTTAGTTGTAGGTTACTCTGAGGATGGTGTACATGGTTGCAGGTTCTAATCCAAGAAGTGGTTATTATTTTACCTCTCAGAACAGTCACTGGTAGGGAAAGTATGATTAACGCACATTGTGTAAGAAGGTTTGCCCGTGGTCTGCACAACATTAAGCAAATGTTAAACCTGTGAAGCACTTATCCATTTAACCGTGTTTAAGAGATGCTTACCATTGCGCAAACCTGTGCAAATCCGCTTACAACTGCTTTAATCAACCTGCATCCGACAGCCCTTATTCTGGCCCTCAGAATAAATTAACAGCCCTTGCAGGTCATGAACCCGGGACCATGAACACCACAGTTACTGACTTTACCACTAAGGAATCTAAGATATGTACAAATGTTATGGTGTTTAAAATATACATTTTACTACAGGCATTCCTCACTACTGAAAACAAATTTGACAGTCAGTTGGTGTACATATCTATGATACATGTTAATGTTCATATGTTTGTGGAATTAAGTGTTGCAATGTGACCTGACAGGGTGTATTATGGATGAGAATGGTTCTTGTTTTGTTTCTTTTTTATATTGTCCCCATACTCCATGTATACCCCTCCAGTTCACTTATTGAACATCCAACCCAGGCTCTCCTTGATGCATTATTTCATTGCCCATCATTCCTCCCCCCACCCCAATCTCCACCTACACAACAACCATCCCTTCTATGGTGAATTAAGTTAATATTAATAGTTATAATAGCAGAGCTGCATATGTTTTGTGTACACTTCAATTCCTTTGGATTGCTTCTGTGTCACAAAGTGTGTTCATAGATGTTTATATATATATATATATATATATATATATATATATATATATATATATATATATATATATAGTATTAATTTGTAACAGTTATACATATGTAGACTTCTATATGTTGATTCACAAACTACAGTACATTACAATATGCTGTACATATGTGCACAACGTGACTGTCCCATTTGTGGTCAGTACTGTGTACTGTGGAATGATCTATAGTATAAGGTGTAGTCTAAAGACCATGAAACATGTATACAGCTCAGATGGCTTAGTGGTAAGTCCTATGACTATTGTGTGCATAATCCTGGGTTCAACACCTGCGATGCTTTAAAAATGTGTTTTACTTCAGAATAAGGCTCATTTAAGCATTTGTAAGCATGTTTAAAAGTGTTTGTGCGACATTAAAGCAGCAGTTAAACAAACTTTAAAACTTATAACCTGTGCACGCAAACACGGCCACATCTGCTAACTACTCAGGATATATACATTTCAGTGAAGTATCATCTCACTATGTGCTTACATAACATTACATTCTCTGTTGACTTTACCCTCCAGCACACATGGGTATATATGGGTGTTTCAAATGTTTATTATACTGAAGAATACTACCTAGATATGCAAGCTGTGGTTAAGGTATACTTTTTAACATGAAAAACATCTCTGACTTTATTGGGATTTGAACCAAGAATGCACAGATACTATTCAAATGCTGTAACCATTACACTATTAACATTAACATTGCTTCTGCCTAGTTCCTATTTAGATGATTTCTATGTGTAAGCTAGGCTAAGGAAAGGACGGAGGCGCCCAGACCCACTGAGCTTCACTTACTCTTGAAATAAAAACATAACAAATAAAATGAGCGACTATAAATTCAATTCCTAACTACATTAGGCATAGCCCCTCACTGACACACTTCATGAGAAACCTTGATGTGTGAATGGGTAACAGAATATACACCCCCTGGGATCATGTGTCCCAGAATCATACAGCCAGGTGGTGGGGGAGCCCCTCCTGCTTTATAACTGCAAGACCTGTTTGGGAAATTGGATGATGTTGATGTTTCATGTTAACATGCCCTCTTTAGATCACTAAGTGCCCCTTTCACCCACCACCACCCCAGTTCTCAACAGCTCCCAGCAACTCTGCCTGGAATTACTTCATTGGCTATACTTGACAGAGGCTCAGTTACTTCATCAATGGTGCAGAGAAAGTCAACACACTGTAGCTATGCTTCTAAATGCCCTTGGGCAGATAGCCTACTACCTATCTGTGAACCTCTAAAGTGCAGGCAATCACATACATAATATGTGAATAAACAGAGCTTTCAGATCACAATATACAGTGAAAAGTCACCATGTAGTCAGAAAACAGTTAAGTACAGCAAGAACATACTGAACACTGATACTTAATCACTCCAAAAGCCTATATTGGAAGCTAGAAGGCTTTCTATTGCTTACCAGCAGGTTACCTACAGTAAAGGTGAGCAACAAGCACATATGGGTAACATGCATGCAACAATACCATACCGGCTTGCATGTGTCAGCCTTAGGCTTTGGAATACTGGCCAAGGCTATTGGCACCCCCATGGTGCCTTTTTTTAGGCAAGTCTCAAAAGTGATTCCCACCTCCATATACAACACAATAGCAAAATCATTGAGGGTTATGCTACTCAACGCCAGGGGTTGCAATCACAACATGCATGCACGCACAGCATCTGTGCAGTAACTGAGACCTGTTTTAGGGCTCCTGAGAGCACACCAGCACTACCAGACTACAACCCATACCACACATTTCAGCCACAGAACATGAACTGACACAGACATGGAGGGGGTGTATCCATATTCATCAGGGATACCTACACCTCCAGGTTAGTGGGACAGCATGAAACCTCTGAGATCATCCATGTGTAGCTAACATCAGTCACAACTGCAATGCAAACTGCGGCCTGCTACAGATCACCCTCCATGACCCAGGGCCACCACTCCTCCTACCTGGAGACAGTGGAAAACATGACAGTCCTACCGAGCACCCTGGTATTGGTCAATGTCAACTACCCTACCCTTAACTGGGAAACTTACTCAAGTACTCACTTCCAGGCCCAGCGCTTCCTGGAATTTATCACCTCATATGCCCTCTGTCAGATAGTAAACTCCGTAATGAGAGGTGGAAACATAATAGAAGTGGTAATCACCAACATGGGTGACAGGTGCACCACAGCAGAGGTACACCGATCACTGGTTAGATCTGACCATGGACTATTCACTGATGATTTCCACACCCAACCATCTCCCCCACCCAAGGAAACCACAGTGAATACCTTTCCTACAGCTAAATTCACACTACTAAAGACAGATGTGGAAGGTTTCACAGCCCCCACGCTAAGGGAAAACACTGTTCAAGATACAGACAGATTTACAAATGCACTCTATAAGCACCTACAAGGATGTATGGATTGTGCCATCACTCTTAAACCAAGACTCGCTCCTCCTAGACAAGGACACCAGTCTGGTGGACCCCTGCAATAAACAGGCAATACAACAGAAGTAGGACAGTAGTCCAGAAAAACAGCAAAACCCAAGAAGGGCAGACATTTGTGACCAGTATTAGTAATAAACATAGGTCCCTCATGAAATCATCCAAGGCTAACATCAACAGGAAAATAGGCAGGGATTCAAAAGATAACCACAAAGTCTTCTTTGGTTATGTCAAGGATCTAAGTGGTAACACACAGATTTTCACTGTGCCGGTGCAATATAGCACAAAATATACTGACCCTACTGATATCGCCAACATCCTTGCAGATACATGCAGTGCAAACTTCACCCCCTAAAGAGCCCACAACAATACCTGGAAAGTACAGTATCCCAGACATCAGAGACACACAGGTGGAAATGGCCCTCTCAAATGGCAAAACACAGCATCAATGGAGGCAGATGGTGTCCCAGACTGCATCTTGCAAACACTACAAGACAAGCTAACCCATCACCTAATTAAGCTTTTCAACCTCAGCCTCTACTCAGACTACATGCCCATACAGTGATGCGTAGCAACGGTTATTCCACTCCACCAAGGTGGAAACACAACTGACCATGGTAACTACCACCCCATAAGCCTAACTAGCTTGGTCTGCAAAGCTATGGAGCGCATCCTCATGGCACTCATTGACAGACATTGGTAACCTCCAAACACTTGACCCAGCCCAAGTCAGCTTGATTGAGTGCAGATCATGCTTACTGAACCTGTTTGACATCTTACAGACAGTCACCAAGATGTTAGATGAGGGAAGAGGTGGTTCACATATACTACCTGGACCTCGCCAAGGCTTTTGACACCATTCCCTACTCAGGTATTATTGATAAAATCACCAGCCTGTACATAAACTCATACATCACAGGATGGGTTGTCAACAGGTATACACATAAGACTACCAGCCTCCAGGTCCAACTCTTAACCAGTCACAACTGGTGTACCACAGGACTCAGTCCTGGGACCCCTACTGTTTGGCATATACTTCTCAGAGGTCCAGGCAAACACAGGCGGACTACGGCAGACCATGTTTGGCAATGACTGCAAACTGGGAGCCATTATTGACAGTCCAGCTGACACAGACATCCTTCAAGGGGCCTCACAGAAACTGACACAGGGTGTCAAAGTCATGGACTACAGCTATGTGCCACAAACTGCATGGTCATTCCATTTTGGAAAAACTAAACACCCACATATTAACACATAAGTGGCAGCCACTTTAATACAGACAAGGTAATAGGGTATCTGGGGACTAAGGTAGATAGTGATCTCTCCTTTGACAATCATATCTCTAAAGTAGTTAGCACATCCTTCTATGTAGGCCATCTGATTACCAAAGGGTTTGCATCTAGACATACTGAGGTTATAGTGCCCCTTTACTCATCACTCATCAGTCCCATTATGGAGTATAATAACCCATTTGGGATGTACCTCAGAAGACACTTCCAACAGCTGGAAGGTCCACGAACATACCTCGCCAAGAAGATTACTGGCCTCAAACATATGTCCTATGCAGCCAGACTGAATAAACTCCTGCTTTACTCATTGGCATTTCGTTTACTCAGAGATGATCTTTGCTGGCCAACAAAGCCATGTCCAACTCAGGCTAAATGGATATGCTCCACCTATGGGAATCCATGTCACAGTGAGCCGCATGCTGTAGTGAGCTAAACCTTGCAACAACAAAAACTAGAAGATGCTGGAGGGACAGATTCCTGTCACAGAAACTCCCCATGCTGAGAAACTACATCCCTAATTACATTATACACAACCCCTCACTAACACTCCTCAAGAGAAACCTTGAAGAGTGGATGGGGAACAGTAGATACACCCCAGGGATCCTGCCATTGGCTCTGCTCCTCAGAGGGACAGATAATCAATGGGGTAGCAAAAGCTGACACATTTTGGCTAGGCTTATAAATGCCCTCAGGCAGTTAGCCAAGTACCTACCTATGAAACGATGAATCTATACATTCAGTATCAGCACATGCTGATAGCTTAATTTACTGTTCAGGTGTTGACTTACGTTGTGCCAATAGCGGTTGTGCGTGCAATTGTTGAGAGCTGCCTATGTTGGATGCACACAGTAGACTGCCTATACATGACAATTTACAGGTAGTCTTGTGTGTGTGCCATCCATTTTTACTGTGTGTGCAGGTGGTGAAAGGTGTCAGTCCCTAGGTGCCTACACTGTCAGTGTGTGTGCTATACATTCCCTCCTTGCCAAGGCATGGGCATATTGGGCATGCCTCCATCTGTCCACTGGGGCTGGCTCAGGATGTTCGTGGTCTGAGTACCTTTGTGCCTATGGGGCCTTTGGCAATGGTGGTGGGCTATGAGGGCCTTCACCATTCTGTCCCTGCTGCAGCTCTTTCCGCAGGATCATATTGTGCAGAATGGCACATACTATGAAGATGTGGGCACATGCACCTGGAGAGTACTGCAAGGCTCTACCAGATATGTCCAAGCACCGGAACCATGATTTAAGCATCCCAAACACATGCTCTGCGATGATTCTGGTTTGTGCGTGTGCCTCATTATGGCGTTCTTGCATGGGTGTGTGTGCATTTTTGATGGGAGTCATCATCCACAGTTCCAGTGCATAGCCAACATCCCCCACCAGGTGACCATATGAGATGCTCCCCCTGGCAAATACCTGATACAGCTGTAAGGCATGCCAGATGTTGGAGTCATGATAGCTTCCAGGGCTGCCAGCACACACATCCATGATAATGCCCTGGGCATTGCAAATGACCTGGCAGTTGATGGAGGGGTATCCCTTGTGGTTTATTTAGTACCTACCCTGCTCACTGGGTGATGACGTGATGTGTATGTGTGTGTGCGGTCTATTGCACTGAGTACCTCCTGGTATGCTGCCACATGGTGGAAGAGATGCATATTGCTGGCCAACTCTTCCTGCATTTGGGGGAAGTATATGTGCCCATTGGCATGTGGTAACATGGCATCCAGGAACTGGTGAAGTACCCTGGATGCTGATGCCTGTGACATCCTCATGATATCCCCAGTTGGACTTTGAAAGGTACCTGTAGCTAGTATTCTCAGGCTTACACATACCTTTGTATCCACTGGCATGGGTTCCTCTCTGTTTGTTCTGGCTCTGAGGCTTGGCTGGCACAGCTCAACAAGTTGCTGTAGGGTGTCCCTGTCTACCCTGTAATGCTCTACTATCTCCAGATCATGTAGCCCCTGGTAGGTTACCCTAGGTCTGAACACTCTTCTCCTCCTCTGGTGCCTGGGGTGGTTGTGAGCATCATCCTCCACGCCACCTTCACTCTCCAACACATGCTGGTGGATCAAAGCTATGGCATCTCCTAACATGTAAATATTAAATGTTCCCCATCTGTATACACCAATGGTGCAGAGTGTATGGAAATACACAAGTGTGTGAGAGGTGCTTTCCCATTTTATACTATTGTGCTATGTATGCTGCTGATGTCATTGGGTGTGTATGAGCAATTCCAGCTGCAGGGTATCTTAATTATGGGTTTTACAGTGAGTACTGCAAGTGTGGGGCCATTAATGTGGAGTTATGCTTGCCTGCCTTGATTAATCTGTTGCCTTTTAATTCACATTTATACCAGGATCCCCTCCCATTATCAGCATGCCTCCATCTGCCGTCTTTCTTGTTTTGTACTTTCCCTACCCAGTCATGTGTTGCAAAACGTGTCTTGTAGCTGATATAATGCAAATCTGCTTTGTTCTGCTGTGACACTTTACTGTTTTCTTTACAGTACAGCCCTTCCCCTTTCCTGTTCTACAGGTAGCTGCTTGCAGCCTTGTTAGCTGTTGTCAATGGCCTACTGTAGGTTCCTAGGTGTTAATTAGTAATTTGTACTCCAATTTCCCTGCTGCATTTCCTTATTCTTTTTCTATATCCTTCCAACTGCGCAAACCTGTTTACCAAGTTTAAGAGTGTTTTAATCTCCCTTCACATGCATATTCAGTTACCTTGAGTGCTCTCTGCTAAGCAAAGCTATAGCCAGTTCAACCCACCCCTATCCTAAAGCTTTGCTTAGCTATGGGACACCGGATTAGCAATGCTCCAATCTGCTTACAGCAAAGGTGACACACCCCTCTGTTGATGTCATTTCTATCTCATGGGCACACCTCAGTGTTATAACGCTATGCTGTGAGGTGCATCCTTACACCTGCGGGGAATCTGTGATTCACTATTACTCCTCTCATTTGCATGGCATTGCCTACTAATTACTAGCTACCACGCAAAACACTGTCACAGCCCCTTAGCAACCCTTGCACCATGGTGTGGTGTAACATGCCTGCCATTGACTATTATGGGGAAATCATGATATGTGTTACATTGCAGTTTTATTATATATTTTTCTATTTGTCTTGTGAGCTGGTTTGCGCGCCACTGCCCTGTGCTTAAACTTCGCCATAGTGTGAAAAATGAAATTAAATTTTCTTTTTATATTTTGTGCATTTTTTTATGCCAATGGCTATATATTTAGCCATTGGCATATATTAATGATATAATACATGTGTTTGGCCAGCTGTCATGGCTCTGATTTTATGTTTGCAAAAATGTAAACCTTTTTTATGGTTTACATTTCTGCATGCTTACACTAAGCCTGTACCACTTCCTGGATTACTAAATACCTTCATTTGCATGCTACACTGCTGCAACTGGGGCTGAGAGCTGTGCGGGCATAGCATACTCAGGTAGTGCACATAAAAACAGCTTGTACCTGGATCACTCACTGGCCATATTTGGTGTTGGAACACCAACGCTACACCTGCATGTGGCACAAGCTTCATAAATCCCGGGGTATGTCTCAGCAAGTCCAAAAGTACTCAGAAAAAACATATAACATCACACATACTGTCACTCTCAGTGGATCTCAAAACAATAAGCCCCTAAGGCAAACAAACTCACTTCTCAGGACTCTCTTATAGGGGACATCACTGTAAAGCATACAGATGCCCCTGTAACAAAGCTGAACAAGGCCAAGATATCTGTTAGTTGCTTATCCATAGCCATTATCTGCCAAATCCCAAATGATCTCAAGTCATTACACCACAGGTACCGATATGATTACATCATAGTCCATGTAGGTGTAAATGACCATAATCCTCCTTGGACTATTTGAAGAGAACCATTATAGAGCTCTCACACTATGTATCTCAGGCTGGTATGAGCCTACCATTAAGCAGTATATTACAATCACTGAGAATGATGCCACAGTATGAGCAAAAAATGATTGAGTTCAACAACTGGCTGTCATTCTGATGTCATTCTAAGGGAATCTAATATTTTTCACTTTGGGAGGACATGATCAACAGACCACGTTGCTTTGGCAAAAATGGTCTGTACCTTCCCTGCTAGGCTTTTGAATACTGGCTAAGGTTCTGTTTGTCCCATAGTGCCTTTTTTTAGTCAATGTAAAATTTACAAACCTACTGATGTAACTAAATCAACTCAACAGGACTTCAAGGTGTTACTGCTCCATGCTAGGAGTCTAAATAAAAAAGTACACTCCTTCCAAGCCCACCTCACACTTGAGAATATAGACTTCTGTGCAGTTAATGAGAAATTGTTTAAAGAGACAGACAGTGCAACAGTAGGGCAAGGTTTCAGTGCCTTCCACACTTTTAAACCAGTGGCTGCACTGACTAGAGCTAAAGGTGGAGGTATCTCAATATACATCAATAAAAAGCATACTTTCTAGGGTGGCCAAACAGGATGAGGTGCTGGAGTTCCTCCACATGAGGATCACCATAGAAAATATCCTGTACTATATCCTAACCCCAGCTAGAGGTCACCCTTCATGTCCTAAGAAGCTCACAATGCATACTTGGACTTATGGAAGAAAGTTACCATCCAGTCTAACACCTTACTTACTTTAATTACCCCTATAGACTGGAAATCCTACATGGTCTCAAATCTGCAGGCACAGACATTCCTGTACTTTGGAATACAAACATCCTTGACTAGATAGTGAATACTCCCATGAGATACTCCAAAATACTGTACCTTATGCTCACAAATATGGGCGAATGTTGCACCCCCCCCCCCCCACAATGTCTCATCCTCCCTGGTAAGGTCGAACCATAAAGCTGTCTCCTTCAAAAATTAAAATCAATTCCATAATCCCATTAAAATCAGTAACAGTCCAAAACTATTCCTAGGCAATTTGCCTATTAATAAGTGATGGTATGTCAAAATTCAGTGCCCTTCCAAACCCTGAGAACACACCAGCCTATCCAGAATTGCTCTCAGAAACTCTGTATAACCATGCCAGTGGTTGCTGTATCTATGAGAAGTAAGCACAGAACTATCCCCAGAAACAAACTACCTTGTTGGCACACCAAATTAAACAGGATATAAAACAAAAGGAAAACAATTACGGCAAAATTATGAAGGGTAATTCCCATAAAGATAAAAACTTTCTCATCAAAATAAATAGGCAACAAAGAAGGCTAATTAGGTCAAGCAAAGCCAAGTCTGAGGTTAAGCTATCTTCCCAGGTGAAAGGTAACCATAAGGCCTTCTTCAGCTATGTCAGAAACCTCAAGGGCAGCACACAGTAATGTGCTGACCTGGTGGTTAATGGTGCCACATTCACTGAGCCTGGCTGTATAGCAATCCTGTTACCAGACAGATTCACGTCCAACTTTACCCCCTTTCACCCTAACCACCCCCTCAATAACGCCCTCAAACATAACCCTTCCAACTATAGCTAGGGAGTGTGTGCTGGCTACACCCACTAAAGCCAAGGACATGGCCTCAGTGGGCCCTACTAACATCCCAGGACTCCACGTGAATAGTCTAAAATATCACTTTTCAGGACCCCTGGAGTAATTATTTAATTATAATCTTAAAAAGGCTTTGTGTCATGTGAATGAAAAACTGTGACAGTCATCCCCAGTCATAAGGGAAAACCTTCAACAAAAATGGAGGATCTACTGATCCATTAGTCAGACTAGTCTTATTTGCAAAGCCATGGAAAGAATTATCATGGAAATTATCAACAAGGACATAGGAGTCCCTCAGAATCCAGATCCATCCCAGTCTGGATTTGTCAAAGAAGTTCATACTTAACTGAATTTGGGGGACTTCTTAGAAAAGTTCATTAAGGCAGTGGATGAGAGGAAAAGTATGCATACTGCCTACCTAAATCTGGCTAAGGCATTTGATTCAATATCTGGCTCTGGTGCCATCAACCAAATTACAGAATTAGGTATAAACCCTTTTGTAACATGCTAGATAACTAGCTTGCTCACTGATAGGATCCAGAAGGTTTGAAATGGTGAGGCCACCTCCACAAAGAAGCCAGTTACTAGTGAATCCCCCTTGTGCTCTGTGCTAGGCCCACTCCTCCTTGCCATCTACTTCTTGAATGTCAAAACCAATGTCAAAGGCCTGTGATTAACCACATTTGCAGATGACTGAAAACAGGGAGCAGTTATTCAATTCCCAAAAAGATGAGAACACTCTTCATGAAGGTCTAATACAGACAAATGATTGGTGGCAAAGCCATGGTTTAAAACTCAATACCAAGAAATGCATTATAGTACCTTTTGGAATGTCTGCCACCCCGCGTAACTAAGTCATCAATAAAACACCCATAAAAGTTGATTTACTAGTCAGGGATCTGGCAACTCATGTAGAAAGTAACCTAGTCTTTGACAAACATATGTCCAAGATAGTAAGAAAATCCTTCTCTGTTGCTCATGTTATAAGCAAGGGCATTGCATCTAGGTCCAGAAAAGTCAATATTCCACTGTACTTGGTGCTCATCAATGTCATCACAGAATGAAATGCCCCCTTCAGTTTGTACCTTACCAGACATATGCAGCAACTGGATTGTCCACAAAGGTTCCTTACAAAAAGAATACAAAAAGTAAACACAATGTCCTATGCTGATTGCTCAATGCCCTGTCTCTTTACTCAGTATCATACAGACTTCTGAGAGGTGATCTTTGTCTGGCATACAGGGCGTCCCTGGACCCTGCTTTGATGACAATTTGCACATCTACAAAACAAACAGCATCAGCAGTACTAGATTAAAATACCTACATTTTGCTAGCACCATACATGAGACATGCTGGAGAAACAGATATGTTTCTTAGAGAATTCCCATTCTCTGGAACAGGTTCCCCATCCAGGTGAATTCAGAGTTTCTCCCTTCCCTATTTAAGCACAAGTTGGATCAGTGGATGGTTAATGGGAAATCCATGTCTGGTCTGGTTCTTGTGTCTCTTATGGACAGGGGCAGCCAGTAAACCACCTCCTGTAAATCAAATATAAATCAAATTTGTGGGTCATGCTTGGGTTGCACGGCTAGGCTTTAAAAGGGTTCTAGTGCCCGTTAGCCTAGCGTACACCTATGGACCTATGGTGCACACAGCATGGCACTATTAGAACTACAAATGTAGCATTTCTGAATCTCTGGTGTTATGCAAATATCAATGCATAGTATTAATACTTAATTTAAAAAAAAATCTCTCCAACTTTTCAACAAAAAAAAGAATCCTCAAAAATGTTTATTGTTTGTCAATGCTTTCTGCATTACTTGTTGTATTTCTTTTTTATACAACTGTCATATGAATACTAAAACTGTAAAACCCATCCCATTCTACATTTAAAATGACAAATAGTTATAAGATTATAAAATATGTATTGCTACCCATTAGGTGGAGTGTCAACTGAGAGGCTTGAAAATATTTTGTCTATCACAGCAGAATACAGCTTTCAATGAATAATCATTTATAAAGTACTATTTAACATATCTGATGAGGATATTTTTCTTAACAGCTGAATAAATAAAACTTTATTCTGAAAAATGTAATTCACACTTTGTTTGGCTACTAACATCACCTAAAAATATCTGAGAATAGTTTTGTATTAGTTTTGTCATGGGCTCCTCACAGCCCACTTCAGGCAATAATACACAACTGAAGGTTAAGGACCAATGTCAGCAAAACCACAAAAAAGAAAAAAGAGAAGAAATTTAGGCCAAAACAAAGTGTAATAAAAATCATTGCATTTCTCTAGAATTATATTCCAAAGGTTATATCGGGTAAATATACTCAAGTAAATGTATATTGCTGCACAGTTCAAGTTGCAGATATTATGAGTATTAATGTATTGCAAAATAATGACAGCGAAGTCCCTGCTACAGGCAAAACAAACTGTATTCCAGTGTTAATATCTTTGAAACTGAATGATGTTGCATGCTCCTCATGCATTGTTCTCCACATATCTCAGGTATCACCTTCTTATACTCAGGCTACAGGATAATGAGGAGAACTACATACTGCCGGTATTACCAATTGGAAGAAGTGCTGTAATGTCCAAAATGTTTAAATGTTTCTGATGTAGGCCATACGTGGTTCATATACATACATACATATCTATAATTATATCTCTATAGATATGTGTGTGTGTGTGTGTGTGTGTGTGTGTGTGTGTGTGTGTGTGTGTGTGTGTGTACTGAGGTTATAATTTATAGGTCTTACAATGATTTTAATGCAACACACCTGTATTGTAAATTAACATGCAAATGAAGAGGTAATATGTATAATAGACAATGCTAGATTTCTTAATTTGATTTTGTACACATATTAAGGTATCATCTACTAAGATATTTCTAAAAAAGCTGGTACATATAAAATGCTTTTGTAGACAGAATGTGATTTCCTTATTGTTACTAAAATACAGTTCTTACCAAACCAACTAAATATATACATATAGCATATAGTTGCTTTGGTGATGGCAGTATTTCATGGTATTTTAAATGAGAATTTTGTATGTACTAGTTTTCACATATCTAAACATTCAAAATAGACTATGGCTTTGCATGCATTTTTCTTGACTTTCCCCGTCACAGTTAGCAGTCTATTGTTTAAGACAAATACACTGGGTTAAAATCTCTTTGTGTGATTTATTCATTATAAGTGTTCTAAATACATTATGTATGTTATGCTTCGTGCAAATAGCAGCATTAATTCTCCATGTCTCAATGTCATCTCCTGTTTAGAATACCAGACCTTTGGCACCAGCCATGGTATACATGGCTTGTCTTCACAAATCTGCCTGTTTAAAAGTAAGGCTGTTTAACCAATAGTAGTTGGCAGACTGCACCACCATTTTATTTTGATTCATAACATGAGGCAGTGAGAACCTAATATTCTGAGAACTACTTTCTCAGCACAGATGAAAAATAAAGTATGTGGTGGTATACAAAAGGGAATCATAAAACACCCTGTGGTTGTCCCATGCTAACCCTCGGAGGTTACTTGGTACAGAAATGTTTGACAATATCTAAAATTAATTTATAACTATCTTGCTTTCTGTCTCTCTCTGTCTCGCACACACACACACACACACACACACACACACACACACACACACACACACACACACACACACACACACACACACATACACACGTGCACAAACTCATTATATTTATTGATGTTAAGTAGGTCTGACATGCACTTAAGTAGGCCTGACATGCACAACAGGTGTAAGGGAAGTGTCATTTCCACCAACAATACAATGGAAAAGAAAAAAAAAAGAAATATTTGTTAAAAAGAAGATAACGTTTTGTAATTAAATTCCCCAGTTATATAGATAATAGAGGTTCATATTTTGGGTATGCAAGAAGATTAATTTTGGAAGAAAACAGTTGTAGAAACACACATATATACCTAGAGGAAGCACTTTATAATATTTGACTGTGTCAATGTTGTGTGTTATGATTTTGAGGCATTGCAAGTTTTATCTTCTAATCCTTTGTTTGACATTCCCCCAGATTCAGCAAGCTCTGCACAGAGTGCAGGAATAGTGCAAGAGCTGCTGCATGCAATATGATCGACAAACGATTCAGGAACGAGCTCCCAGAACACGCACGAGCACTCCTACACTATTTCTGCATGGACACCACTGAAATATGCTAATGACAGCATTTACTGGTGAAAACCATGCAGATGAGGTGAATTAGTGATCCAGGAAGCAGGCAGGCATCTGTCCAGGAATAGTGTAACCTGCAGAAATGTATTCAGTTTCTAACCGAACACATTTCTGCAAATTACAAAACAGAGACATGACAGCTCAAAAGAAAGCATGTATTCAATGTAGTAGGCATGCCAATAGCCAAATATATGGCCATTGGCATGAAAAATAGTTGCAATTTTATAAAAAACAATTTTTTTTTTTTAACAGATCTTGGCCGTTTAAGCATAGAGCAGCGGTGTGCAAATGGGATTGGCCCGAAAATAAGAAAAGAAGTTGGAAATAAAGCTTTTAAACCCAAATAAGCATTTTGCCATAATAGTCAATGGCATGCATAAGACAACAATACCAGGGAATAGTGGTTGCTAAGGTGGAAAGCTCAGTGTGAGTGTGGTAACTATGAATTAGCATTCTGTTTTATGCAAATGAGGGAACTGATACTGAATCACAGATTTCCTCTCAGTGTAGGTGCAGCAATACCATTGTATAAGTCTAAGATGTGGATGACCTCATAAGGGGGAGTGTCATGCATGCTGTAAGCTTATTGGAGCTCTGTGGCTCATGTTTGCCCTTAGCTAAGCACAGCTAAGGAAGGGGGTGCATCTGAGGCTGCCTAGCAGTGTTTACATTACCTAAGCAGGTGTATGTGTCGTGCACCAGGTTTTAAACTGAAAAAAAAAAACTAGAAATAGCAGCTCTGTTCACATCTGAGCACTGGGTATGTGCGCCGCACCTCAGGGCTTAAATGGGAAGGCAATGGGAAGGGAAAACAGCAGTAGGAAGACAATCAAGAAGAACTAGCATAGCTAGCAGGTGAAATGCATCAGAATCAGCTAATTACACATGGAACAGCCTAGCACACTACTATAAACTATGCAAACACCTTCCAGTATGTTTTTTCCCACAAACTCTACACCACCAGTGTACACAGACGGGGAGATTTTACCTGACAAAACTAACAAAATGTTAGGGGCTGCTGTCGCTCTCATACATCGATATGTGCAAGAGGATGAGGGTAGTGAGGATGTGAATGCTGACAACCAACACACAGCGAGTAGAAGGAGAAGAGTGAACAGACCCAGGGTGACCTACCAGGGGCTACATGAGCTGAGATAGTGGAGCGCTATAGGGTGGACCGGGACATTCTACAGCAAATTGCTGAGCTGTATCAGCCACGCATCACACACAGAACCAACAGAGGGGAACCCATCCCAGTGGATACGAAAGTATGTGTAGGCTTAAGAATACTAGCCACAGGTACCTTCCAAAGAGCAACTGCGGATATCATGGGGATTTCACAGGCATCGGCATCCAGGGTACTTCATCAGTTCCTGGATGCCATGTCAGCACATGCTGGTGATCACATATATTTCCTCAACACCCACGAGGCATTGACCAGCAATATGCATCTCTTCCACCAAATAAAAGAATACCCTGAGGTAGTGGGTGCTATAGACTGCATGCACATATACATCAAAGCACCTGGTGAGCAGGGGTAAGTTCTGCATAAACCGCAAGGGCTTCCCCCTCCATCAACTGCCAGGTCATGTGCGATGCCCAGGGCATTATCTTGAATGTGTATGCTGGCAGCCCTGGAAGCTATCATGACCCCCACATCTGGCATATGACACAGCTGTACCAGTCATTTGCCACCTAGTGAGGGATGCTGGCTATGCAATGGAGCCGTGGCTGATGACACCTATCAGAAATGCACACACACCTGAACAAGAACTCCATAATGAGGCACACACACAAACCAAATTCATAATAGAGCATGTGTTTGGGATGGTCAAGTCATGGTTCCGCTGCCTGGACATATCTGATGGAGACTTGCAGTACTGTCCAGCTACATTTACACAAATGTTCATACTATGTGCCATGCTACACAATATGATCCTGCGGAAACAGCTGCAGCAAGAACAGCACAGGGCAAGGCCACACAGCCCACCATCATTGCCAAGGCCATCACAGGTACAGAGGGACTCAGAGGAGGAACTACCTGAGCCTGCCCATGTAGGCAGAAGGAGGCATACCCAGTATGCCCAGGCCTTGGCAAAGAGGCAATGCATGGCATGCACACTGACATGGTAGGAACCCAGGGAATGACATCTCTCTCTGACTCGCACATACAGTAAAAGGGATGCCAGACATGACACTACCTGTGCTTTACCATGTATAGGGAGTGTACTATGTGCATCTGACATAGTCAGCCCTCCAGCACCATCCTCAATACTGGCACAGTCACAAGGTAAGTCACTCTTCCTATCAATTGCTAAATGGAGTAGTATGTTCTGATAGTTGTATCTATGGTATGGACATGAGCATGCAAGGAAATCGGGTGGCTGAATGGGATAGCAGCAGATAGTGGACACCTCTATGAGCAACATGAAATGCATAACAAATACTGGTGTCAACATACTAGGCAGTACTAGACAAGGTGACAAATCCCACTGCAGTACATATGGCGGCCCAAATGTGTGTCCATAGGACACACACATGCATGTCAGTGAGGCACATATACCCACCACCAGCCTCAGCCAGCAGGATAGGTGTAGATGACCATAAAGAAAGGCTGGGCTAAGGCCTCCATTTGATGACAATGGTTAACAGGTCCCTCCAGACCTACACAGACAGACTACAACAGGTCTGGCAGTTGTATGTTAGTTCTGAAGGGTAAGAAGTCTGAAACTGAAATGTAGGTCAATAAAACTTAAGATCTATACTCTACTGATATGCCTCCAGTCTACATGATAGGTCAGAATACAAAATGAAATGGAAGCCAACAGAATACATGAAATACCAGAAGAGTCATAGCAAATGTTTAAAGTCATCAGGTGTGCCCCTCCTCCACAATCCTATGTAGAAATGCAGTAACATGTAAGTATGAGGTGTAATAACAGTGGAGCACAGATTACCCAACCTGGCCCAATCTACAGGCAAGATTGTTGCATGTGCACAATATGCAGAGGCCATGTCTTAGGTTGTTGTGTGTTCAATATTGCCTGGAAGTGGTCAGCATGTAGAAATGGAGGGCTGTGTCTTTGTGGCCTATGGGCAGTACTATGGATGACAGGGCCATGTTCTGACAACTGCAGTGTCAACCACAATGCTTCTCAGCAATACCCATGTCAACAGTCATCCATACTGACTGTCTAGATGTTAATATCTGTCACCATCTGAAAGATGGACATGCCATGAATGTGGGTGCAGACATACACACAGTACACAGGTGGAAGTACTCAAGACAGAGTACATAAAATGTAACTGTCAACTGCACACAACTTTGGAATTGTACATACAGGTTAGCAGCACATTAGTTGTCTGTGCAGAATGGAATACTGTTGTAGTCTGGCCAATCACTGGCAAACCACAAATAGCACAGTTATGAAGTAATGAGGGACTGCCTATGTACCTGCACAAGCCAGCATATGTGGGATGTCCCATGTATATCTGTGAGTCAGCTGCAAGTAGCTTCCATATCACACATGCACTCAGCTCACCCCACCATCAGCCACGGGTTTATCACAGGTCATATCCTTGCTCTTTGGGAATGAGTACAGTATGACTCCAATTCTGTATGGGAATACCCACAGAATGCAGCATGCTGAAGAGGTGTCCCATGCAGGTGTGTCTCTAGCTGTAAGCAGCACTCTGCCTGCATCCAGACCAATGGATTAATATGGACAGGAACGATTGTTATTAACACCTTGCACACTTACCCTGTCACCCCAAGGGAAATCCACTGGCTTGCAGACTGGGAATGTAGGAGTGACAGAATGCACTGGCCTGCTACAGTTGGCCTGCATCACTACCAGATGGTCTACAGTCCTCTGTCAAAGGCCTGTGCCTCACCCGTACTGCCAATGTATGGTATCTCATGGGGTCCCAACTAACAACATAAGACAGTCAAAAGAACACAAATGCAAGGTGATCTTGACAAATCCCAGTAGCATGCCCACCATGTCCTACTGCATGAACAGTGGACCAACTCCTAAATACTGCTTGGATGAAGGGCCAACTATAGGGATACTTCTCAGATATCACTCAAATAATGTTAGGAAGAGGACAGAATAACAGAGTGGGGTGGGTGTAGAAGCATGGACATCATGGAGTGTGTGAAGGTCTGAAAATTTGATGTGTGCCCATACTACCCCTGCCTGCAAACCCAGTAATGGGTGGCTACAAACCTGCTTGTAAACCACAATGTGAAGGGGAACTGACCAGATATATGAGCCCTGCCTCTGGGTAACCTGGGTGAATCTGTACAGCTGAGAGGTATGGCCCCACAGGATATGGCTATTCTGTTATGTCAATATATGTACAAGAAGGGGATCCTCAGCCACCATAGTACCAAGGTGCTGGACCATTTACACAGACCCATCAGCAAGTGTCTGCAGCTACCCCTCCAAAATGGCATGCATGTGCAAGAATATCTAGGCTGTGGACCACAGTACTGGACACAGCTTCATTCATCTTGTATTTCCCAGGAAATAACTGTGAGCAAATAAGTATATCTGTCAGTGGTTGATGACATAATACATTACGGTGTAAAACAGTATATATGTCTGAATATCTCTGCAAACACCAACCATGTAACACAAGCAACACAGACTCCATATTCTCAGCTTATCTACAGATATCCTGCAGAAACAGATTGCTAGCTGTAGGTGTAGAACACCAAACCCTGGACTGGAGTACAACCCTACTTGGAAGGGATTCACACACTCACTACAGAAGGTCATACTTGGCATGCTCCTACACTTCAAAAAATGAAGCTCATGTCTGACAACACAGTGGACTATACATATCTGTCATTCGCAGATGTCTGTGCACACACCTCACATTGTACACCATTCATGCTTTACACACACATTGGATAGGAATACTCACACATATCCAAGGCCAACACACTATAATATGTCAAACATACACACACACAGATGTGAGGAAGAGAGAGACAGACAGTGACAGAGAGATTTCCATTATGAGGCCTGTCCCACCCACCACACATCCAATTGGCTGATATCACATGATGTGCTGATGTCAATCACTGTAGACATTCCTTTTGGTAGGCCTCAGCCCTATAGTGTCTGTGGTGCTTGTGATAACTGTGTAACACCATAGTAAAAGTCAGTAGTCATCTAGCATTTGTATACCCAGTCCTGTCAAATGTTAAGTTGTGTGACTGAGTGTGTGTGTGGTTCCAGAGGAATGATTTATGGTCCATTCACACACACTGCACATCCCATTGCCCATGTTAGCACTTCTGTTGATGTCAGTCACCTTGAAATAACCCTCTGGCCAAGTCTCAGCCCTATAAGCTATACGGTACTTGTGATACATGTATAATACCATAGTGTAAAAAAACTAGTTAGGTAGGAGTTCTAATTCCAGACATGACAACTGTAAAATTTTGTGTGTGGAGATGAATGATTTTGAGGCTATTCACACTCACTACACCTCCCATTGCCCTACTGATGTCAGTCACCTTGAAATAACCCTTTAGCCAAGTGTCAGCCCTATAATCTCTGTGGCACTGTGATAATTGTGTAATACTACAGTGTAGCATACTAGTTAGGTAGGACTTCTGATCCCAGACATGGTAACTGTGAAACTCTGTGTGTTTGTGTGAGAGTGTGTGTGTCTTTGATGTTACCTGATTTTATGGACATTCACACTTACTACTTTCCCATTACCCCACCTTTAGCACTGGTGCTGATGTTAGCCACCTTCAAAGATACCTTGGTACAACTCTCCAACATGTTAGCTCCATGATGCACGCTGCAAATGTGGAGCAATGTAGCAGTAATAACGAAATAGTTATGGGTTTAAATCTCATCTGTGGCAATTGTTTGCGTGTGTACATGTGTATGTCCATACCTCAAAGAATTTGGCCCCATTTATACCCAGTACACATATCAGTGCCTCACTTTAGCAGTCCTGCAGATATCATCTGCCTTGGAAGTACCTTTTGCCAACCCAAAACCATGTAAGGTCACTGGTGCATGTAGTAAATGCGTAACATAATGGTCCGAAAAGATGCTCGATAGAGATTTGAACATCACCCCTGGCAAATGTAAATGTGTGTGTTGGGTAAAATTATTTTTGGGATCTCTCACCCACTACATCACCCAATGCCAGTATTTACAAGAGCTGGTGATGTTCCTCACCTTAGAAGTACCTTGGGACAGCATTCATCATATAAGCTCGGTGGCACGTGCAATAAATGTGGTAAACAATAGAAGCAATGCATACCTAAGTAAGAGTTTGAATCTCAGTACTGGCAAGTGTCTGTGTGTCTGTCATCAGTATCCTGTGTGGCATTTGATGTGATTGTGTAATAACAGGATCCATTGTGGGGTGGATTTTGCTAAATTATTATGTTGTGGACCTAGTATATGTCCCAATGTCCACATTACAAGGCCAAATGATGTCAAACACTGGAGAGGTTACTGTAGACAATCCACAGCCCTACATGTGACAGTATGGATTAGTGAACAATATAGGCAACCTTTCTATTACTCAGAGAACACTCTCCACCCACGCATCATACACAAACACACTTGGCTAGGCAGCAACCACTATATTGGTAGTTCCCTGCATATTGTCTCCCAGATAGTAACCACAGTGTTATAGCAGTGGACTACATGCCTGTTGACCACAACAGTGCCACTAACATCAGAAAGTACTTTGATGTGTTTCATCTCCTGTCTGTGTGTTATCCAGCAAGTAAAAGGACATGACACCCTGTTCCATCCCCTCTGTAGCCAAATAAATGTGTACAGTGGCCCTTTTGCCATGTTCCCCACTGGACACCTGAAACAACTGTAGTCTGCAAATGTGCCCCACAAAAGGAATACCATGCCTTATACACATGCCCTGTATCATACTGTCAATGTAGGTGCGATCACAACCTCAGTTACATAGGCAGGTCTCACCAAATGAGGTCAGGAATGCTACATCAGAAGATAATCTGTCCACACAACATGCCCCAGAGACCTCAAGTACACTTCCACACATCAAAGAACATGCATGTGGGACGTGCAAAACCCAGACACTGTCCATGTTATGGAATATAGATCACATACATGGGAATCAGTGCACATTACTGGCCACCCACAATAGAAACCCAGATTAGAGGATGGTGAATACAGTACCCACCCTTGGGGACCACTCCAGAGACTTCACTCTTGAGGCATACTGGGGGCTATTGTCATATGACCTAATGCCAAGATATTCCCTTGCCTTTCCTTGTAGAGCCTTTAGGCCCATTCAGCTACTATACACCTGTGAAGCAATGAACCTATGGATCTTAGTACTGGCAAGTGTGTGTGTGTGCGTGTGTGTGTGTGTGTGTGTGTGTGTGTGTGTGTGTGTGTGTGTGTGTGTGTGTGTGTGTGTGTGTAGATAAATGATTTTGAGGCATTTCACACTCACTACACCTCCCATTGCCCTACTTTAGCAACAACCGCTGATGTCAGTCACCTTGAAATAACCCTTTGCCCAATTTTTAGCCCTATAGGCCCTCCGTGGTGCTTGCGATAACTGCGTAATACTGTAGAGTAGTTAGGTAGGAATACTAATCCTGTTCTGACAACTATGATAATGTTCATAGGTTCATAGGTTGATACTAGGCTATCGGCCCTAGGGCCTATACAAGCCTAGCCATAACAATTCCCTGGCTGTTTCTTCCCACACTATTTACTTCCTGGACCCCTGTCTAGCAGGGTGACTGACATAATCCCCTGGGTGAATTTCCTTTCTCTCATCCCATCGTCAAGGCTCCTTTTGAAGAGGGCCAAAGAGGAGCTCTGCTTGACATGTATGGGCAGTCTATTCCACAGTCTGGGGAGCCTCTGGGTCAGGAACCTATCCCTCCAGCATGTTTTGTTTATTGTGATGACAAGGTTTAGATCCCTGGAGTGTGTGGCTCTGAGGGATGGGGATTTCTTTAAGTGTAGCATGTCCAACAGCTCTGGGTTTGACATGACTTTGTATGTTAAGCAGAGATCGACCCTGAGTAGACGATACGTGACAGAGTATAGCTGGAGTTTTTTAAGGCGGTCAACATAGGGCATCTGCTTTAGGCCTGTGATTCTTTTAGTGAGGTATTTATGCAGCCTTTCCAGTTGTTGCAGGTGTCTTGAGAGGTACATACCCAAAGAGGTGTTGTATTCTATAATGGGTCTAATGAGGGATGAGTATAGTGGGACAATGACCTCCTTTTTTCTGGATGAAAAGCCCTTAGTGGTGAGGTGTGCCACATAGAAGGATTTCCTGACTGTTTTGGTGATGTGGTTATCAAATGTGAGACCAATGTCCACCTGTGTCCCTAAGTCTCTTATCACACATTCGGTGTTTAGTGTGCTGCCACCTATGTGGTAATTCACGGGTACATTTTTTTCCCAAAGGGGATAACTATACATTTCTTGGCATTGAGCTTGAGCCCATGGCTCTGGCACCAAGCATCTGTTTCTGTAAGACCCTTTTGTGGAGTATCCACATCATTTGGAGATTCAATAATGGCTCCCAGTTTGCAGTCATCTGCATACTTTTGTTAGCCAGAGTCCCTTAGTATTGGCCTGTACTTCAGAGAAGTAGATGCCAAACAAGAGTGGTCCCAGGACTGAACCCTGAGGTACTCCACTTGTCACTTGTCTGGAACTGGATTTGGAGTCAGCTACTTTTACAGTGTTGGTTCTGTCAGTAAGCCAGTTGGCAACCCATCGAGTGACGTAGGGATTAATGCCCAGCTTAGTAAGTTTATCTATGATTCCAGAGTGGAGGATGGTGTCAACGGCCTTGGTGAGGCCCAGATAGACTGTGTGGACTGCCTTACCCTCATCCATGGCTCTGGAGGCTGATTCAAAGAAGTCAATCGGGTTCAGGAGACAAGATCGGCCCTTCACGAACCCAAACTGGCTGGGATCCAGTGTTTGAAGTTTGCCAATGTCTTTGTTTATAAGTTCCATGATAGTACATTCCATGGCCTTGCAGATCAGGCTTAACAGACTGATTGGGCAGTAGTTCCCGGGATCCAAGGTGGATCCCCCCTTGTGGAGTGGGATAACTGTAGCTGTGAGCCACTCAATGGGCAAGAAGCCTGAGGTGAGGTTCTGATTAAACATGGCACTTAGGTGAGGTGCCAGTTCATTTTGTAGTTCATGTAGTACACAGCCCAGAATGTCATCTGGTCCCATGGATGCTGCATTCTTAGCTTTGGAGAGTGCATTTTTTTATCTGTGTGGCCGTTATTACCAGAATTTGGCAATCTTCTGGTATTGAGATGGGCCATTGAGGTGGTGAGGGGGGGGGGTAAAGTTGGCACTGAATCGATCTGCCAGGATATTGGCAATATCCTTGGGATCAGTATATTTAATGCCATTCTGTTGTAGCTCAGAGCAGACCTGAGCATTGCCATTTAGATTCTTGACATAGTTATAGGATTTTTATTTTCGTAACTAGCTTTGGAGGATTTTATGAGGGATCTCAGTATCTTACTGAGGCTGGTAAGGGAGTTTTTTGCATCCTGGGATTTCCTCTTTTTCTGCAACAGTTTCTTCTTTTTGTTGTAAAGTTTGTTCATGGCAGGGGACCACCAGTTTGGCTTCATTTTTTGGAGGAGAGCATCTTGGAGAGCATGTGTGTGCTTGTGTGAGAGAGAGTGTGTGTGTGTGTGTGTGTGTGTGTGTGTGTGTGTGTGTGTGTGTGTGTGTGTGTGTGTGTGTGTGTGTTTGTGTGTGTCTTATTTCACACTTGATTTTGTGGACACTCACGCTTACTACACTTTCCTTACCCCTCCTTTAGCACTGCTGCTGTCACTCACCTTCTAAGATACCTTTGGAGAGCTCTCCAACACGTAAGCTCCATGGCACATGCGATAACTGTGTAACACTGTAATAGCAATAAATAACCAGCTAGGGGTTTGAAACTCAGTAGTGATAAGTGTTTGTGTGCGTGTCATCAGTATCTTGTTGGGGTGATTGTGTAATGACAGGATCCATTGTAGTGTGGGTTTTGCTACATTATTATATTTAGGACCTATATGTCCCAATGTGCACATTACAAGGCCAACAGTTGTCAAACTCTGTAGAGGTTTTGTAGTCAATTCACAGCCATAAATGTCTTCTGCCATGTGCAATTATTATGTGACAGTATGAATTAGTAAACAATATAGGCAAATGTTATAATGCCCAGAGACCACTCTCAACCCACGGATCTTACACAAACACGCTTGGCTCTTTCTATCTTCCTTTCTTGCTTTCTCCCTGTCTCTCTGTCTCTCTCTCCACCCCCCCCCTTAGGTAGATGTAGAAAACTACATCTGTTTTGCATAGGCAGCAGCTTGACTTTTGTAGGTAATGCTCAAGATAAGCTGATGGCTTGTGCATGAATTGGAGTCTCACATTTGGTAATTGCATGTGGAGTAGCTGTGGTGTCATTCCTATAGCCAATTGCATGGAAACACTCTTCTATAACTAAGCAGTTCATGTGGGTGTTGGCCCTTTTCCTTCACTGTAAGCAGGACATCATGTGGGTGTCTGATAAACAGCACCACAGACGGTAGTTTAAAATACCTCTTACAATAAAGACTGTGGAGACAGGCCAACAAACTGGAGGGGGATGTTCCAGACATGGGGACAGAATGCAAGTATTGCGGTTCGACATTTGAAGTAATGTTGGTTTAACAGGGTCTGTGTGGATATGGCTGTTCTGCATGATTTAAAGTCTGGCATGACAGTGTTATGTTGTTGAGGAAACTCTCACCTGTAAGGCTATCTGCAGACTGGCCAGAGATTGGAGTCTTAAATGTGGTGTGTTACTCACACATTTTCTGTCTTTAGAAATGCAGTAGCATACTCTGATGATTGCAGTCAGTAACTGGTGACATCCATGTGTGTTACTGACTTCATATCCCTCAGAAGAGATATGTCACAGCAAACCCTCTTACATCAGCAATTTTCTCAGTTTATCACAGCAATATGTCAATATTGGCCCTGTGTTCGTGCCTCTGTCCCCAAAGTCTATCATCCTTTGTCCATATGTCATGCAGTAAGAGGTGCATATGTACAGTATATCATTATTTACTGGCATCATTCCTGATATTAAGCCAGTGATATATCAGACTGCCAGACATGTTATGTATAGGAGGCCTTATATTTGAGGACAAAACCTGGACATTCTGTTGTAGTCTGTATAGTAGTGAGGTCTGTACTTATGACGATTGTTAACAGAGTGTCAGTACTGTGTAGCAGTGTATTGTGAACATGTTATCTGGCCTGTGTACAGACTAGGGTAGATGTCACTGTTCTTGGTCCTGTTCTATTTGACTTTGCATGCTGCTCCAGTTTCTGGTACCCTATCAGCATATATGTTTGTAGGGCTAGACTGAGACATGTCCCACACCACAGTCAGGCATCAGACTACACTGTGAATTGGGCCAGTATATGTAGGCTTAGTGTGTGAATGACAAATATGAGGATTGTTTTGCTCACACAGTCCATATGCTATACTATTAATTAGGCTTACCATAATGTGACTGTGACTATGTTGAGATTGGTTGTGGGTATGCATTTTCACACTGGTGTCTGTTACTCCGTGCTTTTACATGCCTGTAGTGCCTGCTATATTTGCAATTACATGTGTATTCCCCAATAAGAACCTTGGGTTAGTGTTGTGGCAGTCTGCCTTTAGTTTAGACAGTGCTTGGTGACATGCCTAGTAGCTCAGTGTATTTACCTAGTGTGATGTTATGTCCAGATATTTACAGATGTACTGTTGCCTGGCCACCATATGTGTTGTGTATTTCTGAAAAAGCAGTGGGATGCTGTGAAGATGTAAGTCACTAACTAGTGGGAAGTATGTGGGTTTTGGACCTCTGCTCCTTCAGTTAATATGTATTAGGACAGACAGGAGGGTGTGAATGCATCAACTGTGTGAGCTTATCTACTCCAGTACTTGTAATATATCCCTATTTTCATAGCTGTAAACATCCTCTTTGTCAGGCTTGGTGCACACGTCTTGCACAAAGGAGTTCTATGTATACCTCTGGACTGACCAGATTGTTTCAGACTGTCCACGTTTACTGGTCATATTTCTGCTGTATTCCACAGGATCATTACTGTGATTTTTGGGGTACTTCATTATGATGATTTTATGTCTGTCAGTAACTAATGGCATACATGTCAGTTTCAGAAGAGCCTTCCTACACATTTGTTGACACAACCTCTGTTACTGTAGCAACATTCTACATTTATAACTGCAATACTTACATTACATTTCTTGCACAAAGAGGTTGAGAGTTATGATGCTGAGGTATGACTCCACTACATGTTATGGGCATATGCTATATATATATATATATATATATATATATATATATATATATATATATATATATATACATATATATATATATATATATATATATATATATATATATATATATATATATATATATATACACACACACACACACATATATGTATATATATATATATATATATATATATGTATATATATATATATATATATATATATATATATATATATATATATATATATGTGTGTATATATATATATATATATATATATATATATATATATATATATATATATATATATATATATATATATATATATATATATATATATATATATATATGTATATATATATATATATATATATATATATATATATATATATATATATCCATATCCTTGTTATGTGCAAACATGAGTGTTGTATATACCTTCTTAGATGTATCCCACCATATTTATCTGATATGCATATATTTAGATATAAAACATGACTGATTCAACACTATTTTCACTAACAAGTAGTAAACAGTTGTAGTAGTCAAAACAGTTGTTCACTACTATTCAGTAAGTGTACTGAATGATATATTTGAAAAAGCAACAATTTTTTTACAGCTCAGATGGCTGAGTGTTTAATGCTGTGGCTGTAGTCTAGAGAGTCCTGGGTACAAGATCTGCAAGGGCTGTTTGTTTTGTTGCTAGGCAGAACAAGGACTGTTGTACACAGAGTGGTTAAGGCAGTTTTGAGTAGCTTTCAGTGGGTTTGCATGGGTTTGCCTGACGGTAAGTGGTGCTAAAGTACGGTTAAATGAAAAGGCACTTACACTGTGTAGCCTTCGCTTACCAGTGCGCAAATCTGCTTAGCATTTACATTTAAGCAATGATTACAGCTGCTAAGCATAGCTCAGCCCTGGTAACAAGTGATCACATTCCAGTTTGATAAAATAGCAGAGTAATGACATCCTTAATAAGTGTATTTAATTCCATGTAGATAACATGCTTCTATGTACTGTCATTACAGTAGCAAGGGGTGTGAGTATACTGTATGGGATACTTGAGTATACATGGCTAGTACCACAATCTTTTCTCTTTGTATGTGTTTCATACATGGGTAGTATCCCAGGTTATATGCAGTCACACTTGCATGTACTGAATCATTATGTTACTACTTTTAACAGTGCTTTTCCAAGTAAGTGTAGATTGAAGATTGTAATACTGGAAAAATACACCCCTGCATGCAAAGCAGGACTCCGAGTACTGACTATCGTGTTCTTGGTGTTTGAGATGCATGTTTTTAAGTATCTCCTATTGGATATTGATCTGATATGCTGATATTAACTGTAGACTACTATGTGTTTAGGACATCTCATTGAGGACTGCTGTCATGTAGTAATGTCATACCTATCAGTGTCAGACATCTATCTGTTAAAACATTCATCTTAATGCATAACCTGTTGGCTAGCTAATTTATGTCTGTCCTCTGTACAGATGTGTAGATGTCAGCTATCCATCTTGACTGCTTACATGTGATCTCTGATTGACTGACACTGACATGTCTGCCCAACTGTGTTATGAATGCCACAGCTAGAAACCCCCACCCTGCATGCACCACATGCCATAGATACATCAACCAGACTACCACAGTCAAAAGAACATGCTTGGGTACAGGTCTCTAACCCAGACACTGGTCATGTTATGAAATATATGTTGCATTCATGTCAATTGGAGCACCTCACTGGCCCTCTGCAAGAGAAAACCAGATGATTGGATGTTGAATTTAACTGTCACCCTGGGGATCACTCAAGTGGCATTGGTTGCTAGATGGCCTGCTGACAAATGTCGGGTGGCATGATATCAGTATACCCACATGCCCTACTCTTCTCATCTCTCCATGGACATTAGCCTGGTACACAACTAGGAACACCTGCACATATGGACCTCAGTACAGATAAATGTGTCAGTGTGCATTACTGAGAATAACAGTGTCTGTGTGTTAGTAAACTTGTAGTTGAAAAATCTCTGAGGGCCTTCTCACCCACTACACCCCACACTGCTATACTTAGAAATTTCTGCTGCTGTGATTGACATTAAATGGACCTTGTTACACTCTTAACCCTATGAGATACCTGGAGATTGCAGTACCAGCACAACACTGTTCTACAAATGGGTAGATAGGCATGGGTTACCCTCTGAATCCTGGCAAATGTGAGTGTGTTTGTGTGTGCATGTGTGTGTGTGTGTCTGTGTGTGTGTCTGTGTGTGTGTGTGTGTGTGTGTGTGTGTGTGTGTGTGTGTGTGTGTGTGTGTGTGTGTGTGTGTGCAATTGTGTGTGAGTACATATTTGAGGGAGAAAGCATTCTGAGGCCGCATTCTCCAAATACAGTAAACCTTGCCATACATTATAAAGGACGGTAATGTTGCTGACATTAGGAGAGCTATGACAAAACCTTACCCTACTATCCCTATGGCATGTGCAATAAATGCATTAGATAGGCAAGGGTTTGTATTGCAGTCCTGGTCAATGTGTGATTGTGGGTATGTCAGAGCTTTATTATGGGTTTCAGTGAGTACATTATCGAATGTGGGGTGTGGGTGCTGGGTATACTGTCTTTACACTATGGTACCCCCAGTACATGTCCCAAGGTCCACTGTATGAGGACCACTGTCACCATCAATCATACAGGTAACTGATTATACTATTCAGTCCAATGATGCATGTGCTGTGTGCAAACACTCTGTAACAGTATGGACTCACTGAGAAGGTAGTTAGCACTCCTAAACCCAAATCTGTCAAATGTGTCTATGACTGTATGTGTTTGTCAATGTGTATATGACAGTATCTCATACTATGCATTGTTCGTTAACACCCAGTATATCCCCCATTACCGTACTGTACAAGGCCTGGTGATGTTCTTCACTTAACAGGAAACTCAGGACACACTTAACCCTAAAAGCTCTGTGGTGTGTGCAATTAAGGCCGATTACATTAGTAGCAATCAGTACCTAGGCAAGGATTCTACTCTCAGTGTTGCCAAGTAAGTGTGTGTATATGTGAAGGGATCTACTTCACTTTGCAGAAAATATATGCCTCAGGAGATCATTTGTCTGAGAACTAACTGGCAAAAGGTAACATTTCAAAGCAATCAACTTGGGGAAATTCATTCTATCAAAACTAGTAGTGGATGTGTAAATATCCTCTTCCCCACTGTACAGCTGTATAGCAATACTGGAGTTGGTATATATAGTTGGGTGCAATTGTTTTGGGCACAGCTACCCACATTGGGGTTATTGTTATGCATATCCCCCTGCTTAGTGTGCTCTTATACTGTACAGTTTATGTTTACAGGTTAAGTAGCTGTTAATCACACTATGTGTGGTTCTACAACACCCCACACCCTCCAAAGTGGGGGGCTGTGCCACACACACCAGCCCACCTATGTTTACCAACTCCAGGATTGCCCTACATTGGGGAAAAGGGCATATACCCTGCTAGTACCATTGTCAATGATATTAAACTGGTGGAGTAATTATTTACTGATGTGATGTTTTGGCAATTTGGTCTTTGTGGAATTACATAGGCCAACATGAGTTCACTGTAAAATGAAGTACATCCATGTGAACAGTATTCTCTGTGTATTGCATTAACATCAAATCCTCTGTGTGTGTGTGTGTGTGTGTGTGTGTGTGTGTGTGTGTGTGTGTGTGTGTGTGTGTGTGTGTGTGTGTGTGTGTGTGTGTGTGTTATTCACAAACATTTGGTGTGTGCCACCCAGTACACTTACCATTGTCCCTTGTAGAAGAGCTGCTTACATTAGCCACCATGCTCTCACCTGTATACACCCCTCAGACCTACATGCAGTAATTGTTATGCAGACCTGTTACTTGTGTTCAGCTGTACCCAGGATATGACACAGTCAATGTGTCACCACATTGCCACACCCCTTGTAGGAAAGGACAGCAGACCAACATCCTGCTGACACATAGACACCTAGAACACAAACAGAATACATTATGGAGACCACAACCAGACACTGTTAATATCAGATATAATGCATCATGGCTGGACAGCTACATACCCTGATGTGTAAGCATTAATCATTCCAACTGAAAACATGTTAAACAGCATTACATTGCTAAACATTAATACATTCACCCTGTGCATCAGAACCATATTAGCATGTCCCTGCATCAATGGTATGGACGACAAGGATGTGGCATAGGTATCATCATATGCACAGAGTGTGTTGTGGGTTTGTCAGAGGCCTAGGCTAAGCCATTTTGTTGACATCATGTGTGTGGGTTAGGGAGTTCTATATTAAATGGGCTATGCAGACATGGTGTGTGTAGGTATGGAGGTGCCCTAGCTGTGGGGGCGATGTGTGTATGTGTGTGTATGTATGAACACATTTCTGCCATGTGGCTGCTCTATACAGGAGTTCAGCTGTAGACTGTACATGGCAGGGTGTACAGTTCACCATGTCTGGCTATGAACACCAGAACTGTGCCTGCCAGGGGTTGCACGGGCACTAGCAGGCAGAAGTCCAGATATGGTATGCCCCCTGATGATGACAATTGTCCACTAGAACCTCATCCCTCTTGGGACCAGCCAGGACCACGTACACATGGCCTGCTGCATTGTGTTGTGGAGAGCACCCCCCCTGCAATGCTGATGCTGGTACTTCCACAACGGGAGCGGCTGTGAGTAGTTGCATGTCCACGTAGACCTCCACCTGTTGGTGTTGCTGACCTAAGTCGACATGGCCGATGCCCTACTCCCACCACATACTCTACCACAGACAGCACAGGGTCGATGATTCCCACCATCTCACCCAACCATCTATCCATGACCTATGCAAACTAATAGTGGGTACCTGCAAGATCATGGATGTTGTCATGTACAGCAGGAAGATTAGCCCTCTGGAGTCTCAGACTATCTCTGGTGTAGTGTTCCATATTTGCCTGTGCCTCCATGATGGCCCAAAACATGTGTCTGGTGACACCTGCTGTGACACTTCTGCCAGGGGCATGATGGCCAGCAGCCCTCCTATGAACACCCCTATACATCTGCCTGTGTGGTACCTCACCAGTCATCTGGCAATGACTGGTGTGTACAGACACACTTGCCATAGTCACCACACTTTCCTGTCCCATGCTGCAACCAAATGTCCCTCATTTATGGCCATTGGTGATGGGAAATGTATGGGCATTGTGACTGTGTGTGGGGATGGGTGAATAACAGTGGAATGTCAACCAACAGCACAGATTAAGCCCCAGACAACCCTGCCTGTGCCTCACTATGCCTATCATTGTCAGAGTCTGTATGGACACTAACACCAGTTTGCCTGCAGGAGGGACCTTGACCCACCTCACCACCTGTGAGGGCCAGACCAGAAATGTAAATTAAGAGCTGTACATTATGGTTTTCTTCCACACATACACACACACGTACACACACACACACACACACACACACACACACACACACACACACACACACACACACACACACACTTACAGGTGAGGTGGCACAAATGTATTATACAAACCCCTCATTACCAGTCAACATGCATGAAATATGGCACTCAACAGCATGCACTGCAGCCATACTCAATCCTTGTTGCCAACATTATACATCTCTGTGATGCATGAGTTGTGTTAGTAGGTGATGCCCCTTCCCCTGGAATACACTGCACCCATGTACACAGTATTGCTGTGCACCTGTACAGCACACTGGCATGTACTGTGCACCATACCTCACAAGTGTAAACACCATTGCTGAATGTGTATATGTGTGGCAGTTATGTTTGCTCTGTTGATCACAGCCCCTGTGTTTGTCTGACACATACCTGGGATGATATGAGGACTGATGTCAGTAATTAATGCCTGTCCTTTGATTTACAGATCTCATCATTAGCAGTGCATGTATGTGCAATAAAACCTGGTTACACTGACAACCTTCAAAGCTTAATGTGAATATGAGGAGTGTACACACCCTTGTTGACATTCCAACCTCTTCTATGGTATGAAATGGGGCCGCAATACTGCATTTGTTAACATTACAAACACCTGATATGTGCATATGACCTGTGCAATCCAATGCAGTATCAAACAAATGTGTTAGTCATGCAGATGCTAAATGAGATGCATACAATATGTGGTTTGCATAAGTGTGCACACCCTTAACACAATGGTTTGTTGAAGCACCTGTTAAGTGAATTACAGCAGTCACTATTCCTGGAAGGGGTATACTAGCATGGCCCATTTTCACTTGCCATTATTTGGTCACTCTGCCCTACAAATGTCCCACAACTCTGCTAGGTTGCAAGGTCAGCTCGTGCACAGCCCTTGGAGGTCACATAGTGGCTTAACAATTTCTGTAGAGTCAGGGTTATGTCTGGCACAATTCATAACCTTTACTGTGTTCAGATACAACCATTTTTAGCAAGCTTTGGCTGTGTGCTTCAGTTCACTGATGTGTTTTAAGCTGACATCCCTCCCCATCCTCAGCCTTATTGTAGATGTTTGACAACTATGGGCAACATATGAGTGTTATTTTGCAGTGTTCCTAATTCTAAACACAATGTCTACTGGGTTTGTTCCAACCAAGGAACAGCAAACCTAAAGGTGTACACTGGCACCAGTAAGCTAAATATTGCGGATGGTGTTCCTGAGGTGGAGTGAGATGTTGCCTGTGCACCACATGTATCTTTACGAATGATGTCTGTAGGTTTGCGCCTTGGTCTCATGACACCATTACACACATTGCAACACATGCTTTGAGAGACTTTATGTTATGCTTATGCTACCTGTAGTGAGCCCTGGATGATGTATCATGTGGGGCAACTCTTCCGTTTGATTACCCTAACCCATAGCCCACACTTATGCAGAATCCAGGCAATTGTCGACACAAGTACTGCACAGGCAGTACTTGCTAGTCATTCCTGCAAGTCCCTCAGTGTTGCTGCATGTTTCTGGGAGGCCTCTATGACCAGTTTGCAACATGTTTTGTCATCTGTTTTGGATGGGCATCTGATTATTTTCTACATCAATGTTGTCCCATACTTCATGCACACATACATGACTGTCTGCACTGTATGCCATGGTATATGCAATGGTGAGGTAAGAATACTTTTACCACTCCTGAGTGCTACCTTTCAGATATGGGATCCATTTCATGGTTTGTAAGATGTGTGCACACCACAGTTGCTTCTGTTGCAGGTGAGTGGCAAATGTCATGGACATACTTCCTGGACAGCAGACCGTTACTTGGTGTGACATTGAGGCCCTGTACATGATGGAAGGTGTGTACTCAAGAAGAGTGATTGCTGTCAGGATATCACAAGCTGCTTCCACAGTATGTTATTTGGAGTGTGTGCACACATATGCTTCCAGTGTTTGTTAAGGTATGTATTCCCAATATTTGTTGTCCTAACATACGATTCCATATTACACATTCATTATTCATGTTGGGATCACATTACAGGTTGTAAAAGGTGTGGAATGTGGTATTGCAGTTTGCCTTTGTTTATATCAGGAACAGTTGCCATTCTAATAGTGGTGTATACACTGTTGTAGCCACTGTATAAGGGTAATGTTTCAGACATGTCCCTACTGTTGGCCATTTGTCCCACCATTATGTTCATCTCTGTCCGCACATCTTGCACTGACAGGTTGTTAGGTATACTGCAGGACTCTTGCATAACCTTCAGATATGCCACCATGGTGACTACTGTGATGCAGTGCAGTTAACACCAACAATAAGTGAACATGTACAGCATACATTATGGGTAGGTGTTTTAAATGTGTGTATAGCAAATAACATGGTTGTTGTACTGGCAAACCTGAAGAAAACAACTCAATTCTCACAAGGTACTGGCTGCTGCCCCAGTTGTATACCAGAGGGACCTAAATAGTTGTGTAAGAAAATTAATGTCGGTGGCCACACCCGTGGCATTGGTACAGGTTTGGAGCAGCATTTCAGAACATCAACAGTGCAAACTCAACAATACTAGAGATTATGCACATCTGTTCATTACTACACTGCAGTAACAGACTATCTTGTCTGACATATTCATGTAGATACTTTACGGATGAAAAAGGATAAGCAACAGTGGTCTAGCAATGTGCTGTGGGACCTTACCTGCACACTCCTCGTCCATTGTGTGGTTGGCACCCACCTCCACAATGCTGTCTTTAGCCTGTTGGCTTGGCTGGCAGACAGGTGCCCCAAGGCTGGTGAGGAGGTCCTCAGCATGTGTCAGTGGGCACTGGATGGCATGACCACCACCTGTGGCTAGCTGTTCCCTCCTAACTGGAGCAGCACGCTAATGGGTGTGATGGATCAAATCTGTGCAGCAATGCCACACCTGCTCATAATGTCGGTTCTGCAGGCCAACATAATTTACCCTGTGGACAAGCTCATTCCAGAGGGTGGTCCTCTCCTCCAGATCTTGAGCCCTGTGGCCAAATAGGATGGCAGGATGCATGATGAGGTATTGGATGATTGCATCATTTTCCAGGTTTGTGAATGCGGGTAGATGTTCCTGAGTCATTGTTCCTGGAAGACATAAACAGGAAAAAGGTCACAGGACCTCAAACGGTTGTCCACTTGCACATCAAAAGTGGATATTACTTGCAAATAATCCAGACTATACCATAACACTGTACGCTATCATGGCTTTGACATCTTGCATTACACTCCTGGCTCTGACATGTCCAGTTCCCCCAATGTTGGACACTTAATGGCATAATCCACTATTCACCATTCATTTGTGTGTAGAGGGATGACAGTGGCCATCTTCCATGTAGATGGTGTGTGGATGGTGGCATGTGTGTGTCTGACTGTAGTGTGTGATGGAACTGTGAGCACATGCCTGTGTTCATGTAGGAGGCAAACTGTGATGTTCTCATGCCCCATAGAAACTTGCTGTTTCTATCAGTCAGCATTATGTCCATGCTCCCCACTGATGTGAGCAGGAGTGTGGTTGATGTGCATATCTCCCTGTACTAATGTTGTGGACAGGGTGACACTGTTTCTGCCTATGCTGTCTGATGCAGGTTGCTTGTATCCATTGCATGTGTGTATGAGGTGTGCTTTACCCCCAGTATAGGTTGACTTGTGTTCCTGGCTCTGAGACTGCGTACATATGTGGATATATGGTTGCAATTGGCCTTGGTGGTTTGGAAATGTCTAATTTCTAGTCATAGTCAGCCTTACAGGAAGTCACCTGTGAACCTACATGCTTGCTCAGATAGATGTGCACTTGCTTCCAAGTTGTGGTCTGCACCTATGTGTCCCTGTACAGCTACTATAGCAACCTATTATGTGCTCTGTGTCTTGGTGCTGTCCACCAAGGGGGATTACTCTATCGTTGGTGGAGGATGGTTGTACAGGTAAGGTACTGCTGATTCCATATAGCTACAGTGAATATGAAATGTACACACTCCTGTTGCAATGCATGGTATTTGAGCAATTGGAACATGAACCCACAAAAGCACATATCAACACAATCCCCACCTGTGATGTGTCCTATAGCCTGCTCAGTTCAATAGGGAACATAACAACCTGTCCTGTGGAACCATATGGGAATTAATACTCAGTACCATAAGCCAGATGAATGTGTGTACACACCCTTACACTGATATGCTGTGTAAACACCTGCTGAGATGATTATAGCATCCATTTGTCTTGGTTTGTATTCTAATGTCATATCACATCTTCATTTGGCAATGGTTGCTCACCTTCCATGAAACAGTTTTGCTTCTTTTTCAATAGAATTGTACAGGTTATGGGTCATATTTGAGGTGAGAAACATTTTGCCATGACTTTCTCTGGTCTTGTTGGCATACAGCACACAGACCTGGCATTCCTGCAGGGGTGTATACACTTTGATATCTAGTGTATATGGGTGTTGATATTGCTGTTAGTGGTAGGCATGGACAGTGGGTCATAACACAGTTGTACACTTCTCTGATTACTATGTGATAAGCATGCCTACTGTAGTACCCATATCAGTGTCATGGCAATGCAACAATCAGTAGCAGTGCACATTTTTTGTTGTATGCAGTGACAGTGATATTACACACATGTTCAGCATGCACATGTTATTTTCCAGACTGCTTGTGACCCATGTTATTACTTCTGTGCCTTTCAGCTGAACATATGCATACATACACATGCTCAGGGGATACCTGATATACATTTGTGTTCTATGTCATTATGGCACACTGTATTTACAGTCTTGCAGCGCAATCATACATCTAAACCTGTTATACCAGGATTTCTGGTCATTGGTCCACATCACTGGGTGACAAAACAGGGAAGTCAATTTTGATAAAGTATTAATATAGCTGCCATAGCACAAGTATATGTGTAAGCTACTATAGATATCTGTCACAACTGTAAACATTGTCTAGAAGAACACTGTACAGCTGACTGTTATTAATTCAATATATCACATGCAGTTTAACACACACATCTGCAACAGTGCTTTACTATGCTCATGCCTTATATAGGTATTTAACAATGCAAACATGTATAATACTCATATTCACAGGTAACATATGGATATGGGCAACATCCCATTAACTGGCCTAGCAGTGGCACAGACATGACTGTTTGACAGACACTCTAGTGGTTGCCATATGTGAGCTGTCCTTTCCCAGGGTGTGTCAGGCTCCTCAGCTGTGATCCAAACTATTCACCTCTTAGAGCATCACATGTGGGCAAAGCCTAACATTGGGTGGATACATAGGGTTATATCATAGATATGCCTATTACAAACCTATAAAGTTTGTAGCATGATGCATTTTGCATTAACATGAATGTTCTGAAGGTGGTAAGGTCTGAAACTCGTGTCTGTCATTACTTCATTACTTACATCTCCAGCTATTTGCCAGACATTGTTTGGAAGAACAGAACAAACAGTAAGATGGCTAAATCTTGACATTCTGTGAAGATCTGCACAGTTGACAGGTATGGCCCACTGCAGACAGAGCCAGATGCTATGTCCATAGCATTTGTTCAGCGGGACATCAATACAGCAATTACTGATGGCACATATACATCTTTCATAATCATCTATCCCATTATTACAGACCAAGTACTAAATTCAATTACATGCTTACATGTTTCACATACCTGGTTTATCTTCAGGTTCCTTCTGTGTACAGGTTATCTTCTTGTTTCTTATTTCTTATTTTGAGGTTTTGTTTATGTGTTTTTTTGTGTGTGTGTCTCTCTCTCTCTCTCTCTCTCACACACACACACACACACACACACACACACACACACACACACACACACACACACACACACACACACACACTCTCTCTCTCTCTCTCAATCTCTCTCTCACTCTCTCTCCACTACTGGAATCAAACCTGTTTGAACAGGCTGAAGCATGGCTTTTGTAGGTGATGCTCATGATCAGGTGATGGCCTCTGCACCAATTGCTGTTCTCCACTTGCTAATTGCATGCAGGCAGCTATGTAGTTCTTCCAATAGGCAATGCCATAGCAACCCACTGCTATAAATAACTACATCATGTGGGTGTTGTCTCTTTACCTTTCCTGTATGGAAGACATCCTTCATGTGTGGGCAGCAATGTTACAGACAGCAGGTAGGAATATCTCTTACAACAGGACTTGTGGACACAGGCCAACTACCACACAGACCTAGGGACAGTGTGTGAGTATTGCTGTTATATGCATTGAATACTGCTAGTTTTACAGGGTTTGAGTGTACATGCTAGTTTTGTATGGAATGCAATCTGTCTGCATAGCTCTCAACTGTGGGCCTATCCGCATGATGGCCAAAGGATTGGCTGTTATGTTTTGTCTGTTCTCATACAGGTCTTGTCCCTGACACATCAGCGGCATTCTGTCCTTTGATTGCTATCAGTATATGACAATTTTCATTTGTGTTTCTGACTTCATGTTTCTGAGTAAGGGTATGTTGCAACCAATCCTGTAACCCCAGCAACTATCACAGTGTATAACAGCAATATTTCAAATATAGCCATGTGTTTCAGCCTCTGCCCTCCACTTATATACCAGGCTTTATCCAGATGTCATGCAGTAAGAGGTTGACAGGAATGGTCTATAATTATTTAGTGCTGGCATTCCTGCTATCATTCCAGTGAAGTTGTGGACTCCCACAAAAGTTGTGGAGTAGTGTCCATATATATGAGGGCTACAGCTGGACAAAACATGTGTGTCCCTGTACAGTCTGAAGGTCAGTGCATAGAGAACACTGTTATATGCCCTTGTAAGAAATTTTATGGGGGAGGGGTATTAAATGTTTTTAACCTAGGCTGTTCCAAAATGTGAGGAATATAAATAATAAGAAACATAAAGGTATATTGCTGTACATCTTCATATGTTTCATCATGGGAACAGTGGTGGGCTAGATTGTGATTGTGGTGTGCAGAGTCCTGGGTTTGAGACTTGCAATGGCTGATTTTTTTGTTGCTGGGCAGAACAAGGGCTGTTGGATACAGAATGATTAAGGCATTGTTAAGCAGTTTTAAGCAAGTTTGTGCGGGTTTGCGTGACAGTAAGCAATGCTAACTTCTGTTTAAATTACAGACAGTCTGAAAGTGCTTAATCTGTGTAGGTGTTGCTTAACACCACACAAACAGGCTTAGTCCCACTTATTGCTGCTTAAAAGAGCTTACTCCCGCTTACCCAACACTAATTTTTTTAAAAGAAAAGAAAAAAAGTGGTGATAGAAAAGTGGTGAAAAAGGGGGCATGCAGAGGGAAAAGTAGCTAGGGATGTGCAAGACAGGGATAGGGAAGGTCCGTAACTTTCCATTTCTTCTATAGCAACAGCTGTGCATATAGACTGAATTTAGAGGTATATTTGGGCACTCAATCCCCGGAGAGAGGGGTGAAAACAACAATAATGTGTTGTGAAGTCAATTAGAGCAGATTACATGTGTCCAGTGGACACATGTGCAAAATGGACAGCTATGTATGAGGCAAACTTTTTTGGGGGGAACAGATTGCCCTTTTTGTAAGGTGAGAGTGGGATGTTGGGGAAGGATAGTAGGTATATTTGGGGAGGTAGATTGGGTGGTAAGACAGACAAGACAGCATAAAGGGGCGGTATATGACACATGTGGGGGGTAAACACCCTGAACAGGGAGGGATGTTTGGACATCTTAAGCCCATGAGCCCCCAAATGGAAACAGTGGGACTGAAGTCCCCACACATAGGCAGTCACCACTGCACATTCATGGCCTCAAAGGTGGCTGTGTTGGGGGCTGAGCTGGAGGGGCAGGCTGACCCTCTAATTGCACCACGCGGCCCTCAAGCTAGTGTAGCAGATCTCCAAACTCTTTTCACAGCTTGCTATGCACCAAACCCCAAATCTGGCTTCGGGTGAAAGTTATTTGTCTGTGCCCACTCCTGGGGGGGGACGAGCCCCATCCTCTGAGGCAGTTCCACCCAAAGGTGGTGCAGGACCAGTGGACAAGGAGGTTGCGGGGTGGGTTCCAGATGTGCTGGGTCCCAGTGCCATGGCCAGATGAGGTGGGAGAGGTAGGTCCGCTGGGTCCGGCCTTCCCAAACATGTTATGGTGTTACAGTTTTAGAACATATGTGGGTTAGTAATAGTCAACACAATCCATGATTAGTTATAACAGCATGCATAGATATTCCCATTGACCCAAAACAACAGATTTGTAACAGTTGCATTGCAAACAGAACACGTGCATATATGGAACCACAGTGGCCATTACAACGGCATGCAGGTTACATTGATAGCAACAGGCCACCAATGATAGTTTTTCAACATGGAACATTAATAGAAACACATTTCAATATTTTTTGATTAATAGAACATATGTCCCAACAGTAGGTTTGGTGTGAAACATACCCACTGATTTGTGTATTTAGATTACTGCTGCAGATATGGGGGGGATGTAAATTCACAACTTGTATATCCTTGCAGTACCCACAACTTTAAAGATCATTGCTCTAATCATTACGCTACAGTATTATTACAATACCTTATGGCCTTGGTTTGGGCAGTGGTATGTTTGTACACAGTGTATACTTCAACTGTCTTAAAGCTACATTCTACTTCTCTTACCAGGTGGACCTGTGGAGGGAATATTTGTTAACACTACCTGACTGATTCTACACAGATTCCTAGTTATAATTCTTCACATACCTCTCAACCTCTTAATGCAAAAAAATCTGTACAAAGCTTGACAAGCTGGGGGTACCAATAGGGACATATTTTAAATATTGTTCTTAGAAACTTTTAGAAAGTTGCTAAAGTAAGATGATTTGTTTTAATATACATTTTCTGAAGGATCTGAAGTCTGAAACTCAAATGTATGTCATTATTTAGTGACTACAATCCTGAGATCATCCCAGTGATTTGCCAGGAAATAGAGGAACAGGCCAAATATATGAGGCAACAATCTGGACATTCTGTACAAATCTGTAGAGTTGAGAGGTATGATTATGCATACAGCTTAGTACCACTCTCAGGATTAAAAATACAACAATATGTGTTTCATCAGACTGAGCTATTTAGAAAGTGCTGTCTTTTTCATCAGTGTTTTCTAAGTCTCTCTTGGTTGTACAATCTAACCTTGTAATTACAACATTTTTATACAGACATTTATACAGACATTCCTAGACATATTTTTTATGTAGCACAGTGTGAAAATCATTTGACACAACAGTACTATTCACATACCAGATCTTGGTGAATGCAACATGTGAGGCCATACAATACCAGAGTAAACACAACCAGTCCAGGATTTAGAACTTTATTGCCAGGCAGTTACACTTTTATTTAAATATGACCTATATGGGATAATTACTGTCATATTGTCTGCTTTATTCAGTGAAAATGAATACACATTTTTATAGTGCCAGGTGACATTTTACTCCTTTATATTTATTTGGTATGACTACTACAAGCAGGATTGTTACTCACCAGCCTCGCGACGCAGCCTTTGCATCCTGCTGGCATTGGCTTCCTGGTTCGCAGCCTGCTCAGCTGCAGCTGTAATAAAAATAGAGAAACATTTATCCATACCTATCCATCACATACACAGGCTGGACTTTGTAAACAATTATTACTATGAATACTTACACCATGCTGGGGCATCTCCCCTGTCTCTTGCTTCTTTGACCCACTGTTCCAAGATCTCCCTCTTCCTCTGTTTCAAGTCGGCATAGTGGTGCCCAACCTGTTCACCAGTCCGAGGGATTCCAGTGGCACTGGTGAGATCAGGTGCGAGACTTTTTCAGGCTTCTGCTTTATATTGGGAGTCCTGGTACTGGTCATGTAGCAGTCTCATGTCATGTTTTTTTTTTTTTTAGCAGGAGTCCTACCATCACCTTAGACTCCTGTATGCCCCAGCACTGCACCTGGAAGAGCATGCCCTATCCAGCACCTGCCCTACTGCCTACAATGGAGAGCTTCAACCAGTTATGAGCTGTATTCCTACCTGTGGGGTGTAAATATGGCCGATTTCCTGCCCTTTACCATGATTGGGATGGTTTTGAAAATGCTGAGCTAAGCTAAGCTACGGGCAAACCTGCTTAGCTAAGGTTGGCATTGCTTAAAGGGGCAGGTTCAGCATTGCTTACCAATGGGCAGATCTATTTAACTGGGCTATCCATTGCTTAGTATTCATATGTACACAATGCTTAAACCCGGTCAACATAGCTGTGCAATGCTTAGCATTGTTTATGTTATATTATAATGGTCTACCACCTGTATGGGATTGAGTCATCATTCATTGCATAATATAGATTTATTTACTTTCCTTGACATTCCCCAATGTGTTGTGATTAATTTATTCTTGTGTGACTATACTGTATGGGGCACTTGTGTTTATATGGGGGTTTCACTACTTTATTATACTGACACCTCACATCTGGGCCTAATACACTGCTGTGGTTGAGAAAAATCCATTACTTCTTACATAAATATGCAACAAATTAAAATTTTAATATGTTTACACATACAAAAAGGAAACAATCCGTGAGGCTCGAACTTTGAATGACTGCATGCAAGGCATACACTCTAATCGCTACACTATTGGACTTATGCTTAAGTTGGATGTATATTGCTTTTTAACTTATCGTGCCATTTCAGCTGAGCTAAGCATAGCTAAACAATGGGCACACCCATGCAGCTACACTTAAACTTTATTGCATATATAAAAAATATATATTTTTTTTATTTGTACCCTTCAGAATATCCATGCTAATGCTGAACCTGTTATTCTATCAACTTTCTGCTTTGTGGGATGATTGTCCGTTATGGCTTTGTCCATATGCCTTACACTGGGAGGTTGGGAGGTGTGTGCCATGTGCATATGCTAAATCTGTTATTCTATCAACTTTGGCTTGGTAGGGATGATTGTCCCTTATGGCTTTGTCTAGATTTCATACCCTGGTGGGTTGGGGGTGTTACGAGCATTCTTGCTCATTTTAAATTGCCAAATCACTCGCACATGGAAGGGTGTCCATTTTACAGAATGGCAGCCCACCTTCATACATATGCATGGTGCACTGCTGTGCTGAACTGGAATATTCCCTGCTGTGCAGGAATAACTTATTCCTGCATGGCTGCTTGCTGAATCCAGGGGACTGTGTTGTCACTTTCTCTGAACAAACACTATCCCTGGGATTCATTAAGACCTGCACGACGTGCAGGAATAGTGCAGGAGCTGTTGCATGTACTATATCCGCTGACCGATTCAACAAAAGGCTCCCGGGATGTGCATGAGCACTCCTACACTATTCCTGCATGGACACCACTGCCTTATGCTAATTACCTCATTTGCTGGTGAAAACCATGCAAATAAGGTGAATTATCATTTCAGCAAGCAGGCAGGTTTTAATGCAGGAATAGTGTAATCTGCAGAAATGTATTCCATTACTAGCTGAATACATTTCTGCAAATAAGAAAACTGAGGCATGACAGCCTCAAATAAAGCATGTATTCCATTTATTAGGCATGCCAGTGGCCAAATATATGGCCATTGGCATGAAAAATAGTTTACATTTTGTAAAATAAAAGTTTTTTTTTTGGCTGATCTCGGCCATTTAAACATAGGGCAGCGGCGCGCAAATGGGATTATGCCAAAAATAAAAAAAAAGAGGAAAAATAAATTTTGAGAGAAATCTGCATTTTACCATTATAGTCAATGTCATGCAAAATGAAAACAATACCAGGAGATAGTGTTTGCTAAGGGGAAAGGCTCAGTATAAGTGTAGTAACTCAGGGGTAAGGCAGTGGTGTATGCAAATGAGGGGATTTATACTGAATCACACATTTCTTCTATGTGTCAGACTGCACCTAACCGTGTAGGTGATCTGACACCACAGTGTAGACAGGAGGAGCAGCTAAGATAAAAATGGGGTGTGTCATGCCTGCTGTAAGCACACTGGAGCTCAGTGGCCCATGTTTGCCCTTAGCTAAGCTGAACTAAGGAAGGGGAGTTTTCTGAGGCTGTATATTACTAATCCATGAAATGCAGAGCGAGTTCGCATCCAGCGAGGGCCAGTTCTGCTTAAGTGTTTACTTTAGCTAAACAGGTATTCATGGTGCGCACCAGGCCTAAAAAAAAAAAAAAAACACAGGGGATAGCAGAACTGTTTACATTTGAGCACTGGGAATGCGCATCGTGCATCAGGGCTTAAACGGGAGGAAATGGGAAAGGGAAACTGCAGAAGGAAGGCAATCAAGGAGAACAAGCATAGCTGGCAGGTGGAATATATCGTAATCAGCCAATTTCACTGGCAGCAACCCAACATGCTACTATAAACTATGCAGGCACCTTTCAGTCTGTTTTTTCCCACAAACTCTACACCACTAGTGTACACATTTGGGGGAATTTTAAACTGACAAAACTAACAAAACATGTTAGGGACTGCTGTTGCTTTGCTCTAATAGTATGTGTTAGAGACTGAGGATAGTGAGGAGAATAATGCTGACAGCCAACTCAGACCAATGAGAAGGAGAAGAGTGTTTAGACTTAGGATAACGTACTAGGGGCTACATGATCTGGAGATAGTAGAGTGCTATAGTGTGTACAGGGACATACTTCAGCAACTTGATGAGCTGTGCCAGCCTCACCTCAGACCGAGAAGCAATAGAAGGGAATTTATCCCAGTGGATACCAAGGTATGTGTAACCTTAATAATACTAGTTACAGGTACTTTCCAACTGGGGATACCATGGGGTATCACAGGCATCTGCGTCCAGGATACTCCACCAGTTCCTGGATGCCATGTGACTGCATGCCACTGAGCACATTTACTTCCCCCAACACCCATGAGGAGAGGACCAGCAATATGCGTCTCTTCCACCATGTAGCAAAATACCTGGAGATACTGGGTGCCATAGACTGCACGTACATCCACATCACGCACCACCCGGTGACCAGGGTAGGTTCTACCTAAACCATAAAGGGGTTCCACTCCATCAACTGCCAGGTTATGTGCGATGCCTATGGTATTATCATCAGTGTGTGTGGTGGCATCCCTGGAAGCTATCATGACTCCCACATCTGGCATTCATCACAGCTGTACTGGGCGTTTGCCAATGGGGACATCCCATATGGCCATCTGGTGGGGGATGCTGGCTACGCACTGGAGCCATGGAGATGACGCCCATCAGAAATGCACACACACCCACACAAGAATGCTATAATGAGGCACATGCACAAACCAGGATCATTATAGAGCATGTGTTTGGGATGCTGAAGTCATGGTTCTGTTGCCTCGACTTATCCGGTAGAGCCTTGCAGTACTCTCCAGCCACATGTGCAGACATGTTCATAGTATGTGCCATGCTACACAATATGATCCTGTGGAAATAGCTGTAGCAGGAACAAAACGGGAAATGGCCACACAGCCCCCCACCATTGCCAAGGTCACTAGAGGCACAGAGGGACATCCTGAGCCTGCCCTTGTAGGCAGATGTAGACGTGCCTAGTATGCCCTATTCTTGGCAATGAGGCAATGCATAGCACATGCACTGACACTGTAAGACCTAGTGGACTGATCCCTCTCTCTGACTCGCACACACAGTAAAATGGATGCCAAAAAACACATCACCTATACCCTACCATGTATAGGAAGCATACTGTGTGCATCTGACATAGTCAGCCCTTGAGCACCATCCTCACAACAGCCTCAGGCATAAAGTAAGTCAGTCTCCTTAACAAAATTAATTCATGGAGTGGAATGTTCTGATAGCATATCTATGGTATTGATTCAAGGATGCAAGGGAATGGGGCGGGTTACTGGGATATCCGCAGACAACTGACAGCTCTGTGGGACAGCAGGAAGTGTATTCCCAGTACTGGTCTACCCACACCATGCAGTACCACCCTAGTTGACAAATACCACTATAGTATATGTGGTGAGTCTTATAACTGGGAGGTCATAAGTCACATGTATGCATCTCAAATTGAGGGTCCCATACCCAACCCCAACCTCACCCAGCTGATCAGCTGTAGAAAACCATACAGAAATGCCTGGCAAAGGCCCCCACATGGTGACATCCATGAAATCCCCACCCACAGACTTTTACACAGTGATATCACAGCAGGTCTGGCAGGGGAAGTATGGCTTTGAAAGGTAAGAAGTCTGAAACTCAAATGTCTATGCCAGAAGAATCTGAACTGTGGTTGATACTGTTATGACTGTAGTCTGAAAGATAGGGCATGCCACTATGCTAAATTGGACCAAAATGTTAAGCAAATATCAGCACGGTCTCTTCAAATGTGTATTGTGTACAGATGTGTCAACCCTCCCCCCATAGTCCCATAGAAATGCAGTAACATGTCCTTAGCCTTAAGCAGCATCCAGCTATCAACTAGAGTGATGGCTCAACAGAAACAGAAAGCAAATTATCAGTAACACCCACAGTCAACATTCTGGTGCTGTCCCAGGGCTGTCCACTGCTGGCAACTTGGAAACATATCAGAATGCACTGCCTTGGTACAGATGGCCTGCATCTGTCACACTTGGCCTACAGTCCTGTGGCAAGTGCCCATGCCTCATCCACAGTGCCCTGTTAGGGAGTGTCATGGGGTCCATAAAAGCAACATAACACAGTCTAAAAAAGGCAAAGAAAGTCCATGCTGCTTACTCCTAGGAGAAAATCTGCCAGTGTCAGAGAGCCAGAAATCTGGCCAAAGCCATGAATATTGGTTTGAAAAATGTCCAAAGTGAATGACACCTCTGAAATACTGCTTTAATACCATAATAAAGTTGAAGGAATGATTGTAGTAGCATGGAATGTATGATGGGTTCGAAGTCAGAAACTGCAATGTCAAATGTCAGTAATATCTGACTTCAGAACCACAAAACACAGTAGTTGTCAATTTCTCCAAACAGATTATCATATTTTCTTTGATCAAAATTGCCACTACTGAAATTTAAAACCTTGTTATGTAAAACATTAGTTTCATTTAACAACACTTCATTGTGACTTTCATAGTCCCTAACCATCAACTTAAGCATCTCTATGCCCATGTTATTAAACCATTCAGTTAACTGCTTATATAACATTGAATTCTGCTTAACATTGTTTGGATATTTAAACAGTCTCAAACCTTTAGGTGCACTTCCAGTTGAAATACATTCGTTTAAATAATCAATTTCTAACTGGTTCATTTTCAAAGCATATCATTTATCTTTCAATAGTTTAAAAGTCACATCAAATGTCCCAAGTGTATTGTCAAACGTTTGTTCATAAAAGTTAAATCTCCGGCTGGACCAAGTGTCAAAATTAAAATTGTTTTCAGTACCTGTAGTTCCGTTACCACCATAAATGTGGTGTTTGTTGTTAAAATCCCTTTTAGTGTTGTTTTGTTGCTCAGTATCAACCACAGGTTCCCCGCATTTATCTCCTTCATGTGCGTAGTTTGTAAAGTTTATTTTATAACCCCAAGTCCATTACCTGTGTTGTGCTGCTCCATAAACTGATTTTGATTACCCGGTAACTCGGACTGTCCAAGTGATGGAATCCTGATGTTTTCAAGTATCTATGTTAAAAGGAGCATCACCTTATTTAACTTGCCTCTAGTGACGGGCGAATTATGATCGTCTTTTGTCATTTCCTTCAATAATACTGGTGTGTCCAAAAAAAGTCAGAGTCTGCTCCCTTCTGCCATGGATAAAAAGACTGTAGAACCACAAAACACGAACGATCCAAACCACTCAAAGCACCAAAATCCAAGACAGTCAGGAAGGCAATACGACATAGTAATTGCAAAAATGGTAATTTAATGTTGCAACTTGCAAAATTCAATAAAATAGGCTCAACACGAACCTAATACACAATTCAAATGTTTAGCGTGCTTTCACCTGGTAAAGTACAAGGCTTCCTCAGAACAATGAACACAGTTCATCAAATGTGCTAAATATTCTCCATCTTAATTAGTCAATTAATTCTTAAAGCAATCTTCCCTACCCTAAGTAAGGAAACTAAATGTGTGAGTAAATTCAGGTCATCATGTAACTTTTCTAGGATTTGTTAATATAATTTGTTTAACATGAAATTTATTAATAAACTACATTTTTATTACCCTGTATAATTTATTTTATTTTTTATTTTATTTTATTTTATTTTATTATTATATAAGTATATAAATACATATGCTAATACTAATTATTGTAACAATTAAAATAATAAATAACCCTGTTTAAAATACAATTAGGGATTAAAACATAAATCATAACTTGGCTTGTCACAATTTTAAAACACTGTTAATGCTAATGTAATCATTGAGTCCAGGAGATCTACCAGCATCCGTCCTTAACTGCAAGTATAGTTCACAAAATTCAACCCTGGACTCCCAATTACCACCATGAGGATCAATATCAACCTGTTCCACCACTGAAAATGTAATCTTCATATTATTACATTGTAAAGAGTACCTATAAAAAACATTAGATTCTTTACATTTAGCTATCTCATAGAGATGTTCATAGATCTTCTTCCTCAGGGTACATACAGTTTAACTTATATAGAAACTGTAGCAAACTTCACAGATTCCTATATATATTAACCCTTTCATACCACAATTATAGTGTTGGGAAGCTGCCATCCTAATACCTCTAGAGGGAATCCAAATTTCACTCTTTTCTGAAATGTATTCACACTGATGACAGGCACCACATTTAAATCTGCCTCGTCTTGACCTGACAACCTTCTGTATGTTCTCATCTTTCTTTTCAAACATGTCCTTCAAATTCATACCTCTCCTTCTCACAAAAGAAGGGTGTTGTGGAATATGTATCCCTGTATCATCATTCACTTTCAAAATAGGCCAATATTTTTTGATAATGTCCTATACTTTAAATGATGTAGTGGAAAAAGTATGTGTAAAGGCCACATCATATTCAGTTCTTACATCACGGTGTGTGTTTTCATCTGTAAAACCTAAGCCTAATAATGGAAATAATTTACTGTCCCTATTCTTCATAACTTCTTCAGCTAAGCTGTCTATCATAGGTTTGGGGGTAACCTCTTTCTAAGACAAGGGAAGTTAAAGTCCTGATCTCGTCTAAAAATTCAGAGTTGATACTATTCATTCTCGATGCCCTTATCATCTGGCCCTTTACTATACATTTCTTTTGATAGTAGGGGTGCCCACACTCAAAATGTAAGTATGTGTTGTAAAAAGTTGGTTTCCTGTATAACTTAGACTGAAAACAATTGTTGAATTTATCCTTATATAATGTAACATCTAAGTAATTAATAGTAGAGTCATTTATAGTGTGCGTAAAAGTAAAAAATTCAGTAGTATTGTTAAAGTAAGACTTAAATTCATTAAATTCTCCTACTGAACCATTCCCTAATAGACAAATATCATCCAGATAGCAGGTATAAAAAGTAATGTGTCTCCACCGATCTGAATTAAGGACAAATTTCTGCTCCCAATAATACAAAACACAATTTAGCATAGAGGGGACGGCACAAGTTGCTCCCATTGCAACACTCTTTTTTTCCTGATAGAAGTCTCCATTAAAATAAAATTGTTTTTTCAAAATTGTTTCTGTAAATTCCATAATCAAGTTAGTGATATTATCACCTAGCCCTGTTTTAGTAAATAAAATTTCACCAAGCAATTCTAGTCCTGTTCTCATGTGGGATACTGGGGAATAACTCAACAACATCTATCGCGGATATGAACATATCAGTGTTATATTTATCCTTTGTTATTCTCATCAAAAAGTCCAATGAGTCCTTTGTTATGTGGTGAACAGAGTTTACAAATTTCTTCAACTGGGCATCTACAAAAACTGCTAAAGGCTCAGTGATGTGACCAGCTCCTGCTACTATGGGTCTAAATTTTAACTCATTAATCCCTTTGAGCATTTTAGTGATCCCAGATATAGCAGGAACCCTTGGATTTTCAACATGTACAAAATTAAATAACTTCTCATTTATACTACCCTGTAATAAATGGTCTGACAAATAGTATTTAATTTTAGAGTATGAAATATTTATTTCATTCCAAGAAACAACTGTGTAGTGATCCGAGTCCTGTAAAATATTGTGTATGTATGTTTCCTATTCTTTATTATACATCAAAACCACCCCTCCACCCTTGTCAGGCCTCATTACTCTACACTTGTCTTCTCTTAATAATTTCAATACAGATTTCTCTTTTTCTGACAGGTTGTTAGTCAAATTATCCTTAGTGTTCAGTTGTCTAACTTCTTTTTCAACCAACTCTTCAAAAATTTCTAACGATGGATTCACTGGTGGATTAAACAAACTCTTCCTACTCATTTCACCTTGGTTTAAGTGTGCACCTTTAAAATAAACCTGTAAATTAAGTTGCCTAATGAACAGCTTAATATCTATTAATGTGTTCACCAGTGAACTAGGACGTGTAGGAACAAAATGAAATCCTTTAGTAAATAAACTAAAATATACCTCATTGACCACTAAATTTGTAAAGTTGTAAATACAGAAATTATCCTGTTTACAAATTCTTGAATCCACATCATTCCAAATCATGTCATAATTTCAATCCTGAATATTATGCTGGGATAGGGGCAAAAAGTCCAAGTCTAGCAGTAATTCTGACTTCTCCCTGGATGTCTGCCCTCTCCTGAAATGCTGGGGGTTCTGATATGAATATTTCCTTTGCTTTTAGGCTAACCTCTCGCTTCTCCTCACCATTCCTTCCCCTAAAGGGTGGCCAAAATGCTCATTGTTCTTTGTGTTGCTTTTATCATTTACTAAATCAACAACATTGTCACTAACTGAATTAGGAAAACCAGAGGTGTTATTAAAATCTGGATAAGCTCTACCATTCCTGTATTCCTTTAAATGCCTTTCAAGCTTCTTCATTTTTCTAAAAATAATTTTATCACAGTAGTTGTCAATTTCTCCAAACAGATTATCATATTTTCTTTGATCAAAATTGCCACTACTGAAATTTAAAACCTTGTTATGTAAAACATTAGTTTCATTTAACAACACTTCCTTGTGACTTTCATAGTCCCTAACCATCAACTTAAGAATCTCTATACCCGTATTATTAAACAATTCAATCAACTGCTTATATAACAATGAATTCTGCTTAACATTGTTTGGATATTTAAACAGTCTCAAACCTTTAGGTACTCTTTCAGTTGAAATACATTTGTTTAAATAATCAATTTCTAACTGGTTCATTTTCAAAACATTTAATTTATCTTTAAATAGTTTAAAAGTCTCATCAAATGTCTCAAATGTATTGTCAAATGTTTGTTCATTAAAGTTAAATCTCTGGCTGGACCAAGTGTCAAAATTAAAATTGTTGTCAGTACCTGTAGTTCTGTTACCACCATAAATGTGGTGTTTGCTGTTAAAATCCCTTTTAGTGTTGATTTCTTGCTCAGAATCAACCACAGGTCCCCCGCGTTTCTCTCCTTCATGTGTGGTAGTTTGTAAATTTGTTTTATAACCCCAAGTCGAATACCTGTGTTGTGCTGCACCTTAAACTGATTTTGATTACACGGTAACTCGGACTGTCCAAGTGATGGAATATTGATGTTTTCAAGTATCTATGTTAAAAGGAGCATCACCTTATTTAACTCGCCTCTAGTGACGGGTGAATTATGATCGTCTTTCGTCATTTCCTTCAATAATGCCAGTGTGTCCAAAAAAAGTCAGATTCTGCACCTTCTGCCATGGATAAAAAGACTGTAGAACCACAAAACATGAACGATCCAAACCACTCAAAGCACCAAAATCCAAGACAGTCAGGAAGGCAATATGACATAGTAATTGTAAAAATGGTAATTTAATGCTGCAACTTGCAAAATTCAATAAAATAGGCTCAACACGAACCTAATACACAATTCAAATGTTTAGCGCGCTTTCACCTGGTAAAGTACAAGGTTTCCTCAGAACAATGAACACAGTTCATCAAATGTGTTAAATACTCTCCATCTTAATTAGTCAATTAATTCTTAAAGAAATCTTCCCTACCCTAAATAAGGTAACTAAATGTGTGAGTAAATTCAGGTCATCATGTAACTTTTCTAGGATTTGTTAATATAATTTGTTTAGCATGACATTTATTAATAAACTACATTTTTATTAGCCTGTATAAATAAATAGATACATAAATATATAAGTATATAAATACATATGCTAATACTAATTATTGTAACAATTAAAATAATAAATAACCCTGTTTAAAATACAATTAGGGTTTAAAACATAAATCATAACTTGGCATGCCACAATTTTAGAACACTGTTAATGCTAATGTAATCATTGAGCCCAGGAGGTCTACCAGCATTCGTCCTTAACTGCCAGTATAGCGCCCTAAATTCAACCCTGGACTCCCAATTACCACCACAAGGATCATTATCAACCTGTTCCACCAATAAAAATGTAATCTTCATATTATTACATAGTAAAGAGTACCTATAAAAAGCATTAGATTCTTTACATTTAGCTATCTCATAGAGATGTTCATAGATCCTCTTCCTCAGGGTACGTACAGTTTTACCTATATAGAAACTGTAGCAAACTTCACAGATTCCTATATGTGTATATATATATATATATATATACATATACATATATATATATATATATGTATATATATATATATATATATATATATATATATACACACACACATATATATATATATATATATATATATATATATATATATATATATATATTAACCCTTTCATACCACAATTATAGTGTTGGGAAGCTGCCATCCTAATACCTCTAGAGGGAATCCAAATTTCACTCTCTTCTGAAATATATTCACACTGATGACAGGCACCACATTTAAATGTGCCTCGTCTTGACCTGACAACCTTCTGTATGTTCTCATCTTTCTTTTCAAACATGTCCTTCAAATTTATACCTCTCCTTCTCACAAAAGAAGGGTGTTGTGGAATATGTATCCCTGTATCATCATTCACTTTCAAAATAGGCCAATATTTTTTGATAATGTCCTCTACTTTAAATGATGTAGTGGAAAAAGTATGTGTAAAGGCCACATCATATTCAGTTCTTACATCACGGTGTGTGTTTTCATCTGTAAAACCTAAGCCTAATAATGGAAATAATTTACTGTCCCTATTCTTCATAACTTCTTCAGCTAAGCTGTCTATCATAGGTTTGGGGGTAACCTCTTTCTAAGACAAGGGAAGTTAAAGTCCTGATCTCATCTAAAAATTCAGAGTTGTTACTAGTCATTCTCAATGCCCTTATCATCTGGCCCTTTACTATACCTTTCTTTTGATAGTAGGGGTGCCCACACTCAAAATGTAAGTATTTGTTGGAAAAAGTTGGTTTCCTGTATAACTTAGACTGAAAACAATTGGTCAATTTATCCTTATATAATGTAACATCTAAGTAATTAATAGTAGAGTCGTTAATAGTGTGCGTAAAAGTAAAACATTCAGTAGTATTGTTGAGGTAAGACATAAATTCATTAAATTCTCCTAATGAACCATTCCATAATAGACAAATATCATCCATATAGCGGGTATACAAAGTATTGTATCTCCACCACTCTGAATTAATGACAAATTTCTGCTCCCAATAATACAAAACACAATTAGCATAAAGGGGGTGGCACATGCTGCTCCCATTGCAACACTCTTTTTTTCCTGATAGAAGTCTCCATTAAAATAAACAAAATTGTTTTCTGAAAATTGTTTCTGTAAATTCCATAATCAAGTTAGTGATATTATTACTTAACCCTGTTTCAGTAAATAAAATTTCACCAAGCCATTCTAGTCCTGTCTCATGTGGGATACTGGGGAATAACTCAACAACATATATCTTGGCTAGGAACATATCAGTGTTATATTTATCCGTTGTTATTCTCATCAAAAAGTCCCATGAGTCCTTTGTTATGTGGTGAACAGAGTTTACAAATTTCTTCAACCGGGCATCTACAAAAACTGCTAAAGGCTCAGTGATGTGACCAGCTCCTGCTACTATGGGTCTAAATTTTAACTCATTAATCCTTTGAGCATTTTAGGGATCCCAGATATAGCAGGAACTCTTGGATTTTCAACATGTGCAAAATTAAATAACTTCTCATTTATACTGCCCTGTAATAAATGGTCTGACAAATAGTATTTCATTTTAGAGTATGAAATATTTATTTCATTACAAGAAACAACTGTGTAGTGATCTGAGTCCTGTAAAATATTGTGTATGTATGTTTCCTATTCTTCATTATACATCAAAACCACCCCTCCACCCTTGTCAGGCCTAATTACTCTACACTTGTCTTCTCTTAATAATTTCAATACAGATTTCTCTTTTTCTGATTGGTTGTTAGTCAAATTATCCTTAGTGTTCAGTTGTCTAACTTCTTTTTTAACCAACTCTTCAAAAATTTTTAACGATGGATTCACTGGTGGATTAAACAAACTCTTCCTACTCATTTCACCTTGATTTATGAGTGCACCTTCAAAATAAACCTGTAAATTAAGTTGGCTAATGAACAGCTTAATATCTATTAATGTGTTCACAAGTGAACTAGGATGTGTAGGAACAAAATGAAATCCTTTAGTAAATAAACTAAAATATACCTCATTGACCACTAAATCTGTAAAGTTGTAAATACAGAAATTATCCTGTTTACAAATTCTTGAATCCACATCATTCCAAATCATGTCATAGTTTAAATCCTGAATATTATCAGGGGATAGGGGCAAAAAGTCCAAGTCTATCAGTAATTCTGACTTCTCCCTGGATATCTGACACCCCCAAAATGCTGGGGGTTCGGATATGAATATTTCCTTTGCTTTTAGGCTAACCTCTCGCTTCTCCTCACCATTCCTTCCCCTAAAGGGTGGCCAAAATGCTCATTGTTCTTTGTGTTGCTTCCATCATTTACTAAATCAACAATATTGTCACTAACTGAATTAGGAAAACCAGAGGTGTTATTAAAAACTGGATAAGCTCTACCATTCCTGTATTCCTTTAAATGCCTTTCAAGCTTCTTCATTTTTCTAAAAATAATTTTATCACAGTAGTTGTCAATTTCTCCAAACAGATTATTATATTTTCTTTGATCAAAATTGCCACTACTGAAATTTAAAACCTTGTTATGTAAAACATTAGTTTCATTTAACAACACTTCCTTGTGACTTTCGTAGTCCCTAACCATCAACTTAAGCATCTCTATGCCCATGTCATTAAACAATTCAGTTAACTACTTATATAACATTGAATTCTGCTTAACATTGTTTGGATATTTAAACAGTCTCAAACCTTTAGTTACTCCTTCATTTGAATACATTTGTTTAAATAATCAGTTTCTAACTGGTTCGTTTTCAAAGTGTATCATTTATCTTTAAATAGTTTAAAAGTCTCATCAAATGTCTCAAATGTATTGTCAGATGTTTGTTCATTAACGTTAAATCTCCGGCTGGACCAAGTGTCAAAATTAAAATTGTTTTCAGTACCTGTAGTTCTGTTATCACCATAAATGTGGTGTCTGTTGTTAAAATCCCTTTTAGTTTTATTTTGTTGCCCAGAATCAACCACAGGTCCCCCGCGTTTCTCTCCTTCATGTGCAGTAGTTTGCACAGTTTGTTTTATAACCCCAAGTCCATTACCTGTGTTGTGCTGCTCCTTAAACTGATTTTGATTACCCAGTAATTCGGACTGTCCAAGTGATGGAATCCTGATGTTTTCAAGTATCTATGTTAAAAGGAACATCACCTTATTTAACTCGCCTCTAGTGATGGGTGAATTATGATCATCTTTGTCATTTCCTTCAATAATGCTGGTGTGTCCAAAAAAAGTCAGAGTCTGCTCCTTCTGCCACGGATAAAAAGACTGTAGAACCACAAAACATGAACGATCCAAACCACTCAAAGCACCAAAACCCAAGACAGTCAGGAAGGCAATATGACATAGTAATTGTAAAAATGGTAATTTAATGTTGCAACTTGCAAAATTCAATAAAATAGGCTCAACACGAACCTAATACACAATTCAAATGTTTAGCGCGCTTTCACCTGGTAAAGTACAAGGCTTCCTCAGAACAGTGAACAAAGTTAATCAAATGTGTTAAATACTCTCCATCTTAATTAGTCAATTAATTATTAAAGAAATCTTCCCTACCCTAAGTAAGGAAACTAAATGTGTGAGTAAATTCAGGTCATCATGTAACTTTTCTAGAATTTGTTAATATAATTTGTTTAACATGAAATTTATTAATAAACTACATTTTTATTAGCCTGTATAAATAAATAGATATATAAATATATAAGTATATAAATACATATGCTAATACTAATTATTGTAACAATTAAAATAATAAATAACCCTGTTTAAATACAATTAGGGTTTAAAACATAAATCATAACTTGGCTTGTCACAATTTTAAAACACTGTTAATGCTAATGTAATCATTGAGTCCAGGAGGTCTACCAGCATCCGTCCTTAACTGCCAGTATAGTTTCCAAAATTCAACCCTGGACTCCCAATTACCACCATGAGGATCAATATCAACCTGTTCCACCACTGAAAATTTAATCTTCATATTATTACATAGTAAAGAGTACCTATAAAAAGCATTAGATTCTTTACATTTAGCTATCTCATAGAGATGTTCATAGATCCTCTTCCTCAGTGTATGCACATTTTTACCTATATAGAAACTGTAGCAAACTTCACAAATTCCTATATATATTAACCTTTCATACCACAATTATAGTGTTGGGAAGCTGCCATCCTAATACCTCTAGAGGGAATCCAAATTTCACTCTCTTCTGAAATATATTCACACTGATGACATGCACCACATTTAAATGTGCCTTGTCTTGATCTGACAACCTTCTGTATGTTCTCATCTTTCTTTGCAAACATGTCCTTCAAATTCATACCTCTCCTTCTCACAAAAGAAGGGTGTTGTGGAATATGTATCCCTGTATAATCATTCACTTTCAAAATAGGCAAATACTTTTTGATAATGTCCTCTACTTTAAAATGATGCAGTGGAAAAAGTATGTGTAAAGGCCACATCATATTAAGTTCTTACATCACAGTGTGTCATTTCATCTGTAAAACTTAAGCCTAATAATGGAAAGAATTTACTGTCCCTATTCTTCATAACTTCTTCAGCTAAGCTGTCTATCATAGGTTTGGGGGTAACCTCTTTCTAAGAAAAGGGAAGTTAAAGTCCTGATCTCGTCTAAAAATTCAGAATTTATACTACTCATTCTCGATGCCCTTATCATCTGGCCCTTTACTATACCTTTCTTTTGATAGTAGGGGTGCCCACTCTCAAAATGTAAGTATGTGTTGGAAAAAGTTGGTTTCCTGTATAACTTAGACGGAAAACAATTGTTCAATTTATCCTTATATAATGTAACATCTAAGTAATTAATAGTAGAGTCGTTAATAGTGTGCGTAAAAGTAAAAAAATTAGCAGTATTGTTGCGGTAAGACATAAATTCATTAAATTCTTCTATTGAACCATTTCATAATAGAAAAATATCATCCAGATAGTGGGTATAAAAAATAATGTGTCTCCACCAATCTAAATTAAGGACAAATTTCTGCTCCCAAAAATACAAAACACAATTAGCATAGAGGGGGTGGCGCATGCTGCTCCCATTGCAACACTCTTTTTTTCCTGATAGAAGTCTCCAATAAAATAAACAAAATTGTTTTTTCAAAATTGTTTCTGTAAATTCCATAATCAAGTTAGTGATATCATTACCTAACCCTCTTTCAGTAAATAAAATTTCACAAAGCCATTCTAGTCCTGTCTCATGTGGGATACTGGGAAATAACTCGACACATCTATCTTGGCTAGGAACATATCAGTGTTATATTTATCCTTTGTTATTCTCCTCAAAAAGTCCCATGAGTCCTTTGTTATGTGGGGAACAGAGTTTACAAATATATAAGTATATAAATACATATGTTAATATCTGACTTCAACCTTGTGTGACTTGCAAAACACTTTTCCTTGTAAACCACACTTGTTTGATAACCAACAAGATAGATGAGTCATGAATGTGGACATTCTCTGATACTCTGTACAGTTGACATGCAGGATTAGGTGTCCAAACATGAAAATGCACTCATTGCAGGCAGTCCTAACCCTGGAAGATGGTGACATGTCTGCACCCACAGAACCCTGGCCCACAGCCATGGGGAGTAACTTCCCTGATCACTCATCCTATGCAACATCCTGTCCCCAAAATGTGGCCAGACAAGCAAAATGAGATGGGCCATACGCATATGCCAGACTAACACACGCTTCCAGGCTGGTCAAACAGTCTGACACACACAAGACCCTCCAAGTGCGGACTGGCTTTGAGCAGACCCCCTATGCAAAGCACTGGTAGCCATAGGCAAACATATTTTACCTAGGAAACCCCCCATATGTTATCCCCTACAAATCTATATCTGATCCCATCTGACTTGTATTACCCAGCTGTTGACTAGAAATCAGACCAGGCCAGAACAGAAATGCACAGATTCCACCATTGTAATATATCACCAAGGTGCTGGACTGTTTCCACAGCTCCAGCAGTCAATTGGTTATAGGCACACCTCTCAACAGGCTGGATTGTGCAAGAATGCATAGCATTTGGCCTATGATTTTGGTGTATGCATCATGAACCCTGTATTCCTCTAGTAAATCACTGTAATGATCTGAGGAGGTATGTCACAAGGTACTGAAACAATACATGAAAGTGTCAAATAGCATATATATCAGATGTCTGCTGAAACAAGCCCGGTAGCCCTAGCAACCCATACATTACTGAGCGAAATAGTCACAATCACCATATGGCTCATTGTCCCCCCATTTTGATAGGCTGTCTCCAGATATCCTGCACCAGAAGGTTGAGAGGTATGGCTGTAGCACAAACAAACTGGACTGGAGTACAACAATTCCTGGAATGGAGTCCTACATATACTATAGAAGGTCACACTGGGCATGCTCATACACTTAGAGAAATGTCAGTAAAGAGAAATGACACTTAGAGAAATGTCAGTAAAGATAAATGTTAGTGGGATCTAGGAATGAACAGGCTTTCCCCACCCAGTACACTTCCTATTGCCCTACATTAGCAGCCTTCAAGATGTCTGTAACTATAGAAGTCCATCTCATTAGGCCTCAACCACATAAGCTCTGTGATGCATGTGATAACTGTGTAACAGTATAGTACAAATAATTAATTAGGTAGGAGTACTAATTTCAATAATGGCAAATGTCAAGTGTGTGTGTGTGTGTGTGTGTGTGTGTGTGTGTGTGTGTGTGTGTGTGTGTGTGTGTGTGTGTGTTTACAAGTTAAAGCTTTTGGGTCCATTCCACCCCAGTATATTTCCACTTTCCCACTTTAGCAGTCCTGCAAATATCACTCACCTTAGAAGTACCTTTTGTGAGTTTTCAGCCCCATAAGCTCTGTGATGCATGCGATAACTGCAGAACACTGTAGTACAAATAATTAGCTTGGTAGGAGTTCTAATCTCAGTTCTGGTAAATATCAACCTGTGTGTATGTATTTCAGCTTAAAGCTTTTGGGTCCATTCCAAGCCAGTATACTTCCCCTTTCTCACTTTAACAGTCCTGCAGATATCATTCACATTAGAAGTCCATTTTGTCAGGTTTTGGCCCCATAAGCTCTGTGTCGTGCATGATAACTGTGTTAACACTATAGTACAGATAACTGGTTAGATACGAGTTCTAATCTTAATCCTGGCAAATGTCAAACTGTGTGTGTGTTTACAGGTAAAAGCTTTTGGGTCCATTCAAACTCAGTATACTTCCCCTTTCCCACTTTAGCAATCCTGCAGATATTCACCTTTTGTCAGCCCTCACCTCTATAAGCTCTGTGGTGTGTGCAATAACTGTAGACACTATGGCACAAATGAATAATTAGGTAGGAGTTCTACTCTCACATCTGGCAAGTGTGTGTGTGTGTGTGTGTGTGTGTGTGTGTGTGTGTGTGTGTGTGTGTGTGTGTGTGTGTGTGTGTATGTGTGTATGTGTATAAGTGTGTGTCAAAGTGTGTCTGTTTGTAGGACAAAGTATTTTGATAACTTTAACACCCACTGCTTTACTTTATCACTCCTGCTGATGTAATTCTCTTATAGGTTCATAAGTGTGTAGTAGGCTAATGGCCCAGGAGCCTTTACAAGCATAACCCATAAAAGGGCCCTGCCATTGTGGCACCAGATGTTACTTCCCAGTGCCTGTATCAAGTAGAGCCACTGCAGTGATCCTGGGGCTGAACTTTCTATTACCCTTCCACTCAGCAATATTTCTATGAAACAGGGTTAGCTAGGTGCTCTACATGACATGTATAGGAAGTGTATTTCAGGGCATGTGCAGTCTCTTGGTGAGGGACCTGTCCCACCATCATGTTGTGGTGACTGTGATAATGAGGTAGAAGTCTCTGCAGTTTGTGGTGTGGAGGAATTGGGATGTCTTTTATGTAGCATGTCTAAAACTGCTGGGTCAGATATGGCTTTGTAAGTCAAGCACAGATAACCTCTAACTAGGTGATATGAGACACAGAATATCTGCTGAGTCCGTCTGTTTAGGACATGTGTTTAATGCCTAGGAACCTCTTTGTGAGGTGCTTATGTGACCTCTCCAGCTGTTGTAGGTGTCTACTGAGGCACATGGCAAATGGGCCAGAATACCTGATGAGTGGTTTAATGAGGGAACCATAGACAGTGATCATTACATCTGTCTTCCTGGATGCAAAACCCTTGATAATGCAATGTGCCACATAGAAGGACTTCCTGACCACAGTGGCAATGTGGTGGTTGAAGGAGAAGTTGCTGTCAACCTGTGTGCCCAGATCTCTTATAATGTCTACAGTGTTCATTGGGCTCCCATGAATGTGGTACTTACTGGGAACTTGTGTGTTTTACCAAAGGGGATGATGATGTATTTTGTGGTGTTAAGCTTCTGGCCATGGTTTCCACACCATGCATTGGTCTCAGTGAGGCCTTTCTGTAGGATGTCTGCATTACATGTGGAGTTAATGATTGCTCCCAGCTTGCAGTCCTCTGTGAACTGGGTCAGCCAGTGTTCCTCTATGTTGGGCTGAACTCCTGAGAAGTAGATGCTGGACAGGACAATACCCAGTGCTTGCCAGTCTGACTTGGATTTTTCCACTGTCACACTGTGTGGTCTGTGATCCAGTTGGAAACTCACCCACTGATATAGGGGTTGATGCCTAGTTTAGTGGGCTTTGCAATAATTCCTGACTGAGGAATGGTATCAAAAGCCTTGGCCAGATCAAGGTAAGCTGCATGCAGTACCTTACTGTCATATGGTTTTTCATTGTATGTCAGGGATGTCATAGTAGGTGTTGTGTCAAGCTGTGTTCCACATGGTGGGGTGAAGGTGTTGACCTTATCCTCTTGACCAGCTAGTGCAGTCTTCACTGGGAAGTGCATAATTCCACATTTGGTGATATAGGGATAACTCTCAGAAGTCTGAGTGTTTGGAGTTTAGAGGAGAGGGTTGTCTGTATACATGCATGTGATAACTGTGTAACACCATAGTACAAATAACTAGATAGGCAGGGGTTCTAATTTGAATACTGGCAAGTGTGTGTGTGTGTGTGTGTGTGTGTGTGTGTGTGTGTGTGTGTGTGTGTGTGTGTGTGATCGGGAGACTGAGTGCGATGTGTGAATGAATGCCGGTATGAATGAGGAAGTGACTGGGTGTGTATGCATGTGTGTGTGTGTGTGTGTGTGTGTGTGTGTGTGTGTGTGTGTGTGTGTGTGTGTGTGTGTGAGATCGGGAGAGAGAGAGAGTAAGCGTGATTGTGTGTGAGGGAATGCCGGTTACTAGAGTTCCAGTTAAGCAAGAGTGTAATGTCATTATTCCTGGACATTTCAACATTTTATTAATTACTTCCAGGAGATGGGAGATGCTATACAAATCCTGGATACTCCATGGCAATCCTGGAGAGGTGGCAACCTTATACATGTGTGCCATATTTGGGAGCCATGGTGACAAACTACATGGTCTGCAGGCACGTTGTGAATTATAAAATGTGCATTACAAACCACCTGGCAGTTCATAGAATGGCATATTTATAGTTCACATACCTTCCTTCCAGCTCACCTGGTCAGGTCTTTATTTGGATGTGGGTGCATTGTTTGACCTGAGTAGCTTATTCATAAAAAGGACTATATTTAAAAAATCCCGTATGGTGCTGGTTCTCTCATCTGTTGTATGAGGGAACCACATATGCTCCCCCACATGATGCAAATGTTAAGTGTTGTCAGATGACATGGGCCCACCTAGGGTGACAGCATGGCTCCTAACAAAAAAAGCAGCCTGTTGCTTATACACGTTTGCTAAAGCTGTGGCTACCCTTGAAATAATTCCATTACCACCAATCTTAACCCAAGTATTTCACTGTTTCCAATCTCGTTGGCAAGGTTACTTCATACTGCAGGTATTATACTTTTCTAAATTGTTCTGCCATGTTGTTTTTCCTAATTTGTATACAAAGACTAATTTTAATAATGCTGACATTTCATTATACATCTATTAGCATACAATGTAAGCAGCATTGTTTCATAGCCTCCCCCTGCTTGTGCTTAGTGGGTCTATGATTTGCACATACCCTGTATGTGCCTGATTATACAAGACACTGTTGCCTATCATGATGCTGAAAGTGTTTCAGAATCAGTATCATGAAATTATTGCATAGAACAACATTTGAAATCAAACTTTTAAATCAGTTTGCAAAGTTTAGTAGTTATTTTATTCCCAGATGATTTTTCTCCGCCCTTTCTCAGTTCCTCATTTATCTTGGTTGGGAGTTATAAAGGTTCCTTGCCCAAGTGCATTTCATAAGCACAGATGAGCTGTGATGCACAACATTATATCTTTAATGGGTCTATATCACATCACTGAATCATCAAAATCCCAAATCAAGTAACATCGAGCACACAACATCAAAACGGAAAACATTGAAATGGAAAAAGAACAGCAAGATGTGGAGTGTCTATCAAAAACAAATTGTTCAATGCAGGGGCAAGACCCCATGCACCCCCCCACAGCCCCTACCACTTAAATGTACCACTTCGAAGATTGCACTTCAGTGCACTACAGTGTGGAAATGGAAGATTTCCGTTTCTGACACTGTAGCTCGATCTTGGAGATGGCATATTTAAGTAGCGGGGGGTGCAGCGTGGCTTGCCCCCCTGCCTCCACCCTTAATGTTTGATGTCCCTGTTGGAAAGTGCCATTTGCAGCCTTTCGATGTTTCCCCATTTCGATGTTGTGTGTTCGATGTTACATGATTCAGGATTTTGATGATTCGATGATGTGATATAAACCCGCATTAATTGCAGATATATCCTGAGGTAGACCCCAGATTGCACTACTGAGGAAACTTCTCTACTCAGTTCTGCTGACATGAGCAGTGTTGTTGTGTGCTTGCAGTAATCAGTAGAGCCATGTAATATTACCTTTTCAGAGAATGGAACTATATGATGGCACAGTTTATAGTGCTGATCTGCTGTAGTTAGTGGTGGAGAAGAACATGGGTGCAGCAACTTGAACTATAAATAGGAAATCTGTTACATGGGAACTTCACAGATACTAGAAGTACATGCTAGCATGCTTAATAGTGCTGACCTCATGTACTTAATGGTAGTATGGCTAATAGTACTTTTTAATTGAGAGGAACATGAGTACAGCCGAGCAATCACTCATGTCAAACTATCACTGGATGTTTTAGGTTCAAGTACAGCATACTGCTTTACATTGCAGAGCAGTCCCAAGATATGTGGCTGCACTTATCCACAAGAAAATGGAATATCAAAGGCGTACATCTGACAGAAGATAATAGGGCTGAAAACAAGCAGGCAACAAAGAGAAAACTTACAGTACAAATTGTAGGAATGCAAGGAGAATGCAGAGTACAATGTGGATAGTGCTGGAAGGAGGGCTATGTTTTTGTGGGAAAAAAGCTCACCTTTTCATATAAAACAGAATAGATGAGGGATGTGGTATGGAAGGGAAAGGAAGAGAAGCCTGATATGTCAGTTGGAGGTGGGAGAGTTTATAGGGGCAAATATGCATTCATGAGACAATACTAACAATGGTGGTTTTGCACACATGAGGTTAGGGTGATAAGGGACAGACACATGCATACAAAATGTGATGGTCAGAGTTGCACCATGCATAAGGCAGGGGACATGATGCACCAGAAAGGGGATCACATGAGGCAGGATATAGGGTGGTGTGCTGCAGGAGAACTGCATTCAGCTAACAGAGCAGCCTACCCAGAATAAACACTAGCTGATTGTTCAGTGTGGAAGATGGCATGGGCCTTGTTACCCTCTGATGTACTCACAGCCATGGCCATCTGGTCATATGAATCTTTGATCTACTCCAGGAGTAGCTCTATATTGTTGAGCCAGGCATCTAGTTGCCATTTCCCAACAGTCTCCACAAAGTGCTGGAACTAAACAACCACAGCTGATGAGGCAGAGGGGCTTTCATACTCTGTTAACAAGGCACTCCCATACTCATCACTGTAACCAGCATGTGCTGCAACAGTGGGTGACTATAATGATGTTGCCAGAGCTATATATTTACCTTTACCTGTACTTGCATAATAGAGACACAATGAGAAGGATGGAATAAATGTGTTGAATATTGCAAAATGTAAATGAAATGAAATTATATATAGTACACTGCAAATCAAATGCCAGTCATACCTACTCTGCATACCAGTAGTCTTTCTTGACTTTTATGCACAGCCCGATTGGTTTAACTGTCACTTCTGACATGTTGTAAGGTAAATGTGTACATCACTATACCTGATGAATCAAACAGAATTAAATAGCATGGCAAAATCTGATTCAGTAAATAATTACAGTAAAGTACATCCCAAGGAACTATTGTGGAACTTCTTGTTGCTTTTGTAATAGTGCTGGTTAGTATCAGCTTAAATTATCCTGATGGTACCTATAACATTCTACAGACTGTGGGATGCTCACAGCTCTTTCAAGCGATGGCTAGGTCTATACCAGATAGGTACTTTTGTAGCTGGCCCATCATAGGCACCAAACAAGTGCTATCTGAAGTCTATTAAAGGAGAAAGAAGATGATTTTACTCTTTTTCAAACACAAAGCAAAAGCTCTACATTAATTGGTGGCAAAAGTAGCCACATGAAGCTATCTGTCTGGAAAATGCAAAGAGGGTGACAATTAAAGAAGGGATGCAGAAAAATACAGATACCTATGCATGTTCATGAATCATTTCATTTTTAAACTGGTTATAAAATTAGTCATTGATCCTTAGCAAATAGAGCAACAATGCTTGAATGGCTCTCCAGTTTAATGCAGAATTAAAAGAATTGTTTAAGTTTTAGTAACGTCAAACTACGTCTTTAAATTTAAACAATGAATCCATTCCATATTGAAATATAGATTACTTGATACATTCCCATTCTAACCTTGTGAAAATAACAATATTCCAGTCTTTTACTAGCCAAAACATATTCTTTACTCTAAATATTTCACCTACTAACTGATAAATTGTGGAATTCTGCAGCCTTTGACTGGGCTAACATTCTGACACTATTTGCTACCCTACCCTGCCCTCATTTCTTACCCACTCCTGTAATTCTACATTTATACATTACATTCATATAGCTCCAGCACTTTATTTCCTCCAGTCTTGTTTTGACTAGCATCTTATCCATCTTATACTCCCCTAACCACTTGGCCTTCACCTACTCCAACTTCTCTAAAATACTTCCTTTCCTTCCTCTCTTAACTAATACCTCTTATTTTAAACATGCTCCTCTTAACAGTACCATTCATTCTAGCTCTTCTTTGTAATCTAACATCTTAAACAAAAAACAGACTAACTTACTGTTTCATTTCCCCAATACCCAACTTCTTCTCTGAAATATACTGTCATAACCATTATTTCGCTGTTGCACCCAGTGTTTTCAACAATCAGCTCAGTAAAGTATTTAAAATAGAAATATTTAATGTTCAAAGGATTTATCCACCATTTAAATTAAAACTAAAGTTTAACACCAAATGATCCACTTTACCTCTCTTCAACCTCAATAAACTGGCTTTGAGTACTCGTGGATACCCTTAACCTGGTCCTACACAGCCCTCCAACCAGCAAGCCCTTACTAATAGCCCTCCCCTCCAACTGTACTAAAAATTGATTCTCTGAATCTATGACGTATATCTAATAAAGTTAAAGAAATGCAAGCCTGCATGTCCCACTACTTACTAGATATACTGGACTTCTCTGAAACTTGTCTTAAACCACTTATTCCTGACTCTGAAATACTGCCCCCTGGCTATCATATGGGAGGTAGCACTCCTTTATTCTAACTCATTACACATTATGCCCCATGCCAGCACAGTGCCTAAATTCCAAAATATAGAACTACTCATTTCATTCCTTTAATTAAGTAATAATAAAACGTTTTGTATCACTGTCCTCTACATTCCCCCTTGGTAAAATTAAAAAAAAAAAACATAAAAAGCATATATTCCCTTGAAAACCATCTATATTGGCTAATACAAACTTTTTCCAATGAAAACTCATCATAGGTGGCATTAATATTCACCGGTTGATTTTCTTTTTCAAGTTTCCAAGCTCTAGTATTAATCTTTTTGGTCTAATCTGGCTCATTAATACCACTGCATACTACAACAAAAATACAAAGAGCTACCATGGACTGGATCATTGTTTTATACCCTAATAAATATAGTACCTCTGGTACTTTTCCTAACTCACTTAGTGTCCACTTCCCCACTTATACCAATATGATTTGTACCAATCAACTCAAGTCAACAAAAATATAAACTCACTCGTAGTCTCTCTAAATTCAGCCCTAAATTATTTTAGCAGCATTACAATTTACTATCTGGTCTCTTCTAAAACACCTTCCATTAGACCATCTCAACCTTCAATAAAAAGTTTTTGGATATTCTAAATAGCCTTGTCCATAAAACCCGTCCACACTCCTTGGCTGTCTAGCAATACTAGAACTTTTATGTATAAAAGAGATGAAGCCTGGAAATTTGGGCATGCCAACAAACACTCTAACTTCAGCAAAAAATATAGGGAAATGAGAAACAACAAAAATAAACTTTTATGCAAAATATTATTATAATAATCTTCAAAATCAACATAAATGCAACTCAAAATTTTCTGGACAATAATCTAATTATCTACTTCACCCTCACTCTAAATCTAATCCTAATCTACTACCAAGAAGCTCTGATTTAGAAACTGTTATACAATGTAATATTTATTTACTGACAGTACAGCCACCATCGATAAAAATTCCCCTTCTGATGCAATCCTTATACTACCTTAACCTCACACTACTCCAAGAAACCTCTCTGTCACCCAAACTGCTAATTCCATATACACAAGTTCCTGCTAACCTTTCTTTCACCATCTTTCTGTTCAACCTCTTACTGACTCAGTTTTCATAGGATCATAAGAGGTTACTAGGCTAATGGCCCTGGGGAGTTTATCCCCAAAAATAAACCTCAGTCAGCACCTCTCACCCCTGTCACTGAGGGACACAGGTGGAACCCCTGGGACAAATTTGTGGTTTCCCCATCCACTCATCAAGGTTGCACTTAAAGTGGGTCATTGAGGTGCTCTGTTTCATGTGTATGGGAAGTCTATTTCAGAGATGGGGCAGCCCTTTCCTTAATCTCTCATTTTTCTTTCCCACATTTAAACCTTTATCGCCCTTCCATTATGCCTTTAAATAATCTGTCTCCTTTATTGACCCATTCCATCCCATCCCTCTTTATGTTCTCATAACATATCAGTACTTGGTAAACAACCTTCCTTCCTCTCTGATATCTTTATTGTTTTGCCTTGTTTCAAACAATCCACTTGTATTCTACCTACTCACTTGTGGTCAGCTAGTTTCCAGATAGGTGGGCTTAATTACAGTTGACACTTATGCTCAGACTCACTCAGAAACTACTAGTCTCGAATAACCTCACTGCATATATGAGCCTGGTTATTATTTAGAATAACTTACAGGTGGATCATACAGGAGCATGACTACCTACTCCACTCTGGAGTGGTTGCCATAGTAAGAGTGATTAAGCTCTAAGTTGGACAACTAATTCTGTTGAAGGTGAATAGTACTGATATGGGTCTTAACAGAGTATTATCTGTAACAGTGCAGTAACATATATGAGATATAATTACAATTGCTGACTTATTCACAATAATCATTCTCTCTGTGGTAAAGATAGCATGTGGCCAACAGAACATTGTTCTCTCATCTAATATATAGTCACTTCTGCATTCTACTTTGCTATTTTACCTTGCTTTACTGTGTACCAACAACATCTCCCTACTGGTGTATAGAGTATCCCCATGACTTTGCAAGATATCTGATCACTGCTGTCTTCTACTTTCTTTGTTTTTGTGTATGTCCACACTTTAATGTCTTCCTCAAAAATACCTCTCCATGGGGTATGTAGTGCATCCACAACTTTGCTAAATATCTGGTTACTGTTGCTTTGCACTTTGCCTATTTTTGTGCTGTTCCACACCTTATTGTGTATGCCAGCATCATATCACTGCTGGTGTATACAGTGCATCCATGACTTTGCAAGATATATAATCCCCATTGCCTTCTGCTTTATTTCTTTATTTTTACAGCAGTTAACAATTTACTGTGTATCTCAACAACACCTCCATCCTTGTATAAAGATTGCCTTCATGGCTTTGCATATCATCTGCTCCCTGTTGCCTTCCGTTTTTGCAGTATTCCACGCTTTACTGTCTACTCTAATGATGCTTCATTTTTGGGGCATGGATTTCCACAGAGGCTTGTAAGGTATGGTCATCAGTAAAACAGCTTTCTGGAACCTGCCTTTGCTACAGTTCTGTATGTGGTGTTGTCAAACTATTTGGACTATCTATTAACCACTATGTATACTTGTTCTCCAATAAAGCTCAGATTTCCCATGACATTTCTATGTTGTAGCCTATTTTCCTTTTAACATCCTATTTCCATTCTGTAATTTGTGCTTATTACATCCATCTGGCATCCAACAGAAACTGGAGAGTGCATATATACCAAAGCAGGCCACTGTAGATAGTTACGCAGATTTTCATCCTTCTGGAGAATGTTCACATTCTGTTTTTGTTTTTTAAACAACATGCTAGACTTGTAATGCAGAATCCCTTGCTGCTCTGTTTAGAAGACTCTGAGGCTACATATGTGCAATCTGATTAATTCTTACTAGTACAAGCGATGTGGCCATTTCACTTACCTCCATCCTTTTGTGTCAGTCAACCCACCCCCCAAACCTAAACATTATCCACCCTAAACTCTCCCACTATGCATGCTCTATTAAACTTCACTTCAAGAGAACCATTGCCCAAGACCACCAATCTGTCACGACTTTTTATACATCATATCAACAAGTGATAATCCATCAAATAATCAAACATCATACCCTGTGATGAAAATATTTATATGTTATACAAAGGAGTCTTATTCATAATACCTCATAGGTAAAAATCTCAAATCCATCAATATATATCCAGCATATCTGTAACGACAAAAGTGCAAGCACTTCAAACACGATTCTCAGTCTAACACAGCTGTGCCCTAGGGTGACACCTCTAACATAAACGTGTTTGCTCTAGCTGTCAATACTTCCTTCTTTAAAATTATCCTATTCTAACAGTGTGCTTCTGTCACACATTCTTATGGTGACTGCATTAATGTTTTTTTTCCATACATTGTTACTCAACAATAACTAAAAATGCTAACAAGCACCTACTATTTAACTAGCACTGCTCTCTATCCCTGCATTCATTACCTTGTTCTTCACGTAGTTCAGGATGCAAAATGGGAATCATTGTAATAAATGCACCTAAATCAATATTCTTCCCTTATAATGTTTTACAATATTAACTCAAGCTACTACTAAAGAATTAATACGATTTAGCCAAATGTACTGTATCTTCATACATTCCACGCAAAAAATTACCACAGTTAAACAATATCTTTTACAAACACACAGTACAATTTCTCCAACTTCTTTTTATCTCCAAAAACATTAACCTGTATAATATGGTATAGTTCTTGTTCATGTGTATACTACATACTCTGTATTATTCTTCAAACAAACATGCTACCGTTTTATTTCTCCCCATATTATTCATATGCTTATTAATTCCTACAGAAGGGGGATAATCTATCATTCTGTCCTTTCCAGGTCATGTCACATCAACTTCAAGACTACCAATTACACTACATATGATAACAATTATTTTCTGCCTTACTCCACAACTCTCATTTATTAAACTTTTTACTTACTACATTACTCACCAAACTTCCTTTTAAATTATACTCTGAGTCCTTTTAAAAACAACAATGACATTTCCCTAATCACAATAATACTATTCCTTTTCATATTTTTTCTCTCTCTCAAACGTATTCTCTCCTAAAGGACACAATCAACTGCTACAAACCAATGACACCAAACCTCAAACAGTAGCAAACCCATACTCTGCATACGATCAAATTCCTTTCAATGAAATGTGGAATTCCAATAAAATCTCAAGGAATCTGTTTAAATTACTATTCAGTCCTCAATACCACCCTCCATCCCTAGGGGAAAAAAAATCATACCACATACCTTAGATTTCAAAAATACTCTATATAATAGAATGTCGTAGCAAGTATGCATCTAATATGCAGTTACATAAAAAGTAATCTAGGACCTCATGAAGCCCCAAATCTTTGTAACAGACATATAAAATAGTTTCACTCAGTACAGGTAGCATTAGGAATAAAGTGGAACAACTTGATTTCTTCATATCCTACTACAAACCAAGAAATGTCATAATTACTTAATCATGGTTGAAAATAGATACCTCATTCACAAGCTAACATTTTCCCCATAACAAATACCTATTCAACAGCAGACTAGGATAAAGAATAGGTGAGACAACTCTTATCCTAATGAATAAAAACATAAAAGCAGCATGACCCACCCAGAACATGTCCGAAAAAGACCACAACCCCTACTGGTAAACAATATACACATAATTCAGAAAGTTCTATACCCTATAAGGATCCTTTCTCACACCATCAACCAATATAACAATATTTAAACTATTCATAAATGGAATGCTGTATAATTACTGAAAATGATCCCATAATTGAAAGTGTTAAACTTTACCTTCCAAGACCATCCAGTGCTGAAGGAATTGACTTCCTCACAAAATTAACTTTCACTAAATTAATAAAAGAACCCATGAAACCAAAGCTAAAAAAGGTAAATACTCTCTTTTTGACTCAAACATGGAGCACATATTAACAGACATCTATGTCTTACCTTTCCAAAAGAACAGCTAGTTTCCCCTTACTTTGAATCCCTAAAGCGCATGCAAACATCTTTATACTTAAAGAAGTTATCCAGTATAGACTATCAAGATCTCCCACAAACAAACAGTACCATTACCCTTACAATCATCCTCAAAGCTTTGCTGCTGAAATTACAGAACAAGCATTTTCCTAAAATTAAGAGACTTCGCAAAAGTAATTTAAAAAAAAAAAGATGCTCACCAAAGAATTAAAGTCCCTATATGAACTATGGGACACTGCCTAGGAAAAATGAAAACAATGAAAACAAATTCCCACAGGTTAAAAAAGACATAAATTCCTCACCCTGAGAAATCTTCCTTAAACTGCCACAATGAGGCACCATCTCTGATTATGAGCAACAGTAATGGATGCTGCTAAAACAAAACTCCTGTATATCAAGATATATGATCCTCACCACTTCTGAGATTCTTACCTCATTAAATTTCCTCAACATATTCTCTACACACACACCCTCTTTCTTAAACACATAATCACCCCACAATCTTTACAAGTTCTATACCTTTACAAACCATATTTCCACTTCAAAACTCTCAAAAATCAAACAAATTGAGATCATCGTTAGAGGATATTGATACTCTCACATCAGGCAGTGCCAATGGCTGTCTCACATGTATCAAGAAAACAAATTAAAAAGAGAAATACAGAAAAATCATCACACATATGCTATGTAAACCTGAGTAAAGTAATACCTGTTGCAAATGCAAGTAAAACTTTTACTTAGCTACATTAAAAGATTTATATATAAAAATAACTTAGAAGTTATGCCCACAACATTGTAGGTGGTCATAGAATCTCAGTACCAGATGTGCCTACACAAACAAAATGGAGATGGATAGAGGTATGATAAGTATTATAAAGCAGACTGTAGATCACTGAGTGTATTGTACCGAGTCAGCCACTGTAGCTAGATAGCACATGCATAAATGTTACTGAGCATGTGCAAGATCAGTGCCATTTTGTACAGCCAGTCAGAGTGAATGCAGACATGAATATAGATGCACATGCAAGTGTGTTTAAAGTAACAAGTGGGTCAGTTAGCTTAAGTACATGTTCCAGTTCCAGTTTCTGATGTGTTTATGTACAATAAATATCTTGAGCCCATTACAACACTTTGTCATCTCTTTTGAAAACGTGACAAGTGACATTGTATCAGAATGGGATCCAAAGTTGAAGCTGTTTACAAAACATGAGGCACACAGTTAGAAGTGAAGAAATATACAAGAGCCAACTTGCAAATAGTTATTCAAAGGTACTCATTTAAATTATTTTTCAGTCACTGAATGTGTTGTAAAGCATACAAAATATTAAAAACAATTACAGAAATGTTTAAAACACTTCAGAAAGTGTTTAAAATGTATGTAAAAAAAGTAAAAATGACCGAATATCTTCACCATGCACTACTTTTTTGCATTAACGAAAGTTTTCAAAGTATCCAGAGTTTCTGGAATGTTCACAATATTTGCAGTGTTTAAAGTGTTAAAGTGAAGCCTTTTTCAGAAAGAGAGATTGTTGTGCATTTGAGCATAATTCCAAGGGATTTCATAGATCTGGACGACTGGTGTTTGGTAATAATATTGCTGAAAATTGGCAAGTGTTTGAGCAAGACTGTGATATTTTCATACAGGCTGCATTTTCTGGTAAAGATGCATGTATAATGCATTCAGTCTTCTTCATTTAGCTGGCTCTGAAGTCATTGAGAGGGAACGTTCAATTGTGTATGCACCTGCTGTGTATGCAGGGCAGGGAGAGTAATGCCATATTGTGATACAGGCTGGAACATGGGAAGATCTTGAGTGATTGAAACATAAATTTAGAGAAATGTGTAACCCTCAAATTAATATTACAATGGAAAAGCACATATTTTACAAAATAAATCAAAGGACTGCTGAAACTATAGCAGCATATCTTACTGACTTGAGAAACAAAGCTAAAACGTGCAGATTTGGTGATTTACAAGATCAGTTGATAAAAGACAGGCTTGTGTGTGGTGTTAACAATGATGCAGTGAAAAATATTTTGCTTTGAGAGAGTTATTTAACATGCAGCAAAGCCATTCAGATTTGTCAAACTCATGAGCTTACAGAAAAGCGTAAGAATATGTTTATGAATGAGAAAACCATGCTTGCAGTATCTGTCAGTGCGAATGTTGATAGTGTGCAACAGAAAGTTAAATGAAAAAAAGAAATCTAAATCGAAGGGCGTGGCAGCCAACTTCATTGCTAACTCTTGTAATTGTGGAGGCAGTCATGAACCTAAATGGGAAAAGTGTTTAGCTTTTGGTCAGCAATGTTACAAATGTATAAAGTGGAATAATTTCAAAAGGCTTTGCAAATCTAAAGTGTCACACATTTATATTAAAAGAGAGCATCCAAACAAGCAAGTAGAACAGATTGAGAGCTGTGAGCAAACTTTCTATGTTGATGGTATCTCTGTTATTGATGAAACAGTTAGCACAGTAGATTATCATTTGGCAGCAAGGAGTGAAATATTTTATATTGTTCAAATGAATTGGAAACCTGCAGAGCATAAAGTCAACACTAGACCTAAGTGCAATGATATATCAGCACAAATGTTTGCCAAAGTAAGAGTTGGTGAGAAACTTGATTCGGCAAAGTTTGCAAAAAATAGTTGCTTATTGCGGTGAAGAGATTTAAACTGATGGTGAAGTAGTTCTCACATGCCATCCTCCAGGTGCTTTGGTTTCCTCCTACATTCCAAAGACATGCAGTAGATGGAGTAGACACTCTAAATTTGCCATAGGTACAAGTGTGTGTGCAAGTGACTGGTTCAGATGAACAACCATGGCAGGGCTAGCCACCCACTGGTGTAACCCATGGCTCGAGATGATTGTCACTGTTGATGTCACACTCCAACCTTGTGCAAAATGGGAAAAAGGGGTTGAGGATGGATGGATGGATTCTGTTGGGAACCATTATGATTTGCAGTTTTACATAGTCAAAAGATAAGTGCAGTCATTGCTAGGCCTCAAAGACAGTTTGAGAATGGCACTTCTTCTTTTGGCTTTTCCCAGTTAGGGGTCGCCACAGCAGATCACCTTGTCCATTATTGATTGGCACTGGAATGTTTACAGTGTCGAGTTGCCAGTCCGGTGTTCAACCTTCCACAGAAGGCACACACATGCACAGACTAACACCTAGGGCCAATTTAGAGTGTCCAATCCACCTACATCATGTCTTTGGGATGTGGGAGGAAACAGAAGCACCCGGAGGAAACCCACACGACCACAGGGAGGACATGCAGACTCTGCACAGTAGGCACCGCAGCCAAGGGTTGAACCAGAGAACTTCCTGCTTTGAAACAGCAATGCTAACCACTGCATCACCGTGGCCACCGTAGTTTTAGAATGGCACTGATTTCATTTAATAAAGAGGTCCACCATATAAGTCTAAACAACAACCATGATAGTTTCCATTTTTAGTGAATATGCTATTTTCACAGATGAGCTTGACAAATGTCCAGTCACATATTCCATGAAGTTAAGCCATGAATAAGATCAGTTGTCAGACCAGCAAGGAAGATTTATGTGGCAATGCAGAGCAAAGTAAAAGCAGAGCTTGACAAAATGATGAATTTAGGTGTCCTTACTGTAGTAAAAGAACTGACTGAATGGGTATCCTCCATTGTCATAGCTCATAAGAAAAGCTTGGATGATATTTGAATATGTATTAATCTTAGATACTTAAACAAAGACTTTAAATGTCCTCATCATCAGATGTGCACAATAGAAGAAGTAGCCACTCTCATGCCAAATGCCACTGTTTTTTCTGTCTTAGATGCAAAAAATTCCTTTTGACAAGTTTCGCCAGATTACAGATCTTCATTGTTAACCTTTTCAGTACAACATTTTGGTAGATACAGATTTTTTGAGAATGCAGTTTGGGATAAATTCTGCCAGTGAAGTATTTCAGCGTGCAATGGAGCAAATTTTTTCCTGCTTATCCATGTGTTATCAGAGTGGATGATATTGCAGGGGGCAATGGTGAAGGTGAACATGTTAGAAACCTCAGAAAAGTTCTAGACCATGCATGTGAAATAAATCTTAAACTGAATCCTCAGAAATGCAAATTCAAACTGAAAGAATTTATTTATGTGGGTAATTTGTTTGCTAGTTCTGGCTTACAACGAGATCCATCTAACCAAACAGCAATTCTCGAGATGCCAGTTGCAGAAAATGCCACATCTTTACAGAATTTTCTATTTATGGTCAACTACTTAGGAAAAGTTCATCTCAGACTGTAATGAACTTTCAGCACCATTACATGAGTTGACAAGCAAAAATGTTAACTGGTCCTGGTTGAAACAACACTAAAGAGTACTTGACATTCTGAAAAAGAAAATTGCCAGTCCACCCACATTGAGATATTATGATTTTCACAAACCAGTAACTCTTTTGTGTGATGCTTCAAAGTATGGTCTTGGCACAGCATGTCTTCAGGAAGGCATACTACTAGTCTACGCATGCAAAACTTTTACTCAAGCAGAAAAGCAGTATGCAGATATGAGAAAGAGCTTTTGGCAGTAGTGTCTGCATGTTCGAAGTTCGATGATTATATTTATGGCAGACCTATCCAAACAGAGACTGATCACCAATGTATAGTAACAATTTTCAAAAAGCTAATGCACACAGCCCCAGCACATTTGCAGTGCATGATATTAAAACTGCAAAAATACAATTTCAATGTTGTCTGTACAAAAGGCAAATTTCTATACATTGCTGATACTTTAAAAAGAGCACCCAGACAAACAACAGAGCAACATGAAAATGAGAAAGCAGACTTTGAAGTCATAGAAGTCAGAAATTTTTCCTCATCATGTCTTGATGAACTTAGAAATCTTACAGCTTCAGACCCAGTTCTCCAGAAGCTGAAACATGTTATCAATTAAGGATGGCCAGCATGGCAAACTAGTTTACCTCTTGCCATACAGAAGTATTTTCCTTACAGAGATGAGCTCTTGATGGAAAATGAAATCATCATGAAAGGTCCTAAAGTGATAACTCCTACAGGATTACAACAGGAATATATCAAAGGTTTGCATCGCGGTCACCTGGGTGCTATTTCAACCAAAAGAAGGGCAAAAGACATAGTATTTTGGACTTCTATGTCAAAAGATATAGAGAAGGAAACTCTAGCATGTTTAATTTGCAACAGTACTAAATCGCAGTAACAGAAAGAATCACTTCAGCTAAACCAGATTCCTGAATTACCATGGTGGATGGTTGCTACTGATATTTTCAAATGGAATGGTCAACATTACTTGGTGTTAGTAGACTATTATTCAAATTGGTTTGAAATTGACATTCTTCCTAATTTAACGTCCAGCACTGTCATCACGAAACTGAAGACACGTTTTTCTGTTCATGGTAGTCCACACAAAGTCATATGTCGTATCTGACAATGGTGCACAATTTACAAGTCAGCAGTTCAAGATTTTTGCTGAGTATTGGGACTTTGTCCATGTTGCTAGTAGTCCTGAGTATCCACAGTACAATGGATCAGCTGACTGGGCAGTTCGAAGTGTGAAATGATTGCTGGAGAAATCAAGGAGAGATGGTACTGATGTTTTTCTTAATCTACTTAATCTCAGAAACATTTCTCGAAGTAATTTGCTTGGTTCACCTGCTCAGAGATTGATGTCCAGGCAGGCTAGAACAACTCTTACAATCAGTAAACAATTATTGCTTCCAATCATAAAGTACAGCAGATTGGTAAAGACTCAACTTTTGAAAAACCGTCACAAAAGTTGTACTATGATAAAAGTCTAGCAAGCCTGTTAGACCATTAAGTCAAGGAGAAGTTGTGAGAATGCAAATATCTAAAGGCTATGACCAAGTGGATATCATCAAAAATCTTTGTGAAGAACAGAAATCTTACATCATACAGTCTGAAGGAATGGAATGAAGCCTGATGTCTATGATGCCTACAGTCTCCCTTGCATCAATAGTAACCCACTGTCTGTTCATGTGTGTTATTTTTACTGTGTGAAGTATGAATTCCTGTGCTTCTCCTCAGGTCTGACTGATTTGTATAGTGTCAAGAGTTCAAATCCAGAAGCGTGTCAATATTTTTTATTGTCTTTTTCAAATTAATATTAAGTGTGCAATTGTTGGCTACATATGTTATCACCCCATCTGACTCTTGCTTAGCACTTTAGCATTATTTTACCATGCTACCCCTGCTTGCTCCCTATAGCTGAGCATTTTATTGTACACAACATGACAGAATTATTATGATAATTAATCTCTAAGTAATACAGCACACAGATGGCCAGAAATAGCACATAAACAAAAATCTCTTTATAGCATCTCTTTATTGCCATCTCCCTGTCTTCCTGCCCCCCATTAGACAAATTGGAAGCACTATGAGCCGACAGTTATTATATGGTGAATGGGCTGCAGAGTCAAATCTACACGATCTGGGATATTTCAGTTGTAATTACAATTATGAAAGTTGCTAAACACAAACTCCCATGCTTCATACCCTTGCCATATTCCCTTCATCTGTGCATATTTTGGCATTTGACATTTGCCTTGCTTTGCAGTGCATTCAGGTACAGATCAAATTTATTGACTGTCAATGCATATTGGCAGTAGGTTGCATCCAGCATTAAGTCTTAAATTCTGAACTTTATCATCTGTCATATTTTGCCCTGTTAAATTATGGAGACATATGTTAATCCAACAGCAGTATCCTGCTTGGTTCTTGATGTTTCACAATCATCTCATACTTGATCATACTTACCAGCAATAACTGCATGACATCTGGTCAAATCAAGAATTTATGTTGTGACATTATACAACACTAGGCACAATTTTCAAATATTGCTGCTATACGCACAGAAGGTGTTTTGCTTAAATCTTTAGCATCACCTTGCATTTTTTAAATTATATAAGGTCTGACGTAGATGTATATTATCATATAGTAACTTTGGTAGTCAATGATGCGACAGAAACTAATAAGTTGGCCTAAGGAACACATCTGTTCAGAAATGGCTTATATTCAGATCTGTCTATATGTCTGTACACCTTATTTGCAGAAGGTTTGGCAAGCAACACTATAGACCACCGCTAATTCCTAGCCTACATTTCAAGCCTTAAAAACTAAATGCACATGCATTGCTACTTTGCTATCAGTTGTGCAAATGAGCTTGTCAGCAATTTTGACAAAAAGCAAATGTAATGCCAGTGGCTTGTATTACTTGTGTATGTTTTAATGGCTTATTGTACTCAAAATATGATGAGTTCAGTGTGATTTTTGTCAAAAAACTGCATTACATGAATTATGTTTACACACCAACACATTATACTTGCAAATGATGTACAATGTTGTTGGACTTTTGCAGCCATACTTGCTGAATAGTATTATTTAGAATCCATTTAGATGTTGGACATGTATGTTTTGTATTTACATTGCACATTGTAAACACATTATGAAATATTCCCAGTGCCAGTCCAACTAATAAAGACATGCATACAATAATCCTGAGCTGAAAAATCAGGAAAGATTAATTGTAACTGCACTGTTTGACAATTGTGATTAACATCCATCATTGGCATAGTCAATGCACTATAATGTAAAACAGTTACATCTCCCTCACACCACCCCGATGATACTCATGAATTAAAAGACCTACGACTTATCTGAGCAGTATATTGTTACTTGAGAATGACAAATTGGAATTTTGTCTGCTTGTCAAAATATATTCCTTTCATACAAAGATATGCTACACTCTATATACTCTGCAAGACACCGACGATGTCACGTTTTTAAATGTGCTCTATCTCACACTTGTCATTAAACTTCTCTTGTGGCACTTGCAGTTGATACAGTGTACTGTAGTTTGCATAACCAGATATGTAGGTGGTGTGAATCCAGCATGGCTAACTATTATGCATGTGTGCGTGTCGCTTTCTAGTGCTAGGTAGCATTGGCTTCACCCCCAGATGTGATTTGCTCAGTTCCACTGAGGAGAACTCTTTGCCCTGGGAGAGGCCTCCCCATATTTTTTTTTCCTTTTTTAACCCAAACATTTGCTCTGCAACACACAGTTGATGTCATTGTTTAAATTTGTTCTATTTCACACTTGTCATCAGACTTCTGTGGCTTTTGTGGCTGGTACAATGTCCTGTAGCTTCTTTACTTAGATAAATAGGTAGTTTGAGGCCTGTAATTGATCATTTGTATTGATGTGTTTATATGTAATAATGGCTTAACCCAGAGTTCTGACATGTTGATTTACACCTGTGTTCTGTTCACCCAGCACTTTCAATTACTTTTAATACACCTATCCCCTTTGCAAAAAATGATGATGTCAGCCTTCCAAATGTGCAGTACTCACACTTGTAGTCAGGCTTCTCCTGTGGCACTTAGGGTTAATGCAGTGTCCTCTAGCTTCTGTACCTTAGATAAGTATGTAGTTCAAGTCAGCAATTACTCACTTGTATCACTGTGTTTGTGTGTGAACATAGATCTAGGTGGGAAATGGCATCACCCTGAGATGTACTGTGTAGATTTACACTAAGAGAGGGCTCTTCAGACACTTTTAGCCTGCACATTTGCTTTGCTAAGCAATGGTGATGCCATCCATTGAAATGTGCTTTTTCTCATCCTTGTAGCAAGACTTTTCCTGTGGCATCAGGGATTGATATAATACTGTCTAGTTTGTGGACTTAGGTATGCAAGTGTTTGAATCTGGTATGCTCTATATAACATGTCTGTGTGTGTTATTACAGCCACAGGGACGACTACATGATCTAATACATGTAGTTGTGTACAGTCCCACTCATTCAAGAAAGTTACATGGGTAGAGAAATCACACTTCTCTTTCATCCAGTTTTAGGCCACACATATGCATTGCAACATAATGATGATGTCACACCTTCAAATATGCTGTCTCACAGTTTAAGTCACACTTCCCCTGTGTCATGTAGGTTTGCTACAGATTCCTGTTTGTATACTTAGATAGCCAGGTGTTCATTCCAGTAGTGAATGAGTAGTGTGATTCTAGTGATAGTGGGAATGACTTCAACCATAGTTATGAGGTGTAGGTATACAATGGAAGAGGACTCATCCATCACTTCATTGTCTTTTAGCCCAAACAATTGCTTTGCAACACAATAATGATATGCCTTCAAGTATGTTTTGTTTTATACTTGTCAGGATGTTTTGCCTGTGGTGTATTTAATACACTGTTCTCTACAATGTGGACTTAGGTAGGAAGCTGTTCACATCCATCAAAAACCAAAATTATGTGAGTGTATTGACAAGAGACACTGCTTTTTCCAGAATTCTCCCAAAATCTTTCCATCCCTTTTTGTGTAACAGGTGTTTCAGCATGTTGATGAAGTCATCCCATTCAAACATAGGTTATGTGATGTTTGAGGCAACATTTTTTCTGTGGTACATACAGTTAAGACTGACTTCTATAGCATATGCAAATAGTCAATTATTCAAATCTTGTAATGTATATCTGCACACAAATACTGATGGCCGAGAGTGGCTTACACGAGAAATCATGTACAGCTAACTCACAATTGTGTGAACAGTGGCATTCCTAAAGCCTTTGAATCCCTTAAAAGAACTTTTGCTAGATACATAACCATCGCAAACATTGATTAGCGTAGACCATGATGTGTGCTCTTTCTGATACCTGTGCATTAAACTCTCCTGTGGAAGAAGTAGATAACAGATAGTTCTGTAGAGTTTGTAAGCAAATAGGTAGGTGTTCAAGTCTAGCAAGGTGTAATTGCTGAGTATGTCATTCAGTGCACACAAGTGTTGTTTATTTCCCCAAAAATAAAACTCTTTGTTTCATGACTTAATTGGAAACATGTATGTATGCTTTTTATTATTTTTTCCACAGGATAGGGATTTAAGGGTAACAATGGCTTATTCATCAGTTATTGATGTGTACCATGCTGCAGACACTGTTTACAAATTGTGAGAGGACCTGTTTTATGATACTGTGGGTATCTGATGTTAATGAATTCATTGCTGTACTTCCTTATGAGCATGTTCTATATAATGATGTATTAGGTAAGTGCCATTTAGCACAAGGAGCATTAAGTAATCAACGTTATGAGATAGATATTGCCATTTTATTTTTCTGTGCCAAAACTTTACATTATTGGTCTCCAGTAGCTTGGTTCTGGCAACATCTGCACAATGGAGGTAGTGATCAATGCACAGGGGATGACAACATTTGTTACAGGCCAGTGTGCAGCATTTGCATGTAAAATTTAAATTTTCCACAGTTCAATTAATATTTTATGTTAGTGCTGCACTTGTTTATGTGATATGGTTGTATACTGTCATGCAGGTAATAGTAACATGTTCCGCAATACTCACTTCAGGGCAAAATGTAATGTACAACATGATGCTATACTGCATTTAGAGGTGCAGTTTGGCAGACTTTTCTATTTCAACATGTATTATGTGGCAGCTGCAACAGGAAGGACACGTACTATAGATGCTTATACTACTATAAATGCATTATAGTCAATTAATGTTTAAATGACATAATACATTCTCCCTTAAGCTGTTGCCATTATACAATAATAGTAGCATGTACGTTTTTTGACCTAAGCCTTCTGTGGGCTCACTATACATTCCTGGTCTTCTTATCTCACAGACGTACATCATATGCACAGGCATATATTAATAGTTCTACACACAGTAGGCATGGGAGTGAGTACACATTAGATTTGCCTTGGTTAATGTGTGTGTTACTATTATGTCATATGGGCATGCCCTCATTTTCCTAATACATACATCTCACATCTGTTATACTTGCACATTTGTAAGTATGAACAGTAGCACAGTCTTCTGTTGATATGTTGCTCAAACTATCAGTTTTGTAAATGACAGCTTCTTCTGGATTGCACTACGTAAATACATGCCATGTATGGACAGTCACACTTTCTACCATTCACAACATGAAGGTCGCTAACGTAACTGATTTTTTTCCAAGATTAATTAGTATCATTGGAATGATCTTACAACTGTGCATGAGTCTTCCTTATATGTCACTGATGGTACATGTGCACATTGCCATGACACCTTAATTTACTGTTTTATTCATACATATATGACAAGGAAGGGATTATTATGCCTACATGTTTACAAACATCAGTTCATTTTTAAATGAATTAAATTGCCTTTGTTGACTTCTACAGGGTTGTTCCTAATCTGTACAATAACTGCGTAATGTGAAATGTGTCCTACTGTATCTGCTATCTTTGGCAATTGTTATTCCACCTGTCATAGTTAAGTTAAATATGTATGAGACCCACTCACTTTCTTACACTGTAGCTGTGTCCAGACTCACTCACTTTGTTACACTATAGCTGTGTCCAAAACCACTCACTTTGTTACACTGTAGCTGTGTCCCACTCACCTGATTTTGCTAACATTCCATTTTTAAGCCATATAAATGTGCCCTTGACTGCACACGATTAATTGTGAGTCATAATTATAAGTACTATTGTTTGTACAGTAACCTCCTGTTATATCAATACACTTTAAGTTCCATCTGCCTCTTAATTTTATGTTATTCTGTCCTTCTAATGTGCCATCAGTATGTGCTTGCTACTAGGGTTAAGCTTATTAACAACCTGTTGTTTATACTGTATTCTCAAGCCTGCCTGCACCACAACATAGCTGCTAATAGGTGTAGTTGCCATGTACAAGTGCTGCTTGACAGGTAGGGAAGCTTAGCAGCTTGTGTATTTAATGAGCATGGTTAATCGACATGCAACAATGGCCAAATGTGTAGGTTTGTCCCGACCTGCATATGTTTGTTAATGAATCCCCAGTGAAATTTCTTGAGTAGTGAAATATAAATAATATCAACCTCAGTTATATGGTGAGAAGCAGTTCTCACTGCCATAAGTAATTGCCTCAGGTATTAATCACTACTTTTGTCTTTATGCAATGCACTTAAGTTGTCTTTAGATTTGCATAACTTCTGTAGGAAGATTCGACAGATGAGGTGTGGGTTTTATACAATCTGTTATGTACTCTACAGTGCTGAATTCTCTAACAGTGAATTAAAGCACCTTCATTTTTATTAAAAATTCTTTCACACAGTGTAAGTGCATTCATCCCGACTCAAGGGGACGTCATCAGGATGTGTAACCATGAAACAATCTACTAGAGAAATTCACAAAAAAAAAACAAGTGTCCACTAGAATGAAGCAATTAATGTAATTGTCAAGCAAATGGCCCTTTATTATTGTTTTTAAATTGGTGCCTTTTTTGACTACCTTTAGGACTCTATACCATGTAAATAAACAACTCACAAGGATAGTAACAGCTAATCTCAAAATACTGTCTGTTTACCATGGAAATACACAACTCATAATAACAATAGCAACTAATCTAAAAAATTTGTAATGCCACAGTTTTGAGGTCTCATATAAGAAAAATGAATCACAGACCATCACAGCAATGTCACAAAAAATTATGTTCTATCTATTATCGCCAAGAGCAGAGTCTAATTCCAGACAGAGTGCTATAATTAATACAAATTCACCAAAGGCTAATGCAGTCAGGATGAGAAAAGCTGCTTAAACATTATGCAAACACCTTTCCATGATTAACCTACACCAGCCCTTACTGACTGTATTTTACACCACTTGCCAACAAAACCAGCTTTCCTCCCAAATTATGACAGCTCTAGCAGAGTGAAAAAACACCCTTTTATGTTATAAGGTAGTTAGAACATGAGCTTAGATTAACATATATAAAAAAATGCATTGCCGTCTATATCAACATCAGATCTAGTTGAACTCCAGAAACTGCTGTCCATTTTCAGAAAAAAAAAAAATCAGTTATAGAAATAAAAAAATATACTCCCCAGGATTCATGAAGTTCAGCACAAGGACGGCGTTAGTGCAGCAGCACCATATGCATATTAATGAAGGCATGCTGACGCACCGTCCACATGCACAGGAAACGTGCATGAGTGCAGGGGGCATGTTTAAGCACTGCACGGAGGCGTGAACATGTTGGCGACAGTCGTGCAACCTAAAATGCTGACTAGTACAGCCTGCCTCTAATAGTAATCACTCCTGTCAGTGTCTGTGGATACTGAAATGTATGCAAAGCATACAAGAGAGTTCTGGGAACACCAAAATAAAAAGTAAACACAAAAGCACATAGCTGAATTTTGAACCCCTGTCCTTTGGACAATGACATTTAAAACCCCGTGTCCGTATTTCATTGTAGTGTTGATTGTTATACCAAGTGGAAGCAAAACGCTGCGTGTTTGTGCACCACTGCCCTTTGCTAAGCCTAGCCCAATGGTCAGAGCATTTGCTCAATATCTGCCCATTCGTGGTCCGAGTCGGCCTTGTCTGGATGGCCCAAAGATGAATGGGTATTACCCGGGTCTACCTACCTAACATGTTCATAGGTGTGTACTACCTATGTGCGTGAAGTACTGCATGGGGAAGACCAAATATGCTAGGGTTGTCCTCACAACCATATTGGTACCAGAGATATGTAGAGTATGCAATGTGTACTGCTGTCTGTGCCATGGGCCAACAACCAGAGAAGGGATGGATGGTGTATTTGTGGAATTTGGGGGGGGGGGTGACAGGTAATGTAATAATTTGCCAAGGGGAGACTGGGTCGGATGTACAATAGGTGAACTGGAGGTGTATGAGTGAGCAGTGGGTGAATCAGAAAGGAAACCAAAGAACATACATTCACATCCCCAATACACCCTGACAGGCCATATTGCAGAACACAATCCCACAAACATATGAACATTAAAATGAATGATAAACATGTATAGAAACGGTACCGGTTCACATCCACATAATGGTCTGGCCTGAACTGAGCCATCCAACCCAAACACACCTGGATACATAATTGAATGCCTATCATCCCCCCTGCCGCACACCACCCCCCCCCCCTTGCTGAACGTCCACCAAAACCACCCATACTCAGGCTTCTAGCTTGGCCCAGCCATATCTGCACATAGTGCCCCCTACCCACATCTAGTAGGCAGTCTCACCCTAGGCAGTCTCAGGCTTGCAAACTAGGTATCCCATGCATGCATAACCCTCCCTTATTTTCATACAACCAGAAGAACAGGATTCATCATCCACAATTTTTGGACATCCCTCATGGGATAAGTGTCTGTTCTCAAGATTAAACTTTGTGGCATAACACGATGTCCATGTCCGTTGACATCCAGGCACAAGTCAGATTAGCAGTACTTGTTCACAACCCTGCTCAGCCTCCACCCGGTCCTGTAGAACCTATGATCCAGGATTAAACACCTGACCGTGATGCACGTCTCCCCACGTGCGTTATCAGGAATATATACCTTTCACATGTTCCCAAGAAGCTTCCCTATAGCCATCTTCCAAATAGTACATGTCCAGAAATTGTATACCCTGTCCAGGTTCCTCGTCGTAATGATGCACACAACCCCTGTATACAAACGGAAGAGGTCCCTCCTGGATGCGGTTGTTCATATACATGGCCATGCATAACTCCAGATATGTAGTCATACATCTATAAATGTACATACTTATATTCGCATATCTACACATCACACATACATGCATATAAGTAGTTGTCAAGTATATGTCCTATTCATAAATATGTATACTTGCAAATGTATACACATGCTTCTCAGAAACATATGAACATTAACATGTACTATAAATATGTACACCAACCGACTGTCACATTTGTTGCCAGTAGTGTGGAACGCCTGTAGTAAAGTCATATATCCTAACTACCATCCATACAGAATGTATTATGGATGGTTTAGTGGTAAAACTAGTGACTATGGTGTTTCTGTTCCCGGGTCCAAGCCATGCAAGGGCTGCTAATTTTATATGATGCCCAGAATAATGGCAGTTGGATACAGGGTGATTAAGGCACTTTCAAGCAGATGTAAGCAGGTATGCTTGACGGTAAGTGGTGGTCATTCAACAGTATGGGAAATGCAAATAAGCATGTAGGTGTATATGCATGTGTATGTACAGATATATATATATATATATATATATATATATATATATATATATATATATATATATATATATAGACACATATATATATATATATATATATATATATATATATATATATATATATATATATATATATATATACACACACACACACACACACACACACACACATATATATATATATATGTGTGTGTGTGTGTGTGTGTGTGTGTGTGTGTGAAGAATGAACGTCATAACAATAACGTATAGACAAAGGATGAGAAGGGAATCAACAGCAGCTATAGTATTATAGAGAGCTGTCAGTGTATGTCATAACAAGCTGGCCGGGAGTGAGCAAAGCACTGCTACTCTCACCACAGGCAGAGTTTTACCAGTGGGAGTAACATCATTGAATTGCTAAGTCTACTTTACACACAGACAGAGAGTAGTCCCTGCTGGAACTACCAAAAATTATAAGCCGCATTTGGCCATCTGACCGTTACACAGGTATGTTTAAATACTAAATGGTAGGAGAGCCTGAGAATACACAAGGCGAGAAAACATATGTGTAGGGCCCCTAAAGCTCTGGAGCGGGCAATGTTTGGAGGTGTGTCATGGCTGCGATAATAGGTAGATACTGGAAGTTACGCATGTAAGTTGAACACGGGTGGGGTGGAGGAACTATGGGTATGAAATTATGGATCCAGGCATGCCAGGGTTGGATGGCGCGGTTCTAATTGGAACACCCTGTGGAGATCAGTGAGTTCGTAATAGGTATATATGCCTACACACATGCAGACATCAATATATAGAAGTACATTCTCTGTAACACATGCATTCCATTTGTAGACATAGATAACAGGAATGTGCACATACAAACATCGACAGTAGATGGAATAATAGGCTGTGCAGAAGAGGGACGGGACAAAACTGCTAAGACACATAGGTGTGTCCAGTGTCCAAAGTCAGTGCTGTGCTGATGATAATTAAATGTGAGGGCTTGCCCACACATGGAATCATTCCTGTGATCTGCCCGCTAGGGCAATGCCAAGTACTAAACCTGTCTATTTGTAAAATAAATACGCTGAACACGTACATAATTACGCTCCCATGTGTAACGTGTGCGTTACCACATAGTCATACATATTAATTAATTGTAGTGTCATGTTAAGTAAGGAGTAAGGATGTAATGAAGTATAGAGTCTAATCTTGCCATAAACACATGCGTGTTCCATGTGGGGCAACCCAAAAATTGTGAATAGTATTCCTTCGGTCGCTCACGTCACCAATGTTTGTGGACTAAATGTATGGGAATTCTGAGGATATGTGGAGTGAGTAAACTGATGGGATGGCTCTATAGGAGTAGGGAGTGACTAGTGTGTAGTGGTGTTGCTACACCACAGGTCCAACAGGAGAATGGATGACAGCAGTTTTAAGGAGGCATTGGGGTGTGTGTTTGGGGAACCAGGGGCCATGGGTATATGGGTATATATGCATATGGAGCAGCACAGCAATAGTGCATTCGTTACAGCAACCACCTAAAAAAACAGACATTCTCATACCAAATCCCACTGTATCACATTCCAGTTACCATTGGTAATCTGTACATGAACATATTATGACATCTATCTGATGTATAACCTGCTAGATATCGATTAAGAGATAACTGAAGTGTCAGTGGCATAATGAATAAGGCACTAGTATGCAAGTGAAGCACATATAAACACCATTACGCATGTGTAAGTGCGTTTGCACGGGGTATGTATTGGTTTACAGGCACACACATACACACACACACACACACACACACACACACATATATATATATATATATATATATATATATATATATATAGTTGCAGACATACATATGCATATATACATATATATATATATATATATATATATATATATGTACATATATACATACATACATATATATATCTGTGTGTGTGTGTGTGTGTGTGTGTGTGTGTGTGTGTGTGTGTGTGTGTGTGTGTATGCATGTGTGTGCATAGATATATAGAGATATTCAGCTATGATAGGAAACAGCACACATGAATGACATATGTTCACAGGCTATACCGATGGAAGTGAGGAGCCCAGGCATGAAACATGAAACACGTAGCATGCCCTTCCACTACCCTCCCAGCCGGACATGGGAAACATACACGCAAACAGTGTAAAGAGTCCACTACTCCACAGACAACAGGCAGGATACAAACGGGGGTACACAGTGCACCCGTGGATTGTAATCTTGGAACACAGACTGGAGAGTCCCTTGCGGGACACCCCAAAATTTGCACAAACCAAATAAAGGCGATAGACCTGCCATTTTGTCTGCTGTGTATACAGACTCAGAATACAAGGGTGGGTAACTCTCATGACCCATGGGCCAAGGCAATTGTATGAAATGTGTCCCGTGAAGTGGAGAGTGGGCAGCATGTAGTGGTGTGTCCAGAACAGACCAGGAACCAGAGTAAGGATGGGTGCTGTTGAGGAGGCAAGGGTGGGGGAACTATGGGTAGCTACTTATGGGTGTGCAGGTGCTGGCTGATGTGGGCCTATATGGACAGCCCTACTTGTGCAAGCGAATGTGTTCATTGGGCAGAGGCATTGGCCAATGAGCAGACACACCCACTGAGAGACCCACTAAAGCAAAGTATAATCTATATGGCAAGGAATGGAATAACCAGATGTAGACGTATATATGTACAGGTATGTGTGTGTGTATATGTATCCATTGCAACATAGAGATATGCCTCTCCCTCAGCGTAGCATGAATGTATACATACAGAGAAAGAATACAGATACATACGCACATATAAACATATACATATGCAGACAATCATAGACCCATATATCTTTTGATTTTATATATATATATATATATATATATATATAGACCCATATATCGTTTGATTTTATATATATATATATATATATATATATATATATATATATATATATATATAGACAGCAAGATATATATATCCATGTATGCATACATACAGATATACCTGTATATGTTAATGTAAATATATATGTAGTTATATATATAAATCCAAACACGACAAAACAAGAACCAAACAGGAGTGTACTGCTGAAAAAACAGAGTATGAATGCAACTACAAGCAGCACTGAGACCACAGCCAGGGCATATTTGTTCCACTACCACTTCTCAACAGTATATAGTTATATATAGTTTTATATATATATATATATATATATATATATATATATATATATATATATATATGCATGTATATGTATATATATATATTTATATATATATATATATATATATATATATATATATATATATATATATATATATATATATATATATATATATATATATATATATAAAACAGTAAATATACACATGTATATAGCTAGGATATGATACAGCAGTTACGAGTAACATATGTTCACAGGCCGCGTGCATATGGTGGTGGGAGGTCCAATAAACAAATGCCTAACACGTAGCATCACCCTCCCCCAGCTAGGCCAGTGAGACATACAGTCACACAATCAAGGTAAACAGACCACTGCTTCCCAGACCACCGGCAGGATACTATCAGTGGGAGAGACCTGCAAGATCTAAACTTGAAACATGGACATCGATGCCCTTGTAGGACACCAAAAATTAATGATTGGAGCCAGTCCCGGTAATGATTTATCAAACCAGGCTGTAGATGTACACTGACCAGTAGGTTGTGCAAGCCTGATATCCCATGGGTCAACACAACGTATGACATGTGTGCTGATACGGGGAGAGTGGGCAGTGTGTAGTGGTGTGTTTATACCCCACCTGCACCCACAGTAGGGATGAGTGCTGTAGAGGAGTGGCAGGTGGGGGAACTATGTGTATATGATTATGGGCCTAGGCGTGCAGGTGTTGGCTGGCAGAGCCATATTAGGACCGCCCCGGGGATGTAAGTAATATTGCTATATGGGCATAGCTGATGCCCATACCTTCCAACCCCTAAGATCACATCCACTGGATAGGCCGTAAACTATTGGCGGAACAAACAGGGACCATACTATTGAACTGTCCACGATTACCAGGGACATTCCTGATTTTGACTCAGATTCTAACTCTGTCCCACCTAAAACCTCCTAGAACTAGTGATATTAGGAGGAAAGGTGGTGGATTACACGTTAAGAATAATAACAACTATTAAGAGTCATAAACAGCATGTACCTCAGACAATGTGTATGAATACATATGCTCTGAGTCTGTCAATGTGTCAGGTTAATAGCACCAATAATTTAAATGTGTCCCTGATGTTGTTATGCAGTGTCCCTGATTCAGTCTTCATTTTTCCCCAATCATTTGAGAGGTCTGATAGGGACAGAAAGCACATATTCCACTGACTACCTTAGAAAGATGACGGAATTATAGGTATACAGTAGCATGACTTGGCTGATGGATGTGGGTTCCAAACCAAATTACTTGTCTGTATTGAAGAGTCTCAGTTCCCATGTATCAGCCAGATGGGTGCAGATTGTAAGAGGAACACACAAATAATATGAATAAAACACTGGACAGGCCGCTGATTCTGTGCACTCGAACGCCATGCCATTGCGTAATGGGCAGCCATTTCAGATACTGTAGGCATGTAATCCAATGTAATAGGCATCACAAAGTAATATTGTGGTCCTTGCTCCCACCCAGGGGTATGATTGTCAGATGCAAGCACCAATGTCAATGCATTTGCAAGTGTGTGAGCAAGTGGGTGTAAGCCTGTTTGGCCGCCAGTATGCAAGTATTACACTGGTAAAGCAATGTAGAGGCTAACTGAGTGTAAGAAGCTGTAACCAGAGGTTAGCATTGCTTAACACCGCGCAAACCCATGCACACTTGCTCACAACTGCTTTAATGTGCCTTAATCCCTTTGTATCCAATGGCCTTGTTCTGCCCTACAACAAAATAAATGGCCTCTGCAAGGCTCAGAACCAGGACCCTGCACACACAGCTAATGTGATTTACCAATAAGCCATGGCAGATATACAGACATCAGACATTACTACAAACATATCATGCAGCACAGTCATTCAACAGTATAGGAATGTATCCCATCATGTAGATGTATGTGTGAGTGTTTATGTCCAGCATATAGGTACATTCATATATAGAGATATATCAGGAACATACCATGTGGCAACAAAGCATTACAAATGAATGAAAAGGAAAACAACAGCAATGCCTGTATTATGTAGTGGTGTTGTCCTATGTAATATCAATACTCCCTAGGACAGACATGTGTCATTCATACTCGCAAACAGTTGTACATTGGCCATATACATCACTCTGTGCATGTAATATACATTAACACAACAGTACCTGTCCAATCATTATGTGAGAACAGTACTCTTGCAAGGTGTTGTCTGCAACATCAACATCATGATAAAGGTAAATGGGGTAACCATAGAGGGACCAGTAGAGTTGTGTGTACAGTGGAGTCATCCGCATCATGTGTACCTGGACCATTTTGGAGTGATGTGCATACCAGGATCGTTTGCCTGAGGGACAGGGGTGAGGATAACAGGAGTATGTCATGATGCAGATTACAAGGGTTACATGTATCCAGTGGGCACGTGTGTGAAATGGACAGCTATATATGGGGCAAATGTTGTCTTAGGAACCGATTGGCCTTATGTTTCCGTAGAGTGAGAGTGGGATGTGGGGGAAGGAAAGTAGGTATGCCCGTGGAGGATAGGTAGAGTAGGATCACAGACAAGACAGCATACAGGGTCGGTATATGACACATGTGGGGGGATAAACCTCAGATGGAGATGGGTGTTCGGCATTCACCAGCCCATGGGAACAGTGGGATGGAGGTCCCCAGCCATGGGTAGCTGCCAATGCACCAAAAACAGCTGCAAAGGAGGCAGTGCTGGGGGCTGCCCAAGAGGGGCAGCCTCACCCTGTAAATGTGACACTCTGCCCTTGAGCTTGCGTATCTGGCTTCAGAACCCTTTATTGAGCCCCCCAATGCACCACGTCCGGGACCGCACGACAGCAGACCTGTTCCTGTCTGGCCCTGCTCAGGCCCCATCCTCAGTGGTGGTACCAACAGAAGGTGGTGCAGAGCCAACAGCAGTTGAGTTCCAAGGCTGGACCCCAGATGTTCTGGTGCCCAGTGCCATAGTCAGCTGAAGTGGGACAGGAGGTTCTGCTGGGACCTCCAAACACATACAGTCTATGGTGTTGCAGTTTAAACACAGATATGGCTTAGTAATAGACAACAGCATTCCTGATTACTTACAACAGTATGCATAGATATGACCATCAACCCAACACAACAGATGGTATACATTTGCAGAGGGAGCACAACACATGCATATATAATGCATGATATCTGTACAATGTGTAGAAGACGTGTGACTGCAGCTATGAACAGTGGCCCATTATTGGCTTGTCACTGGGAACCCCAGACAGTGTCTGTCATGCCACTGTTACATGTGACATATGTGCAGTCAGGGATGCGATGGCAGTAACACATCCCTATCACTATGTACTGGCTACAATCCACACACTATGCTCCTGCTGTGCACAGATGTGTGTTCAGTGTGTAACACAGGAAACAAATGGTTCCACACACTGACCAGTCCACAGATAGCCCTACAGATGGGGGTCCCTCATGAATAGAGCACTGTCATGTCTGTTTTAAAACATTCAGACTTGCCATTACCACACACAACATGTTAAACAGGCAGCAGTCTCAGTGCAGCATAGCTACATTTACATACTGTAGTCATGTCTGGCACATCACCCTCCTGTCTTTAGGCTATTTCCCACTGTGTATGATGTTTGAGGAATATCCAAATATCATCTGTGATGCCGTTTCAAAACACCACATCCAGGTACCACTCACAGCGACTTTCATGGCCAAACACCAACATGATGTTCCTAGATAATGTACTGTGTTTATCATGTGAATGGCTATGCGAACATCATCACAGCTGTTCCACATGCAATCCGCTAGAGGAGAACTGCAATAGGTACAGAGGCCATCACCTGATCATGTCCATCCCTTACAATACATATGCTGCTGCTGAGAAGGTGTACACCTCCACATCCACCAGAGAGTGTGTGGGAGGGACAAAGTACATCAGAGAAGGGCTTGGAGACTAAAATCTAAGCATCGTCTGTCACACACCTACCAGTACAGGGGTCAACCCCCTGAGCGACTAGTCATTACTATTACATGTGCATGCAGTTACTACATGTGCCACAAAGCCGACATGTTGCTGTGCTGTAAGAACATATATGTGTGTTGGTGAGAGACATCTGTAACAGAGATATATTAGATATACATAAGGTGTAGCACACATGGCCATTGTCACCACAACCACACTCTCTAATGGACTTGCATTGACACTCTTTGTCAGGACTGCAAATACACTCCCTAACTACTTAGTTTGCCACACTGCAGTAATGCACAGGACTACATGCACCACAAGTGATATCTGGAGGTTCTATGGGCTAGGGCATGTGAACATGTTTGACATCTGTTGGTATGCCAATGAGGGTTAAACTGGGAGTGACTGTGGTTGGGAGCATCATAACCCACATGCAGACACAAGGTGCTAGTACTGACATGCATGTATGCATTGCTTCATGGGTGTGTAGTTGTTGGCTGTGCAAGATTGCTGTACAAGGCTGGGTGAAGGGTAATCCTTGGCATCACATGGTGTGCAGTGTGGTACAGGGGTGTAGTGTCTGCAATGTCCCACACAGATGGGTACTGCATGAACTGCCCTGACATACTGGTTGCCATTGTGTATGGCCATAGCTTTGCAATGCATGCCATGTCTGTGTTTGATAGTCCTTGACATGAACATTGCCTGGGATGTGCATGTCCCAAAATACTGTACAGTGACATGTACAGGTGTACCTGGTTTGGCAGGCACATGTTGCGTACACAGACTGTTATCCTCCAATATGCTAATACTGGCCTGGTGTGGCAAAACCTGCTTAGAGTCAGCAGGTCGACCCTGCACCTGCACTGATAGCATGATACAGGTATTCCCTAGGACCAGTGGCATCTGTTCATACAGGGCACATGTGTACGGCATTGTATGGCCCCTGTGTATCACATTTGATGGCACCACATATGTTGCAGGCATCCAGTGGGGAACATAGTGAAGGCACATTGTCTGCAATTATGTGCCTATTGTGCCGCTGTACAGGGTGCCATGTCCTCTGCAGCCCACTGCAATCACACCATGCCTACTATCTGTCATCAATATGTATGGTGCTAGCAACATAGCAGGATATCCTAGGCAAGTGTGTTTGTGTATGACACATGGTTCATAGGTTCATAGGTTGGTACTAGGCTATCAGCCCTAGGGCCTATACAAGCCTAGCCATAACAATTCCCTGGCTATTTCTTCCCACACTATTTACTTCCCTGGACCCCTGTCTAGCAGGGTGACTGACGTGATCCCCGGGGTGAATTTCCTTTCTCCCATCCAATCGTCAAGGTTCCTTTTGAAGAGGGCCAAAGAGGCACTTTGCTTGACATGTATGGGCAGTCTATTCCAGAGTCTGGGGAGTCTCTGGGTCAGGACTCTATCCCTCCAGCATGTTTTGTTTATTGTGATGACAAGGTTTAGAACCCTGGAGCGTGTGGCTCTGAGGGATTGGGATTTCTTTAAGTGTAGCATGTCCAACAGCTCTGGGCTTGACATGGCCTTGTATGTTAAGCAGAGATTGCCTCTGAGTAGACGATATGCGACAGAGTATAGCTGGAGGTTTTTAAGGCGGTCAGCATAGGGCATCTGCTTTAGGCCTGTGATTCTTTTAGTGAGGTATTTCTGCAGCCTTTCCAGTTGTTGCAGATGTCTTGAGAGGTACATACCAAATGGGGCATTGTATTATATAATGGGTCTAATGAGGGATGAGTACAGTGGGACAATGACCTCCTTTTTTCTGGATGAAAAGCCTTTAGTGATGAGGTGTGCCACATAGAAGGATTTCCTGACTGTTGTGGTGATGTGGTTATTGAATGTGAGACCAGTGTTCACCTGTGTCCCTAAGTCTCTTATCACACTTTCGGTGTTTAGTGTACTGCCACCTATGTGGTAATTCACAGGTACATTTTTTTCCAAAGGGGATAACTATGCATTTCTTGAGTTCAGGACATATACCGGGTACTAGTATGGTTGCATACTTTGTTTACCAGGCCTTTTGCCAGATGTAGGGGTATGGCTTGCCAAAACAGTCCCGTGGCTGACTAACATCTGTACTCCTTATGAGGTGGCCATTGTGTCATAAGACGGACACCATATAGGAAAACTACAAAATCCACTACCCAACATGTCTAGTGTTTAGACACTCACAGCCACCTCCACACAAGCTCTGACAGCCAAACACACACACCTGCCATGTCCTGGATACAAACCCCTACCTACATAGTGTATCACACTGCAGCAATATGTATTTACAGCATGTGCTAAGGAGAATATTGGGTTACAGCACTACTTGAGGTGTATTCCTAGGTGGGTGACATCAGCAGGATGGACAAAGGTGGTCATGTGATTTGTACGGAGAGTGCATACTCTACAAAGTATTGTACTTGCCTCATGCAGACAGAGACACATACAAACACATACAGTTGGTCTCTCTTGGGATAGAACCCCTACTTAACTAGTTTATCATACTACAGCAATATGCAGTTACAGCACACGCTATGGAGAATACCGGGTTACAGCAGTCCTACAGGTGTATTTCTAGGTGGGTGACATCAGAAGGATTGCCAAAGGTGAGCATATGAATTGTACGGAGTGTGAGTAGTCTAAAAGCATTGTTCTGTCCTCAGGCAGAAGGTGACACAAACACACACACACACACACACACACACACACACACATGACAGTGGTGGGATCAGAACACCTGCCTATCTACATATCACTATTACAGTACTACATAATTATGAGTGGCGTCACAGAGACTACACATTTCAAGGCTGTCATTATAACCTTCTAGGAATGCAGACATCAACAGGGATGCTGGCAGTTAAGATGTACATACCTGTGAACCTGTGTGTTTAAAGTAGGAATGCATCCTGAACTGGAGTATGCCTATCTGTGGAATGGATGACTATTATCACTATACAGGGTTACAATGTCTATGCCCATACAGATATAGGCACATAACTGACACAAGGTGTCAGTGGGCATGCTCACACACTTAGTAGCACAGGGCTATTTGGGATGCACTCTGATTCTAAACATGGAAGGCCACAGTGGCCATGCTATTACAGTTAGTCATACAGAACACATTGTAATGGACTCCGGTGTTAGCAGTTGTCATTGTTAGCAGGAACGTTGCATTACATATATCTGACACTGGTCATCTACACAACATCTGCTGTCCAATGTTTGTCATTCTGGGATAACATGACTGAAAGAAGACAGGCCTTTGTCACAGATCACATGCATACATGATTCAAGGGAGTGGGGATAATACCTAGGTCGCATTTGCCCATATAGTGCCATTCCAAGGCAAACGTCCTAAACACAGGATAACACTCTGACACCTAGAGGACAACTGCATTGTATGCTTATGCTAGCCAGTGCTAGATGTGTAGCATTTGTAATCACAGCTGCTCACTGTAGATCCAACAATGGGGAATACTGACACCTGTGCAGTGAGTAACATCTGGCTGAAAGCTCTGTAGTGCACAATAGCACTACCACCATATACCTCAGAACCAGACATGTGGGCCATAACACAGGTACGGACCGCTCCAGGTGATGGTGTCCCCACATCCATAAAGGCCACTTACATGTACTGACCAGTACTCCCACAAAAGGCATCACAGATGAGTCAGGTGCAGGTCACAGTGTCAAAAGCTGCATTCTAGGATGTAACCCTCAGACACCACCATGCCCTCGGACCACCAACACACATCCATACATGTGGTATGACATATAAAAGTACAACACCATGTGACCTTTGACCGGTGGACTGTACCTAGCTCTACATCAACTGTGCAGAGTACCTATGTACTGACACAGTTGCATCATGTGTTATGCAATACAATGATACCACTGTTTGTAACCAGGTCAGCTGTACACATACCAGGGTCCCTCGGTCATTTACAGCATTAACAGATGACTGTTGCTGTACACCAGTAAACACCCTCACGTTTGGATATGACATACATGTACCTGCCCTGGATATGTACATGCCACACACATACAACATATATGTAAATAGCATAGCAGTTGTTGTCCTTTGTGCAGACAGGTGGCTACAGCCATTACACACATGCACATGGAAGGTAGGTCCATGGCTGCTGAATGCTAACAGTACATAAGGTGTGATATCAGTGCTGACAGAGGTAACATTCCCTCTGTACTGGTCGCCCATTACACCTATCATATCATGCAACATTCCATGTGTCATGTATGTCATTACACATGTCCACCAAATGCAATGCCTACAAACATGCCCAAATCACAGGAATGTAGGACCTACACACATGTGCATGTAGTGGTGTTCTTTCAGATACCATGCATGTGCAATTGCTAATGTTTGCAGGTGACATGTGTCTTAGTACATTATGCAGTTGCAATGCAACCTCAACATTGCCAACTGTATATGGTGATATGCTGAAAGTATGGTAAGCTGTACTTCAGGTATGGACAGATGTGTGGACATAACTAAGTGGTGGGGCATCTTTGCAGATGGATGTTTGCTGAGGACAGCTCACAGGTGTGTCACAACCATTCCTACAATAACCTGTGTAACTGCTAAACTATGGTTTTATTAATTGAAGGGGAACACACACAACTTAGACAGTAGTTAGGGTGACACCGAAGGTAAATCACTTGACACCTGTAACAGTTAAGACCTCCCGTATGCATATATTGTGCCTATATTAGCACAGATGCCAAAGGAAGCATCAGTACACTTTGTAGTGCATGCAATACTGCTGTAAGTCTTGTCATATGTATCATGAGATAGACAGGTGTTTGATTCACAGTACTGGCATGTGTGGTTGTGTGTGTGTCCATATATGTCACGTATGGTGGAGAATACATCTCAATTGTTATTCATTCTCCTGTATACTGTTGTAGACATCTGTACAGACTGCAATGTAGAAAGCAGGACATAGGCAGGGGTGTGTATCTCACACATGTCAGGTGTCTGTATGTGCGTGACATAGGTGTATTCAGTTGTGAACGCCACAGTGTGTGTGTGTGTGTGTGTGTGTGTGTGTGTGTGTGTGTGTGTGTGTGTGGTGTGTGTGTGTGTGTGTGTGTGTGTGTTACTGTGTCGGTGACTCTGTGAGTGTGTGGATGTGTTACTGTGTCTCTGAATACATGTGTGTGAATACTTGAGTGTGTGGGTGTAGTTGTGTGTTCGCATCCTGTCATGGGAACGTGTATTACTGCTTCCCAATGATGCAACATGCTTTCCACTGGCCTCTATCCTTGTCATCAGCTTGACAGCTCTCTTACCTCCCCACTCCATGTAACTGTACTTATGATGTCACCCAGTATGGATGTCACATCTCTAGCCACAGTAGCTTAATGCACAGCTATCATGCTCTTGGATTAGTAGATCAGTAGACATGTTTGGAAAGTAGGACATTCTAACTGTGATGTGGAAGCTACAAAGTGCATGCTGGTATTTTCATATATACCTGTGAGTAGTCCACATTTACATATGAGACACTAACTGCAAACACTGGCATCCACCGGCACATGCAATTAGGCCTGAAGGAGGAAGGCAGAACATCAAGACCAACATGCAGTTACTGTTGTTACAGAAGACACATACTGTTAACAGTACAAAATGCATTCTAAACCTGTAGTACATGGTATGTCTGCTGCCTGTCAACAGTACACAACAATTGTAATCTACAATTATCTTCTTAGTCTGTTCACCCTGTACATCAGACCATGTACATCAGACCATATGAGCATGTCCCTGCACCGATGGTGTGGATGACAGGGATGCGGCACAGGCATCATCATATGCACAGGGTGATATTGTTTGCCAGAGGCCTAGGCTGCACCATTGGATGACATCATGTGTGTGGGTTAGAGCCTTTGATCTCATTGGGAGTGTGTGGATGTTATGCATGTGTGTGTTGTGGTGCCCTACGTATGTTTCCAGTGTGTGTGTTTGTATGCATGCACACAGTTCTAGCATGTGTCTGGCCTACACAGGGGTATTATTGACAGCTGCAGACTGTACAGGCCAGGATTTACAGTTCACGGTGTCCAGCCATGGCCACATGACCTGCACCTGCCAGGGGTTGCACGGGCACTACCAGGCAGAGGTGCAGATTGGGTACTGTCTGATGACACATATCCACTGGAACTGTGTCTCTGTTGGGACCGTCCAGGGTCATGAGGACATGGCCTGCTGTGTCCTGGTGTGGACAGCACAGCACCAGCTGCACTGCTGCTGCTACCCTCCACTATGGGAGTGGGCATGTGAAGTAGCACGTTCACGTAGACTTGCAACAGGTGATGTAGCTGGCCTACATCCATGTGCCCAATGCCTCACTCCTACCAGATGTTCCAACACAGACATCTCACGCTCGTGGATTGACATGCCATGGTCAAGAACTCCAACCATGTCACCCAATTGTCTATCCAAAACTTCAGCAAGATGATGGTGAGCATTTGCCATTTCCAAGATGTTGGTTAAAGAACGGACAGCAGCCCTGTGAAGCCTCTGACCTTCTCTATTGTGCCTGTGCCTCCATTACAGCCTGAAACATGCGTCTGGTAACACCAGTTGCTTTGCTCTGTCTTGCAGGGGCATGTTGGACAGAGGTTCGCCTACGAGCAGCACTGGCCACAAGCCTGTGTGGGGCATCACCAGTCAGTTGGCTGACACCATGGAGTGCAGGCACACCTTTCATAGCCTCCACACTTTCCTGTTCCAAGTTACCACATGCCAGCTGTCCTTCCTCTTTGGCCACTGGTGATGGGGTATGTGTTGGCATGCAAACTGTATGTGGGGATGAGGGGGATATAGGTGGAATGGCAATCAATGGCACAGATTCTGCCCCTGACAACCCCGCCTGTGCTTCAATCATACGTTCATCATCACTGCTAGAATCTTTGGGGGCACTAACGTCAGATGGACCACAGGGGAATGCACCTTCATCAACACCTGTGAGGGGAAGACAAAAACTGTACATTACAATCTATACAATAGACACACACAGACACACACACACACAAAACACACACACAGAGACACACAGACACACACACACACACACACACACACACACACACACACACACACACACACACACACACAAAGACATACACAGAAACACACAGACACGTTATGGCACCCAACATGCATGTGATATGACTGAAGGCATGTAATATGCATGTGATATGACAGAAGGCATGCAATGTGCATGTGATATGGCAGATGTCATGCAGCTCAGACAATAACAGTGGTAGTTATCATACATCCCTGGGTTGCACACAACAGTATGCATGTGTCATAGCAGAAAGCATGCACATTACACAATTATAGTAGTAGTTAGGATACATCCCTGTGTTACACCATGCAGACCAGCACAGGTTAACAGTACACCTGCCTGATGTGTGGTATATGATCTTGACAATCATGTAGTATGACATGTGATCTGCTGATGTGTGCAATTTTCTGCATGCATGTTTAACACAATGGTGTCAGATATACAGTGGAGTAATGGTGTCCCAATGCAGGGATGTGTTATACTAACATGGACCTTCCACTGACGCAGTGTTGTCTGTCTACCCTACAGATATACTGCACATTTAGCTGATGTGCATGGCCATTGCAGGGAAACATGTGGCTTTTCTATTGCTATACAGTGTGAGTTACAGACACAGTTCATAGCCATGACTGTGTTCAGATACAATACATTTATACTGTGGAATGTGACCCACATCACTGAGGTGTATACACACAAAACCATAATGTAGAATGTGTGACACAGGTCACTGAAGGGTATATGGATGACACCCCTGCACATCTGCAACCATATTGCTGATGCCTGGCAACTATGGCCAGACATGGTAAACTCGTCGGTACACCATGTCCCACATGGCATCTGTGTACCACACACACACACACACACACACACACACACACACACACACACACACACACACACACACACACACATGAGGAGCAAGGATGACAGTGATATCTGACACCAGCAAGGGGAATGTACTGTATCTCTGGCCTGATGTGGTTGTCTGTGTATGTATGTGGATACTGTACAGGTGACTGCTGTCACTTCGTGACACACTCAAGATGTTCAACACATCTTATGTGGTGGATTGCTGTCACTCCTACACAAGATGTGCACAGGTCTGTAGGATGTCTAGTGTTCCACATCTGCATTATAACCATTACACAAAGGCCATAGTTGGATCATGTGGAGCCATTGTACAACAGGGTGTGCACATATGCACATCACTTTTACTGTGTGTGTTGCTTCATGTCTCTGGCCATCCTCCATGGCCATGTGTGAACATGTGTTGGCCAAATGGTCATGATGGGCATCTATTTCACATGTCTGTGTTGTCCCATATGACATACACCCATAGATATCATATGCTCCACTGATGACAGGGTTATGCAGACAAAGAGTGGTATGTTTGGGATGTGGGATATGTTTTTCAGGATAGTTAGGCAGTGTTGCAGCCAGCCCACTAAATGTCATGGACATGTCAGATAGCACTTAACATTGTATGACATTCATAGCAAGGGTATAATCCACACCGGTGAATCCTGTGGGCTGGCCATACTCCAGCTCACTGTGTAGTACTGTTTGTATTCCCCACATGTTTAGATCTGATCTGTAGTACATGTCCCTATAGTGAGCAACACCTCCACCATTGTATGCACAGCTGTCCTCACATCTGGCAATGACAGTTTGTGAGGTTTCATGTCTGTGTTTTACATAGTTTGCAATTATTGCACATTGGTAGCCATTGTGATGCATTGCAGGTCCAACCTGTATATTGTGACAGGACCATACATTATGTGTACATGTGGTAAATGGCCACATGGCAGATAGATCTATGCATTAACATGCCTGATAAATAATAACAGTATCACCTGCAATGAGCTGCTGTTGCAGTGGAACAGCAGAGGTACCTAAATAGGAGTGACACAGCAGTATGATCATTATCCACGCCTGTATGATAGCTACAGGGTGCAATGTGCATGTTAACACATACGCCAGTACAATAGACTATACTATGGAGTATGCACATGTGTGCATACACAGAGTAGCATACTATAGTATGCAACATGTGTGTATACATGCCTTGCATATGATGTCACATTACATATTGTACAGTGACACGTAACTATATGAAATATAGTTGTTATATGTGCAGTAGTGACTTACAGGCAACTCCAGGCTCGGGGGTTGAGAGACACCCACCTCCACGATATCAGCTAAGGCTTGTGGATGTTGTTCTGCAGGTGTCCCCAGGTTGGCCAGTAGCTCCTCGGTATATGTGAGTGGGGGCTGGGTTGGTGGCCTACCACCTGTTTCACCTTGTTCCCTGGTGATTGCATTTTCACAATGTTTTGCCCATCTAATTAGGTATGTACAGTGTCTGTGCACTTGCTGATATGTGCGGTTGTGACCCCCCACATCATTAACCCTCCTGTGAAGTTCCTGCCACAGGGCATCCCACTGCTGTTCATCCTGTTCCACATGGCTGAACAGTACATGATGATTATCAAGTAGGTATGGGAGGAGGACCTCATCCTCCAACCAGGTATAATGTGGCAGCCTTGCATGTGGCATTCCTGGAAGACATAATGATGTAGACAGGTCACAGTAACTCAGAGATGTACAGAGGTACAGCTGAACGTACATGTGTATCACATTATTATGATGAAGTAGTTGTCTTTGCAAATCTACATGATACTGACACCACTGACATGTTTGTGTCACACACATTTGGCACTCATTGGTGATTGGATATTATCACCATATATGTGTGCGTCACCTGATGACATTGCTCATACTCCATGTGGCTGCTGTCTTGATGTGGGCATGTCTGTTTGCCTGTACTGGTGTTCTTACCTATCAGCACATTCCTGGATGTGTTCACATTAATGCAATCAACCTTGATGCTGTGTATATGGCACATATAAAGACTTATACTGCCTTAACGGACATGACCTGTGACCATGCAGACTTGCTCATGGAAGGTTTTACATGTATGTGTTTTGCCATATACATCTACATGGCACTGTAGAGAAGTTCAACATCCTGCCATGTATCACCTGTGTTGTACATGTGATACACATGTGAAACTGGCTAGCCTGATGGTATTTGCAGGGTCGGATATCAACTATAGCATGTACGGTCAAAGTCAACTAGTAGGGTATATGCCCTGGGCCATGTATGAGCCTAGGATGAAAGATTATCTATCTGTAGCTGACAGTTGGGTTTCTGGGGCCAGGTCAAGAAGTGCCAAATAACTTAGCCACAGGGTTAATGATATATTTACCATGCGGTCATCACTCCGTGTCCGAAAGAGGGGCAATGTGCAGCTTTGCTGGACAGGGATGCATAGTATGGCAGGAGTATGTAAAGTGTATGGGACAAGAATCTGTCCAGCATGTGGTGATCCTTGTACTAGGAAGGTTGATGTCCAGGATGTGTAAGTGTAGCATGTCCAACATCACTATGTTGGACATGACTTTATTTAGGGTAGGTATCATGCTACATAGTGGAGATGGGGATTGGGAAAGCTGGTGTAGGCCAGCTGAACATGGCTAATACCCCTTAAAGGAAATATGTCATCTGATATGCGTCACTTGAGTGTTGAGTATGGCTGGACAATGATGTCTATATTCATGGATGACACCCTGTCATGATTAGGGTTGCCACTTACAACTACCTGACAGGTGTGGTGACATAACTATTTCAGGAAAGACAACTGTCCAGCTGCATCCCTTACACACAGTGCCCATTATGTTGACCGCTGCCTAGGTGGTAGTTCATGGGTACAGGGTTATTAACATAGGGGTGACAATGCATTATGTAGCTGTCAGATTGTGGCCATATGTCACACACCTCACCCACAAAGCTCCTTCTGTGTGTTGACCACAACACTCATTGAATCAGCTATTGCTCCTAGGTCATAATCATTCGCATACTTCAATAGGTAGATGCCTTCTGTGTTTGTCTGTGTGGTATAGACTACATTGAGGGGAAGTACAATGAATTAACCCTGTCTTACTGTAGCTGGCACTGATGTGATGTGCATGTATTATTCAGACACCTTCTGTAGTTTTTGTTCTGCCAGCAGTCCAGTTGAAAAACACTCCTGTGACATAGGAATGTACATCTAGTATACTGAGTGGAGCTGGAACACAGTATGGGTGATGTCCTATGACCTGGCAAGGATATGATATGTTGTGTGAAATCAAACTTACTGTCATCTACATCTGTACTGCTGACATCAAATAAGTTGATCAAGGTTCATGGCCTTTCAGACCAGACTCAGCAGGGTAGTAGTGCAGTAATTCCCATTATCAGTGGTGTCTCCCCCTTTGTGGGTTGTGATAACCGTTGGTGTGCACCATTCAGTGTGTACACAGCCTGACATGAAGCTATGATTTTACATGATGTTTATGTGGAGAACAAATTGTTTTGACATATGTGTATGATACAACCTGGGATGTGGATAGGTCCCATGCAGCCTGAGTGCAGCTTGTACCTGCATAGTTGTGGTTTCAGGGGCTCTGTAGTGCACATAGATATATGAATGTGTACCTGTTGGGGGGGGGCAATGTGTTTATGTTATCCAAGACCCTATCTGGATGAACATGTATTATTTCTGTAGGTGCAGTGCTTCTCATGCCATAATGCTGTGAAGCACAGCAGGTCTTGTTGTTGCCATTATGTTTCATGACACAGTTATGGAATCCTCTGTGGTTGGCCTAATAACATGTGGATGATTTGTTTCACAGTAGCTTTGTGCGGCATTATATGGTGTATCTGCATCTTACAGAGGCTGACCATGGGTCATCTTCCACTCGTGTGTTGACTCTTGCAACAGTTACTACCTTCTGTGGTATAGTTTAAGGCAAGGGTACCACCAGTTTGCCTTCATGTTTGTGTTTGGTTGAATCCTGTTCCTGTTTCAATGGCACAATCACTGCACATATGTGAGTGCTTAAAGCGCATTTGTGTAGGACTCAGAATTTACACATGCATTGTACATCTGCATGGGTGCCATGACAGTCATCACTTCGCTCTTAAGGAGCATAAAATTGGCTTTGAAGACTGACATACTGTTAGTCCTGTTTGTGTGACTATGGTGATCTAGGTCATTGCTGTTGCTGACATCCAACATGCATTGAGGGCAGGTGTTGGTCCATGATGAGTCTTTCCAGTTCATAATGGGATAGCTGACTGGCCATGATTATGGTTTCCTGTCTCAAAACTGGTATTCCCCATTACAGCACAATGACAGTTGGGAATTCTGAGGCATGGTGGATGATCTGTCACAAGGTGCATTTTGTATTAAACTTTGGCACAAAGGAAGTTGCTCAGCATAATGCATCTTACGTTGTGCAAGTGCAACTATCGTGGGGGTGTACATATCCCTTGGGAAGTTGGACACACCTATGGGCAATGTGTTCCAATAAAGGATGATGGCCATGAGATGAGGTATGTGTTATAACATGGTCATGCAGTGGTGCTCTCCAGAGCATTGAACCATAACTATCACTGCACAGATACATCCCCCATTTTTCAGATTGCCATAAGAGAGTCCATACTGAGTACCTGATTTGTATAATTGAGTATCAAGGCCCACAGTTTATTTCTTGGCTGTCTGTGTTACACCAGTGGACTTCCACTTGAACTTGGTATGATGAGGGCACTATAGGGGAAGCACACGCTGTTGCCAGTATCCAGATTCTCAGAGATGACAGGTGCAGGCCCTGTCTGGCAAAGCATCATGGTCTGTCAACCATGTTATCCCAGACAGAGAGATGCTGGATACTCTTTGAATTACACCAGTACATTACATGATTGTGGAATACAATCCTTGTCCCTGTACTGCTGTATCATTCTGGCCAATGGCAGAATGCTACCCAGAACTTGGGACATACCTGCATGGGCTACAAGACCTGATGGTTCCTACATGTGTTTCCATGCAGTCAAGGCTACTGCATCACAGGTCCTGCACAACAACATAGAATATGCCAGAGACGTGTATAGTTCAAAAGGTGGTCTGAGTCTATGGGTATGTTGCTAATCATGGCAGACAGGTAGTTGACAGTATGTTTGCCCTCATATAGCTTGGTGTGTAACATAGTGCTAGAGTTTGCATTCACAAATGCGTACTGTTGGCCATGTTTCTGGCCACGTGTTCTGAGGAGTGACACAATTATGCAAACTATGTCATACAGTCTTTGTATCCTATTGTCTGTCTATTCCAACTTGCGAGGCCTCTTGCTTGGCCAGAAAATTAGAGGCCTCTGTGGATGTGTGTGAATTCTGGTGGCATGTGTGTGTCCTTACTGTGTTCTGGTAAGGGTATGTGTTGGTTGTGGTGATGGGATGCATGTGTTAACCTGCACCTCTTGACTGTCTAGTCCAGTCATGGGTGTAGAATGGACTGCCTCCAAGCTCACCCCTGTAGCTGCATCCCATACAATGTGTGGGGTGTTGTGTTAGGTGGGTTTGGCAGTGTACATGTCTTAGAGATTGCATTCCACCAGGATGGCCACATACACAAAGCTAACATTAGTAAACACCAGTAGCTGACTAGTGGGCATGCCTGTATGAGCATTCAGTACTACAAGTACCATGTACTGTATTTAGTTTACTTACTGGTTATGCAGATGTTTTAGACAGTGATGCTCACAAGTACATATTTGTGTTATGGACGTGGCAACACTAGCTATTACAGGAACATGGTAGCTACCTTTAGTAGCAGTCCCCCTCTGAGGGCCACATCACATCCTGATAGTTGAGTACAGATGATGCACGTGTCAACAGGGCTGTATCCTTGTCTGGGTATATGCTCACATACCCACCAGAACCATGACCTCTGTTGGACACAGACACCTACTCCCCACACAGAGTCAAATAGACTCTGCTGCCAATATCGACATGATGAGGATATGATCAGATAGTGTAAGCCATCACCTATGAAGCAGTTATTACACATGGGCAGCAGTTTCCTACATCTTACACTCCTACAGCAGATGTCACAGTAGAGTTAAAGATGATATGCACCCTGTTTCTTTACCAGCACTGTCCACATATTTCCAAGCAGCTGTTAGTCTGCCAATGAGAGGTTAGTCTACACAAACCTAAACATTCAACCAGTGTGTCTCTGTCAATATCCACTCTATGTAGGTGTGCACATAGCCATTTGGCACAGCCCTGTAACAAGGGCCAGTACACATTTGCAGAACATGTACACATGCAAAGCTGTCATTGTTTGCAAAAAATACTAGAGAGGTGGATATTAGGCAATGTGGACCTTTATGCAAGGCTCAAAAGACAAACCCACCACTGTATATGGCACAAGTAACCATAAACTGAGGGTAATGCTACTCAACACCAGAAGTCTGGACCTCACATTGCATGCACTCGAGGCACTCCTCTATATGGAGAACATCAATATCTGTGCAGTAACAGGAACCTGGTTTAAAGCTCCAGAGAGCACCGCAGCACTACCAGGCTATAGCTCATACCACACCTTTCTGCCACAGAATTCGGACCGAAACACAAATGGCGGGGGTGTATCCATATTCATCAAGGATACTCACACCTCCAGGTTAGTGGCACAGCACGATGCATCACAGATCATCCAAATGCAACTAACAATGGCCAAAACTGCATTCCAAATTGTAGCTTGCTACAGATCGCCCACTATGACCCAAGACCCACAATCTGCATTTCCAGAGACACTGGGACATATGAAGGTCCTACCAAACACTCTTATACTGGGTGATTTCAACTACCCAAGCATTAACTGGGAGAACTACTCAAGTACTAGCTCCCTTGCCCAGTGCTTCCACGAATGTATACACTCAAACTTCCTGGATCAACTGGTCAACACCCCCCACCAGAGGGAACAACATATTGGACCTGGTCATCACCAACATGGGCAACCAGTGTTCCACACCTGATGTCAACCCCTCGCTGGTTAGATCAGACCATGGACTAATCATTCTGGATATTCACATTCCGCCCACAACCCCAAACAAGAAAACCAACATGAAATACTTTTCCAAAGCAAACTTCACATTGCTTAAGACCAAGGTTTAAAGGTTCACAGCCCCCTCGACAATGGACAATGCTGGTCAGGATGCTGAAACCTATACAAAGGCACTCTATGATCATCTGCAGGAAAGCATGGATCATGCTATCCCAAGGCAAACCAAGACTCACTCTTCCAAGAAAAGTAAACCAGTCTGGTGGACCCCTGCCATAAACAGGCTCTATGATAGGAGGAAACTAGTACAGATAAGAGTGAAATCCTCTAGAAAGAAAGATATCCCTGATCAGTATCAGCAAGACACTACGGTCCCTCATAAATTCTTCCAAGGCTAGCTTTGAAAGAGATAATTCCAAGGACTCTAAAGATGACCACAAAGTGTTCTTTCTATGTCAAGAACCTAAGTGGATACTCTCAGATCTGCTCTGAGTTGGTGCAGACTGGCAGACAATACACTGAACCGACTGATATTGCCAACATTTTGGCAGACAGGTTCAGTGCAAACTTTACACCCCTCTCACCCCCGAAAGGGCCCATAACCATACCAAAAGAATATACGACCCCAGTGATTACTGACACACAGGTTAAAATGGCCCTATTCAAAGCCAAGAACACAGCCTCAATGGGACCAGACGGTGTCCCAGGCTGTGTCTTACAAGAGCTCCAAAATGAACTTATCCCTCACCTAAACACACTGTTCAAACACAGCTTCTCTACAGGCTATGTACCCACAGAGTGGCTTACAGCAACAGTTATCACACTCCACAAAGGTGGTACCACAATGGACCCCGGAAACTATTGCCCTATAAGCCTGACTATCCTGGTCTGCAAGGCTATGGAGCACATCATCATGGATCTCACTCACAGAGACACTGGGAACCTCCAAACTTTTGTCCCCACTCAGTTTGGCTTTGTTAAGGACAGATCATGCCTCCTAAACCTGGTGGACTTCTTTGAGACAGTTAGCAAGGCATTAGATGAGGGTAAGGAGGTCCACATAGCCTACCTTGACTTCGCAAAGGCTTTCAACACCATTCCCCATTCTGGTATTATAGATATACCCATCAACCTGAACATTAACCCCTACGTCATGAGATGGCTTGTAAATTGACTCATGGACAGAACCCACACAGTGAGAGTTGCAAACCCTAGGTCCAACGGTAAACCAGTTACAAGTGGCATCCCCCAGGGCTCAGTCCTAGGACCCCTCATGTTTGGTATATACTTCCCTGAGGTACAGGCAAGTACAGGAGGATGTTGGCTGAAAAGCTTTGCAGACCACTGCAAACTAGGGGCCATAATTTATTCCCCAGCTGATACAGACACCCTCCAGAAGGGTCTCACTGAGACGGATACCTGGTGTCAATATCATGGCCTCAAGATGAATGCCAAAAAGTGCATAGTCATCCCAACTGGAAAAAACTAATTACCTGCGGACTACCACATAGGTGGTAGTCCCATACATACAGAAAAAGTAATAAGAGATCTGGGAAACCAAGTAGATAGCAATCTCTCCTTTGATAACCATATTGCCAAGGTGGTTAGAATATCCTTCTATGTGGCCCCCCTAATCTCAAATGAGTTTGCATCCAGAACAAAGGAGGTCATTGTGCCTCTCTACTCATCACTTATTAGACCCCTTAAGGAATACAACACCCAATTTGGGATGTACCTTAAAAGACAACTGCAACAGCTTGAAAAACCACAAAAGTACCTCACCAAGAGGATTACTGACCTCAAACAGATGACCTATGCAGTCCAACTAAAGAAACTCCAGCTGTACTTGGTTGCATACCGCCTACTCAGAGCTGATCTCTGCTTGACATACAAGGCCCATGTCCAACCCAGTATTGATGGATAAGCTCCACCTAAACAAAAACCCCTGAGAGCCACATGCTCTAGGGATATAAACCTTACCACAATGATAACTAGGACATGCTGGAGGGATAGATTCCTGACCCAGAGACTCCCCCATGCTTTGGAACATGATTCCAATGTACATCAGGCAGGGCTCCTCACTAGCACACTTCAAGAGAAACCATGATGGGTGGATGGGAGACAGAAATGTACCCCGGGGATCACTGCAGTGGCTCTGCTGGACAGAGGCACAGGGAACTAATGGCTCTGCTGTTCAGAGGCACAGGGAACTAACCTAAGGGGGTAGCAGAAGCCAACACACTCTAGCTAGGCTTATAAATGCCCTTGGGCAGACAGCCTAGTACCTACCTATGAACCTATGAACCTATTACATGTCTTATGTGTATGAATAGTTAACTAGCTCTTCCATTTTAATTTGCTATCATGCTGATAAACTGTCAGATGAGTACAAGTCATATGTATCCTGTTATTGTGTATTGTAAATGCCAGTAGACATAACTAATGCTTGCCTAACATAACAGTAATGCTATGTAAAATGTAATACATATCTGCCTACAATACTGTACATTACACAGTTATTGGCACAATAACCTACAATGCAAATCATAATTGCACAGTAGGCCCACCTTCAACATGTTATTCTCAGTAATACACCCATACATATGCCTACTGTTACAATATATCAACATATACTATCCCCTGTTATAGCACATACTTGTTGGACCAACCCTGCCACTGACAGTGGCTGGAGAGGATTTGTTGGGTTCAAAGCCCTTATATAGCATCCCTTGTGGTGTATGAGGTGTTTGCATTATGACCTACAGCAGTACACACATAAATACTACAAGCATTACTATGCTCAACAATACATCACTACAAGATAACTGTTTCCACTATATGCATTGCATGTACTTTAATTATTACAGAACAGGTACTACATACACATTCATACTGAGTGTTCTACATACCTTATTAGTAACTCGAGGTGTTGTTGACTGTTATTTCAATCTTTTTCAGTTTGTGTTTCAATCTTCTTTGTAATGTTCTGCTGGTATATACAGATGGTTTGAATGTGTGACAAGCCATCCTTTTATAGTTAGAGATCAGTAACGTGCTATCCTGACCACCAATTGTTGTTCGAAAGTAGTTAATTTCATGCACATCAGCTGTGCAGCTACTCCATTAGCCAATACCATGGCAACAGTGGTGTATAACTGAGTACTCCACTTGGGCGTTGTCCCTTTGCCTTACTTGTGAGGAAGATGGCCTGAATGTGTTGTTTGTGATGTACTGCAACAACTATATGGAGACAGATTTATATTAGCTTCATGACTCCCTTGGATTGTGTGTAATGCCTAGAAGATGTTGTTCTATATGTGAGTACAGCTGTTATATTTCAGAACATTGCTACTTATGCAGGGTTTGTTTGTACCTGATACTTCTGCAGATGTTTCAGTCTGGCAAGGATGTCTGAGCAGCTCAAGGCTGTATGGCTATGCATACAATGTTAGGTGTTTTACAGTGTGCTCTCCAGACATCTTTAGTTTGGTGTGAATGTGTGATAATCAGTAACTGGTAACACTTCCTGGTGTACATACAACCCTCTGAAATGGGATTAGTGCAAACAAACCTTGTAACATCATCAGCTGTTCCATTGTATAACAGCAACTATTTCACATAGGGCCATGTTAGTCTGTCTCTGACAAGGTATGTTAAGGCTTCAGCAGATGTTGTACAGTGAGTGAATAATTTGTAATGTTATTACAGTATGTATTGTAATTGGTTTGGGTGTGGGGGAGATGTTGGTGGGTGTACATAGCAGATGCAGGTGTGTAGGAACTGCTTTTATGCATATTCGATATGTGTGTGAGGGTTCCTTCCCTATTTGAACACCTATCCTTTAGTGGACTAATAGTATGGTAATTGCAGGCTGATTCATTAAGGCACTGTTAAATGGTTCCTGTATAGCATGCAGGTGATGTTAGTCCTTGAATCCTTTCGGAAATACATTGGAATGTAATAAAGTGTTGCTACATGAAAGTTGTCTGTGCAATTCTGTCATAGGTATTTGCAGTCATTGGAGATGTGTTGGTGACTGACCCTCTTTGGCTTATGTCCATAGCACATATTTGTAATAGTGTATAGGCATATACTCTCAATATCCTTTGTTCATATAGTTTGGTCGTGGTGGAATGTGTGATTGCTATGGTCTATGTTATACTCATATATGAACATTTCAACCACTGTATACGGGATACATATGGAATCCTGAATGCACACAATCCCGATGCCCACAGTACCAGGCCCAGACTCCCAAACCCCACATTACAGAACACACAAACTCGCGACAGTCAAACTCGCGAAAGTAACATGAACACAGAACACACACACGCATACACAGACACACTGCTACCCACCACATCCAAACAAACCATCCTACAGTATGTATGAGCAGGGGGGCAAGCCGCCCTACACCCCCCATGTGGGTGGCTGTGCCCCCCACACACCCCCTAATTTAATATCACACAAACAGACACACAAGGCAAACCCACACCCACACATTACAGTCCCCCACAAACACACAACACACTCAGAACACACCCTTACACACACTAAAGCCTTCAGAAACACACTTAAACACAGTAACCTACCTGAACCGCAACACCAGAAGCACTAACTCAAAGTCCCTTAATATCGGGATTTTAAAACTCGCGCTTCTGGTGTTTTGGCACTGTGGTCTTTCGGTCTTTAAGCCTTGGGATTACATGCGTCAGTATGTCAAGCATTCGTTATTTGGTAGGTATCCCATTTATATATACCTCCATGGTTGTGTAGATGTTGTTAACCTATCTATATATCTACATATATATGTATATCCCTATATAGCGACATATATATATATATATATATATATATATATATATATATATATATTTATATATCTCCCTCTCTCTATATATATGTTGATATATATATAAATATATATATATATATATATATATATATATCTATATATATATATATATATATATTTATATATATATATACATATATATATATATATATATATATAGATATATATATAAATATATATATATATATATATATATATATATATTTATATATCTCCTCTCTCTATATATATGTTGATATATATATATATATATATATATATATATATATATATATATATATATATTTATATATCTCCCTCTCTCTATATATATATGTTGATATATATATATATATATATATATATATATATATATATATATATATATATAGATATATAAATATATATATATATATATATATATATATATATATATTTATCGCATACTTCTTTCATTGGGTACATGGAGGTTTGTCCTATTTCCACACAATTCTCCCTTTTGTGTTTTAACCTGTCTGAATACGTAACTGCCGTTGGTACATCTCAGGTAGCTTAGTGATAGGTTACTGTGAAGATTGTGTACATGGTTGCGTGTTCTAATCCTAGCAGTGGTTATTTTACCTCTCAGAGCAGGCACTGGTAGAGCAAGGGTCATTAACGCATATTTCAGTGGTTGTGAGAGGCTTTGCCCGTGATCTGTGCGATGTTCAGCAAAGGTTAAACCTGTGTGGTGCTTATCCATGTAGTCATGTTTAAGCACTGCTTACCGACCCAATAACCCACTAACGACTGCTTAAAAGTGCTTTAATCACCCTGCATCCAATATCCCTTATTCGGGACCTCAAAAGGACATAACAGCCCTTGCAGGTCTTGAAACCAGGACCATGAACACCACACTCATTGGCTTTACCACTGAAGCATCTCAGATATGTACAACTTTTATGATGTTTAGTAAATACAGTGTACTACAGTCGTTCCTCACTACTGCAAACAAATGTGTAAGTCAGTTGGTGTACATATGTATGATACCTGTTTATGTTCATATGTTTGTTGAAGTCAGTGTTGCAATGTGACCTGACAGGGTGTATTATGGATGAGAATGGTTCTTGTTTTGTGTCCTTTTTACATTGTCCCATACTCCATATGTACCCCTCCAGTTCATGTATTGATCATCCGACACAGGACCTCCTTGATGCATAATCCATTAGCCAGCGGTCCTCCCCCACACCAATCTCAACATACACACCAACCATTGCTTCTATGGGGAATTATGTTAATATTAATAGTTATAATACCAGTACTGCATGTGTTTTGCGTACACTTCTATCCATTTGGAATGCTTCTGTGTCACAAAGTGTGTTCATAGATTTGTATATAGATATATATATATATATATATATAGCTATAGATGTTACTATATGTATATATATATATATATATATATATATATATATATATATATATATATATATATATATATATAGGGTCTATTTTATTTAAACGAAAATGTGTTACATCGAAAACCACCCCATCGACACATATACACCGAACTGTGAAATAATTGAATGCACAAAACCGCAAAACTCAAAATAACAAATTGTCATACTTGGCCAACCCCACCGCCCGAAACATACTACCCACCCAAACAAAATAAATAAACCACAAACATACACCAACCAAAATCCTACTTCTAACCCTACACTAAACCCAACAAAAACCACTATCTATGCACTATCCTTAACCCTTACCTAACCCTAAGGTCCGTAACTACCGCACACTTACCCTACTGAGCTATACCCAAACAAAATAAATAAACCACACACATACACTAACCAAAGCCCTACCTCAAAACCTACACTAAACGTTAAATACATTACCCATCTTACATTACCTATCTATGCACTTACCTTAACCCACACCCTAATCCTAAACCCAATGTCTGCAGCTATCCCACACTTACCTTACAGACCTGTAGTTCAGATGGGCCAACTAAAACACTTCAACATTTCAAATTTTGCGGTTTTGTGCGTTCATTGGATTCGCTGTTCGCTGATTACGTGTCGATGAACTCGCATTCCATGTAACACGGTTTTGATAGAATAAAATAGACTCATATATATATATATATATATATATATATATATATATATATATATATATATATATATATATAGTATTAATTTGTAACACTTATACATATGTAGACTTGTATATGTTGATTCACACATTACAGTACATTACAATGTACTGTACATATGTACACAAAGTGATTGTCTCATTTGTGGTCAGTACTGTGAAATGCCTGTAGTATAAGGTGTAGTCTAATGACCACTAAACATGTATACAGACTAGATGGCTTCATGTTAGGTCCCATGACTATGGTGTGCATGGTCCAGGGTTCAACACCTGCGATGTATTAGACATGTTTTACTACAGAATAAGGCTAATTTAAGCAGTTGTAAGCAGGTTTATAGGTATTTGTGCAACATTATATCAGCGGTTGTACACAGTTAAACAAACTTTACATCCTACAACCTGTGCACGCAAATATGGTCACTTCTGCTAACTACTCGGGATATATACATTTCAGTGACGTAACATCTCACTATGTGCTTACATAACATTACATTGTTTGTTAACTGTACTCTCCAGCACACATGGGTTTATGTGTATTCCAAATATTTATTATTCTGAGGAATATACCTATATATGCAAGCTGTGGTTAAGGTATACTATGTAGTAACATGTAAAACATCTCTAACTCTATTGGGATTTGAACCACGAATGCACAGATATTATGCAAATGCTGTAGCCATTACACTATTGACATTAATGTTCCTTCTGCCTATTTCCTATGTCCATGAATCCTATGTGTAAGCTTGGCTACATAATAGGCGGAGCCACCCATACCCAGTGAGCTTCATGAAATACCAACATAACACATGAATTGAGAGACTATACATTAACATCCTAACTACATTTGGCATAGCCCCTCACTGACACACTTCAGGGGAAACCTTGATTTGTGACTGGGCAACAGTGTATATACACCCCTGGGATCATGTGTCCCAGTAACATGCAGCCAGGGTGTGGGGGAGCCACTCCAGTGTTATAGATGCAAGACCTGCTGGGGAAATTGAATGCTGTGGGTTGTCATGTTAATATGCCCTTTCGAGATCACCATGTGCCCCTATCACCCTACAGCACCCCAGTCTTCAACAGCTTCCAGCATCTCTGCCTGGAATCACTTCATTGGCTATGTTTGACAGAGGCTCAGTTATTTCATCAATGTTGCAGATAAAGCCACCACACTGTAGCTATGCTTCTAAATGCCCTTGGACAGATAGCCTACTACCTATCTGTGAACCTCTACAGTGCAGGCCATCTCCAACATCATAAGTGATTTTATATAGAGTTTTCTGATCACAATATACAGTGTAAAATCAGTATGTAGTCAGACAACAGTTAAGTACAGCAAGAGCATATAAACTACTGATACTTAATCACTCCAAAAGCCTATCTTGGAAGCTAGTAGACTTGTACAGGTTTCAGGCTTTGTATTGCTTACCAGTAGGTTACCTACAGGAAAGATGGGACACAAGCACAGATGGGAAACATGCCTGCAACAATGCCATACCAACTTGCATGTGTCAGCCTAAGGCTTTCGAATGCGGGGCAAGGCTAGTGGCACCCCCATGGTGCCATTTTTAGGCAGGTCTCAGAAGTGAACCTCACCTTCATGAACTGCACAATAGCGGAGTCAATGAGTGCTAGGCTACTCAACACCAGGGGTAGTACTCACAACATGCATGCACTCACAGCACCCCTCAGTATGGAAAACATCAACATCTGATCTGTGACTTAGACTTGTATAAGGCTCCAGTGATCATGCTGGCACTACCAGACTACAACCCATAACACACATTTCAGAAACTGAACATGGACTGGCACAGACATGGAGGGGGTGCATCCATATTCATCGGGGATACCTACACCTTCAAGTTAGTGGGGCAGCATGATATCTCTGTGATCATCCATGTGCAGCTAACATCAGCCATGACTGCAATGCAAACTGTGGGCTGCTACAGATAACCCTCCATGACCCAGGAGCACCAGTACAACTATCTGGAGACGGTGGTAAACATGATAGTCCTACCAGACACCCTGTTATTGGTCAGTGTCAGCTACCCTACAATTAACTGGATAACCTACTCGAGTATTCACTTCCAGGCCCAGCACTTCCTGGGATTTATCACCTCATATGGCCTGGATCAGTTGGTAGACAGATTAACGAGAGGTGAAAACATACTAGAAGTGGTAATCACTGACATGTGCAACAGGTGCACTACAGCTGAGGTAAACTGGTCACTGTTTAGATCTGACCATGAACTATTCACTGGTGGTTTCCACTCCCAACCATCTCCCCCACCCAAGGAACACACAGTGAATACCTTTCCTATAGCTAAATTCACAGTACTTATGACAGAGGTGGGAGGGTTCACAGCCCCCATGCTCAGGGATGACACTGCTCAAGATACAGACAGAATTACAAATGCACTCTATAAGCACCTACAAAGATGTATGGGTCATGCCATCAATGGTAAACCAGGGCTTGCTACTTCTACACAAGGACACCAGTCTGCTGGACCCCTGCAACGTACAGGCTATACAACAGAAGTAGGACAGTAGTCCAGAACAACAGCAAATCCCAAGATATGCAGACATCCATGACCAGTAATAGTAAGACACTTATGTTACTCATGAAATCATCCAAGGTTGACATCCACAGGTAAATAGGCATTGATTCGGAAGATTATCACAAAGGCATCTTTGGTTATGTCAAAGATCTAAGCAATAACACACAGATTTGTATGGTGCTGGTGCAATAATGCACTGAATATACTGACCCTACTTATATCACCAACACACTTGATGATACATTCAGTGCAAGGGCCCGCAGGGCCCACAAAAATACCCAAAACATACAATATCCCAGACATCAGAGACAGACAGGTGGTAATGGCCCTTTCAAATGGCATGACAGAGTGTCAATGGAGGCAGATGGTGTCCCAGACTGCATCCTGCAGACACTACAAGACAAAGTAAGCCCCTGCCTAATAGAGCAATTCAACATTAGCCTCTACACAGGCTACATGCCCATTCAGTGGCGCATGGCAACAGCTATTCCACTCCACCAAGGTGGTGACACAACTGACCATGGTAACTACCACCCCATAAGCCTGAGTAGCCTGGTCTGCACAGCTATGGAGCGCATCCTCATGGCACTCATTAACATAGACAATGGTAGCCTCCAGACACTTGACCCAACCCAGATCAGCTTGATTGAGTGAAGATCATGCCCACTGAACCTGTTTGACATCTTACAGTCACCTAGACTTTAGGTGTGTGGTGTGGTAGTTCACACATACTACCTGGACCTCACCAAGAGTTTTGACACCATTCCCCACTCAGGAATTATTTCTAAACTCACCAGCCAGTACATACACCCATACATCACAGGTTGGTTTGCCAACAGGCTTACACACAGAACCCACATGGTAAGCCTAGCAGCCTCCAGGTCCAACTCTTGAACAGTCACAACTGGTGCCCCACAAGACTCAGTCCTGGGAATCCTACTGTTTGTCATATACTTCTCAGAGGTACAGGCATACACAGGTGGACTACAGCAGACTGCGTTTGGTGATTACTGCAAACTGGGAGCCATAACTGACAGTCCAGCTGTCACAGACATCTTTCAAGGGACCTCACATAGACCAACACAGGGTGTCAGTGTCATGGCCTCCAGCTAAAGGCCACATACTGCATGGTCATTCTATGTTGGGAAACTACACACCCACATATTAACACATGAGTGGCAGACACTATAATTCAGACAACGTAATGGGTATGTGGAGACTACATTAGATAGTGATATCTCCTTTGACAATCATATCTGTGAAGTAGTTAGGACATCCTTCTATGTAGGCCATCTGATTACTTAAGGGTTTGCATCTAGGCAGTCTGAGGTTATTGTGGCCTTTTACTCATCACTCATCAATCCCATCATCGAGTATGATAACCCATTTTGGATGTACCTCAGAAGACACATCCAACAGCTGGAAGGGCGATGAACGTACCTCGCCAAGAGCATTAATGGCCTCAGACATGTGTCCTATGATGCCAGACTGCATGAATTCTTGCATTACTCAGTGGCATCTCATTTACTCAGAGATGATATTTGCTGGCCAACAAAGCCATGTCCAAGTCAGGCTTAATGGATATCCTCTGCCTATGGGAATCCATGTCACAGTGAGCCATACACTGCAATGAGCTCCACCTTGCCACAACCATAACTGGAAGATGCTGGAGTGACAGATTCCTGTCACAGGTACTCCCCATGCTTTGGAACTACATCCCTGATTACATTATATGAAGCCCATCACTAACACTCTAGGGAATCCTTGCAGAGTGGGTGGGGAACAGTGGATATACCCCAGGGATCCCGCAATTGGCTCTGCTCCACAGAGGGACAGTTAGTTAATCAATGGGGTGGTGACAGCAGACACATTTTGGCTAGGCTTATGAATGGCCTTGGGCAGTTAGCCAAGTACCTACCTATGTACCTATGAACCTATACATACAGTAGCGACACATGCTGTTAGCTTAATTTACTGTTCAGGTGTTGACTTACCTTGTGCCAATGGCAATTGTGCGTACAATAGTTGAGAGCTGCTTATGTAGGATGCACACAGTAGACCACCTATACATGACAATTTACAGGTGGTCGTGTGTGTGTGCCATCCATGTTTAGTGTGTGTGCAGGTAGAGAAGGGTGTCAGTCTATAGGTGCCTACAATGTAAGTGCATGTGCTATATGTTCCTTCTTTGCCAAGGCATGGGCATACTGGGCACGCCTCCATCTGCCTACTGGGGCTGGCACAGGGTGTTCATGGTCTGAGCCCCACTGTGCCTGTGGGGCCCTTGGTAATGATGGTGGGCTGTGAGGGCCTTCACCAGTCTGTCCCTGCTGCAGCTGTTTCTGCAGGATCATATTTTGTAGCATGGCACATACTATGAAGATGTGGGCACACGTGCCTGGAGAGTACTGCAAGGCTCCAACAGATATGTCCAAGCAACAGAACCGTGATTTCAGCATCCCAATCACATGCACAAAATGATTCTGGTTTGTGTGTGTGCCTCATCATGGCATTCTTGCATGGGTGTGTGTGCATTTCTGATGGGAGTTATTATTCATGGTTTCAGTGCATAGCCAGTCTCCCCCCACCAGGTGGCCATATGGGATGTCCCCCCTGGCAAATACCTGATACAGCTGTGAGGCATGTCAGATGTGGGAGTCGTGATAGATTCCAGGGCTGCCAGCACACACATCCATGATAATGCCCTGGGCATTGCACATGACCTGACAGTTGATGCAGGGCTATGCCTTGTGGTTTATGTATCACCTACCCTGCTCACTGGGTGGTGACTTGATGTGTATGTGCATGCAGTCTATTGCACCCAGTACTTCTGGGTAGTCTGCCACATGGTGGAAGAGACGCATATTGCTGGCTAACTCCTCCTGCATTTGGGGGAAGTATATGTGCTCATTGGCATGTGGTAACATGGCATCCAGAAACTGGTGGAGTACCCTGGATGCTGATGCCTGTGAGATCCCCATGATATCCCCAGTTGGCCTTGAAAAGGTGCCTGTGGCTAGTATTCTCAAGCTTACACATACCTTCGTGTCCACTGGGATGGGTTCCCCTCTGTTATTTCTGGCTCTGAGGCGTGGCCAGCATAGCTCAACAAGTTGCTGTGTGGTGTCCCTGTCCACCCTGTAATGTTCTACTATGTCCATAACGTAGCCTCTAGCAGGTTACCCTGGGTCTGAACACTCTTCTCCTCCTCTGGTGCCTGAGATGGTTGTCAGCATCATCCTCCACACCACCTTCAGTCTCCAACACATGCTGGTAAATCAAAGCTATGGCAGCCCCTAACATGTACCCATCTGTATACACCAATGGTGCAGAGTGTCTGGGAATACAAAAGTGTGTGTGAGGTGCTTTTACACTTTACACTATTGTGCTATGGATGCTGCTGGTGTAATTGGATGTGTATGTGCAATTCCAGCTGCAGGGTATCTTAATTATGGGTTTTACATCTGGTACTGCTATTGTGGGGCCTTTAGTGTTGAATTACGCTTGGCTGCCATGATTCATCTATTGCTCTTTACTTCACTTCTCAACCTGATTCCCCTCCCATTGTCAGGCATGCATCCAGCTGCCAGCATTCTTGTTTTGCACTTTCCCAACCCAGGATTTTGTTGCGAAATGTGATATTTAGCTGATCTACTGCAAGTTTGCTTTGTTCTACTGTGACAGTTCTCTTTTCTTTGCAGTATGGCACCTCCCCTTTCCTGTTCTGCAAGTAGCTGCTAGCAGCCTTGTTAGCTGTTTTCAATGGCCCACTGTGAGTTCCTAGGTGTTAATTACTAATATGTACTCCAATTACCATGCAGCAGCATTTGCTTATTGTCTTCCCGTATCCTTCCTGTTTCAGCTGTGGTGCGCGCCTCGCACAGCCATTTACCGGGTTTCAAGCACATTTTCATCCACGTTCACATGCACATTCAGTTACCTTGTGTGCTCTCAGCTAAGCAAAGCTATGGCTACTTCAACACACCCCTATCCTGCAGCTTTGCTTAGCAACAGGCAAACCAGATTAGCAATGTTCCATTGTGCTTACAGCTAAGGTGGCACACCTTTCTCTTGATGTCATCTTTATCTCCAGGCCACACCTTGGTGTTGTACCACTACACTGTGAGATACATCCTTACACTGATGGGGATTTTGTGATTCAGTATTACTTTTCTCATTTGCATGGCATTGCCTATTAATTCCTAGTTACCACGCAGAACACTGTCACAGCCCCTTAGCAATGCTTGCACCATGGTGTGGTGTAGCATGCATGCCATTGACTATTATGGGGAATTCATGACATGTGTTACATTGCAGTTTTAATCCATATAATTATATTTTCATTGTGATCCCGTTTGTGCACCGATGCCCTGCAATTTAACTTTGCATTAGTGTGGGCATAACATTAAATGTTCTTTTTTATATGTTGCACATGTTTTTTTATGCCAATGGCTATATATTTAGCCATTGGCATATATTAACAGTATAATACATGTGTTTGGTGCGCTGTCATGGCTCTGATTTTATGTTTGCAAAAATGTAAACCACTTTTTTCGGTTTACATTTCTGCATGCTTACTCTATGCCTGCACCAGTTCCTGAATCACTATATATCTTCATTTGCATGCTACTCTGCTGAACATGAGGTAATAAGCATACAGGTGCCAGGAGCTGTGTGGGTGTAGTGTACGCAGATAGTACACGTGGAAACAGCTCGTACCTGAATCGCTCGGCGGCCACATTTGGTGTTAGATCACCGACGCTACGCCTGGGCCTGGCGCAAGCTTCATGAATCCCAAAGACTCACTTAACTCTGCTAGTGAAATGTCTTGTTGCTGAACTGAGTTTGAGTTTCCTACTTTTTGATTATCACAGTAAAGAGACTTCTTTTATGGTAGCAAGGGATAGGGACATGATCTTATATTAACATAAGGAGAAGAGAAATGCCTCTTCGTCATCCAGTCTAGCTGTACTCTAAAAACTGTTGTCCATTTTTGGACAGAAGATTCTACAATAGAAAGCAGAAAATATTTTACTCTACTAGAAGTCAGTCATGGTTCCGAGTAGAATAGCATCTAGTCTTTTATGCTTAGAATAACACAAGACACACCCATCTCACACATGGACCTTTGAATTTAAATAAAACCCTTATTTAGGTATAGCAAGTCTAAAAACGAAACTGAGTTATTTATTAAAGGTATGCTTAATGATTCTAGGGCTTTGAGATTCTATGCAATATTAGATGAGGAGGCAGTCAAAGTTATTATAAGAAATATATTATTTTCATGATGATAATGTTTGCTGGAGATGTAAAATAGAATTGAAGGCAGATTGGTCTTGTAAGTTTTTTGACTGCATAGCTTTAAAAAATTATTGGGACAGCATTAATGCCTCTCTTCAAGCTTTCCTTTCAAATAACTTTGCACTTGCCAAATCTTTGGTTTTGTTTAATACACCAATACCTATGTGTATTAAAAAAGTTAAATATCCTTTGGTTTGGTCTATACTAGCTGTCGCTAGAAAAGTTATAACAAAAAATTGGAAATCTGATACTTCTCCCTCTTTCTTCAAATTTAAAAACATTAATACTGAAGTATGTCATCTGGAATTATTGACAATTAAAACAAGATCCATCAGGAAAACTTTTTTATACAATATGTGGAATACGTTAAAGGTTCTCTGTAAATACATTAATTATGTTTAGCTTAGTAATTTTTTCTTTTATTTTAAAGTTGAATATATGTAAACATCCTATGTAACTGTTTGTTTATATCTGAAAATCAATAAACTTGTTTAAAAAAAAAAGAAAATGAGTCTCAAGATATATACAGTATGGAATGGTTAAATCTCTCTAATATGTCTAGCGAATATAGTTACTTTGCAAGTGCCTCAGTGGTCCATATTCTGCTTAAAAATAAATCCTAAAATATGATAAGCATTAATAGGAATGCTATATATTTTTCTAACAGCACAATAATAATATACACTAAAATGACATCAAAGTCTTGTTATAACTACAATGATGAATATTTCACAATGTATAACTCCCACAGGTGCATTCTCTGTACCGGTGTATATTCCTTATTTATTGTTCGGAAGATGGATGCTGGGAAAAGCTTTCTGCAAGTGCTGGCTTGTCATAGATTCTCTTCTCTGTGTGGCTTCAGAACTGAACATTATCTTAATTAGCTATGATCGTTACCTTTCTGTCACAAAAGCTGTAAGTATAATTTTTTTTTGTTTCATAATAAATGTAGGAAGGACAACATCTGTTACAGAAGTTTAATATAAATTTTAGCCTGCTGTATCATGTCACTCATGATTATTAAAGTCTGATATTTAACAATGGTGACTAATGTTCTGCATGTAATTTCAATGGACTTTGGCATAAGAAGTATGACATTCTTTAAACATAGCATAGATTCATGAACCAATAAAATACACTGTAGAACTTGTAGAATGGTGTGAAAACAGAGAAAATTTCTGATCGCAACTGTAACACAACCAAAATTATGTCATACAGTTTCATATTTCTCTCTCCTGCTGCTTGCATAATTTTTAGTAAAAAGATTTAAACGGGATTCTGCACTCCTGAATGTGTTGCCCTTTAGATGATTTATTAAACTGAGGCCCCATCTGCTTGATCTGTTTGTAACTCAGGTGGATGTAAAAGATCCCACACCACCTACCAAAATGTTCTCAGATGCCCTAGCCAAATTTCCCCTAGTATTATTCATCCCATCTTGGGTCTACCCTGCTAAGAGGCTACTAGCCAGGTATGACTACCCAAGTCAACAAAGGATAAATAAAAAATAAATAAATAAACATACTTCTTCCAAAACCAGACTATGGGTTCCCTTTACTAGTCTTTCATGTATCTTATATCACTCACATGCATCAAGCTGTATAAAACAAGTTTTGCAGCTTTCCCTTGCTTGTAGATCCATTATTTACTGCAGCACCATGTTTAACAAACTCAGTTGGATTCCTGTCACTGAAAGGTGAACTTTACTCCTAGGTGCACTAATATATAAGCTATTAAATGAAGGTCACCGTATTTTACTATGGAGAAAACTCTCACTAAGAAGGCTGTCATACACATTAAGAAATAGTCAAGAAACTCACTAAGTCATACAAGAGCATGTCTTTCCTAGACTGGTACCTGCCTTATGGAACAAACTCCCACAGGAGATAAAAGGACAAGATTCTCTTCAATTGTTTAAATCTTCCTTTACTGAACATCTCCACTGTGAAACAGCATGTTTTGTGTTTCAGGGATTAGATTTGTATTCTTAATTGAAACCATCTATATAATCTATTGTATGCAGTGTATATATGTTATTGTATTATACATAGTCTGAAAAACATTAATCACTGTCCAGTCAGTAGAATATTTGCAGTTAGCCATCACACCCCTTTCTAGACAGAGAAACTAAGCATCTTAAGTCAAGTATCTCATCTTTTTGCTAGCCAGCAGTACACAATCAACTATACAACCTTTACTACACAGCAAAATGCAACTTAAAACTATATAGTTGCAAGGCAATGCTATTTATCTTGTATTTTATTTCAGGTCAAGGCTAGTTTCTTAAATATATTAATGTTGTGTTTTCATTAAAAGATTTTGTTTTATTTCCAGTACCACTTGAATAAGTTTTTGTCATCAAACATATTATGATCTAATTGTGTAACTGTTTTATTCTACTGTACATTTGAATATGAGTACATCTGGAATTCTACATTGACATTTCTGTATGCCTACCTTAAGGGGTGAGGTTATGGCTGAAACGTGTCTTAGGACTAGTTCACTTACCCTATAAAACTCATACCAAATAAATAAATAGTTAAATAAATAAATAATTAAATAAATACAAAAGTCTTGTTTCAAAAAGTTGCAGTTCACAAAACAGCTCTGAAATGCAACTCCAATATATATCAAGTCTGTTTGGTACATTTAAGAGAAGGAATGTGGCAACTTTGAAACAACAATTTATTAGGATGTATTTAATAGAATTTATTGGGATGATCTGAATGGGCAACACATGTGCCCCTTTTCAGTGGAGGTCCAGGGTGAAAAGCTCCAAAGATTGTATAGCTTATTACAGGTCATTTTTCCAAAATAGTAGTTAATTTACAGACATTTAAAATCAAACAGAAATGCTTAAATATAGTGCAATACAGAACAGTACATCTAAAAGCAGTTTTAGTTTAGCTCTTATCCTTTCTCTTTGGTTACCCACTATCCTCATACTGTTTCTACTATATATTCTCCTGTTCTGCACTTTACCCTTCACTGAATTCATTTCTAGCCTCACTCATAATTGTCTTTCCTAGTGCACCTGCCCTATTTTACTGTCTTCAGACTCTTACATATTAATGTTTTTTTATGTTTTGCCCTGCTTTTAGCTGCTAGTAATACCTCTCTCACCCCCATCAAAGCCCCTCTCTATTATAGCTTATTTTAACCATACAGCACTAGGTTTGCTTCAAGTAAATCTACTTGTGTAGCTTGAGGCCAGTGTCCTTTTGTAAGCTTACTTCTGCTCATATTTTATTTCTTTTTATTTTATTTCTGGTGACTGTACCTCTAGAAACTTTATATCCTTGTCTCTCAAGCTAGTTTTTCACTATCTTTTTCTGATTGTTTCTATGACTTCATCTTGACCAGGGTGCTAGCCCCACTCCATTCGCCCTCGCTACGCCCGGGCTCACTTCGCTCTCCTACCCTACCCCCATTCCCACCCACCCCATTACAATTACCTTTATACCTAACTGTCTCTCCCCTTCCTGTCCCACTAGCCACTACAATTCTACTTCCTGCCTATTGTCACAACCACTTTACTAATCTATCAGTGTTGTCAACACCACTTCCTCTATACCACTGTCACTCTACCTACTCTATCTGACCATATTTCATTCCAACATGTATTATTTTCTAATATCTTTTACACTGCTCCTTATTCTATCTCCACCTCTTACCACTCCAATCTCTCTGACCCACTCCTATGTTTACCAATGTCTCACTCATACAACATATATCCAACTACTTCATCTTTTACTATCTCCCCTAATATCTTTATTACCTCTACCTTAAGTTTATAGAAACTATCCATAATACAGGTTTTTAAACCTTCCCACAAAGCTAAGTCAAAACTATACAAACTCAATCTAGTATCTACTACACACTCTCTCCTCACTAAAAACCTACTTTGTCCTGGAGACATCCATCCCAACCCTGGCCCCTCATCTCTCCCCAAAACTACCTCTACACTGCCCCCATCTTACTCCTCTAACAGTCACCGACCTCGGTCTCAACATTTATCTCCATCCAAATACTTAACTAATTACTCATTGAATATTCAGAGTCTAGCAAATAAAGTCACTGAGCTGCACTCATGGATAGCTCTCAATACCCCTCACATCCTCTCCCTATCTGAAACCTGGCTCAAGCCACAAATCTCAAATAGTGAAATACTCCCACCAGGTTATAATATCTTCCGATCTGATAGACCTGTAAAAAAAGGTAGTGGCGTAGCCATCCTCTACTCAAACTTTCTTAACCTCTAACCATACCATTCCCCAATTCCTGACTTCCTCCCAGCTGAAATCATGATCCTTAACTGCCATCTGAATCCCCACAAAAAAACTTGCAATTGCCTCTATCTACCTTCCTCCTGGTAACAATCTGCCCATTCTTGAAAGCATCCTATCCTGGTTCTCCCACAACATACCATATGAGACACTTATCCTTGGCGATGTCAACATTGATTGGTCCAAACTCACAACTGACTCCCCCCAACTCAGTATCCACCTACATGGCCTCCACCAACTTATAACATCACCCACTCGCTTCCATAAAAATTCCACTTCCAGCTCCATCATAGACTGGATCCTTACCAATTCCCCCCACCAATACCACAATCCCACCACCTTACCTGACTCCCTCAGGGATCATCTCCCTACTACCATTGTAAGACACTACTCCCATATTCCTAAACCCCACCTTATCAAAGACTATTGAAAACTATCAACTTTCAGTTCATCCCAGTTTAACTCCATTCTCCACAACATAGATTGGTTCATCCTAAAACACCTCCCCCTAAACTATGCTGTAAGCACTTTCAATAGCATCTTCATGAATACTCTAAACTCCTTAGTGCCCTCTAGGTAGATCAGAGTAAAATCAAACCATGCTCCCTGGCTCTCCAAAGAGACTAGGTCCCTTATGAAACAAAGACATCATGCTTGGAAAACCTGGACTAAAACTAAACAACCACCTTTTCTTCAAAAATACAGGCAACTGTGGAACCTTGCAAAAAAACATACAACTAATGACAAAAAGTTATACAATAGCTCTGCTCAGCTTAGCAAGAAATCCAAGCCTCAAAAATTTTGGTCAACTTTCAACAACATCCTCTATGCTGGAATGCCCTCTAATCCCCCCTCTCATACCCTAACTCTTCCTCTCAGGAAATGGCTACCCTCTTGAATAAACACTTTATCTATTCCATCCAAAATCTGGTAACCTCTAAGCCAAACTCTACTTCAATACCCACCTCTCCAAGTCCCACTAACACAACTTTGTTTTCTTTTGAGCCAGTTCCCATTACTTACATCAAATCTCTACTGCTCAAGCTAAAACCTTGCTCCCCTTCCACTGACAATCTATCTCCTACATTCCTCAAACTTGCTGCTGACTCAATTGCCTATCCTGTATCTATACTAATTAATCAATCTATTCCGGAATAAACTGTCCCCACCCTTTGGAAATCTTTCTTCACTATCCCTTTTCATAAAGGTGGAAACTCCACTGACCCCTCAAACTACCGACCCATTGCCATTCTGTCCCCCCTCTCCAAGATATTAGAAAACTGTATTCACTCACAGCTTCTCAATCACCTCTTCACACACCACATACTTACCCCTACCCAACATGGATTTCATCCTCACCACAGCACCACCACTGCCCTCCTCTCCTTCACTCATATCATTGTAGAGGCCCTAGACAACAATAAACTCATTTCCTGCCTCTTCCTAGATCTCTCCAAAGCTTTCAATACTGTCTCTCATCCTCTACTACTATCCAAACTCTCAAATCTCCACCTATCCCCTTCCGCACTTGCCTGGTTTAATAGTTACCTATCTGGCAGGGAACAATCTGTCAAATGGCTCTCATCCTCCTCACCTTTCCTTCCCATCTCCACTGGTGTTCCCCAAGGCTCCATCTTGGGACCCCTTTTGTTTAACATCTTCACCAATGATCTTTACAGCTCATGCAAAGAATCATCCCTTATTCAGTATGCTGAGGACTCCACACTTATATCCATCTCAAATAACATTCCTGAACTACACTCCCTGACCCAACAGGCCCTACTATCCACTGAACAATGGCTCTCTCACAACCTATTGATCCTAAATCCCAAAAAGACCAAACTCCTACTTTTCCTTCCCCGTTCTCTTTCTCATCACAAAACCTCCTTTTTTATTATGTCTTCTAACAATACAAACATCCAACCTGACACCCACACAAAACTCCTAGGGGTCATTATCGATGATGAACTCAAGTTCAACCTACACATACTCCAATGTATAAAAAAAACAAACCAGAAACTAGGTCTGCTATATCGGAACAAGAAATGCCTAACCCCTGAATCTAGACTTACCCTGGGCCAGGCACTCCTCCTCCCCTCTCTTTTATACACCGCCCCAGTTCTTACCAATATCCAGGCCACCACTCTAAACAAACTGCAACAGACTTACCATAAAATAGCCAGATTCATTACTAACTCCCCATACAACTCACACCACTGCATTTCTTTAAACTCTCTTCAATGGCTTGAACTTCCCCAGTTTCTGCTATCTTATCAATTTCATATGCTACACTTTGTTCTTTATAAACCCTCCTTCTGTCCATCTCTATCTTCCTTAGTCTCGGTCTACATCCCATCCCAGACCCTCTGTACTTCTAACCAACAATTCCTTGATAGCTACCACCCAAAGAGGTCAGTAGGCAAACTACTCCACAAACACTCCCTTGCCCATGCTTGGAACAAACTTCCCCTTGACTTACATTCAGTCTCCCACACCTCACACTTTAAAAATGAACTAAAAGCTTACTTTCTCAATTCCAACACCTGCCCTTGCCATGACCCTACCTAGTCTTCCTTCCCTTTATGTATCCTCAAAAGGACCATACTTAGTACCTCATTACACCTCTCTCTCCAATGTGGCTATTATGCATCTGCACAATTTTATACAAATAAAAAATGTTTATTGTTGACCTATTGAACTATATCAATGTAAAATTGTTACTTAGCTTCTTTTTAATGCAACTTTATCTTTATGCATGTAACCCAACATATGTGAATTGTGTTGTTATAACTGCTATTATATCAATATTGTTTAAAATTGTACTTGTTTTAAAATGTATTACTGGAGCTTTTCTCCTCGGTTCTCCACTGAAAATGGGCCACAAGCCCAGTTGGACAAACCCAGTTAACAAATGTCAATAAATAAATAAATAAATAAATAAAAATAAAATTCAGTTTAGTGATGAAGTAAAGTATTAAAAAGAAGAAAAATATTGGTAGGTACAATTCAGAGAATATGATATGTGCCGAAAGGAGAAGAGAAGTTCAGTAGGCAGTAGAAATGCAATAGGTATTTAAATTAAGTTGGCATACTGCACAAAATTCATAAAAGTCATGAAAGCCTATATTCCCTAGCATAAACACCAATGCTGACAAGTTACTGCATTCCAGGCAAGATCATTTAATAACAACCAATTCCTTAACTAAAATTGGTTTAAAAGTGGTTTAGCACATTCATCCACTTCAAATATTTCCTAGCATGACAAAAAGTGGTGCGTTTAAAACATAGTATGGAAAATAAGAAAGAACACAAAGGGAAGATAAACTGGATCACCTTTTTAATTACAAATCTGCAATTGGGAGTTGCACAAGTACAAAAATGAAGTGTAAATTGAGTTACAGAGAATCTTAAAAGTCATTATAATGTAATTAAAGAATATTTGAAGGGAGGGACATGCTCCACTATACAGATGATGTGGAAGGCTGTGTCCCCCGAAATCTCTACTATTTATATATACTATCTTCATGACTGATCTGCATTAGAGTAATAAGAATAAATCAAGGTATCACAGTCTGTTACTTTGAATATTTAATCCATTGTATGCACTTTAAATCTTGGTTTTCTGAGGACTGAAGATTGTAGTCTTCACAATTAATACAGGAATGTGGATGAATAATTACAAATTCTATATGCACAGGCAATTGTGTTCAGAAAGAATATGTGGACTGAAATCCCAAAATTCCCATTTTGGCTGCAGTGAAGCATAACCTCTTGGGTTAAACAAAATCTGCTATCAGGCGCTATTTAGCAGACACCCTGTACTAAGTCAGCAATGGAAATCATCTATGCCAATATTTAGGCTGCAAACTACATGGGCTATGGAAAAGATCTATCTCATTTGAGGCCAAGACCACAGCAGTCTACTGCATCAGAGCACCATGTCCACTCTGATAGCCTGCAAATGAAACAGTAAAGATGTCAGTGTTCTACACAGAGATATTAATTACAACCCCTCCACTGCATGCTGCAGAAGATTGGATATGGCATCTCATTCTGCATCACCTCAAGCAACAATGAGTGTCCTTGCTCAGCAGTTAAACAGACAGCACTACTGCACCTGCAAAGTTACTGTGTGCATCCCATCATGTCAGCTTGGCTAAGCTTAAAATGACTTTTTGGCCAATAACCTAGTAACCGCCAATAAACCCAGGTGAGGTGGGAATACAATATATAAATTGTTCTTGTGTGTGTGTGTGTGTGTGTGTATGTGTGTGTGTGTGTGTGTGTGTGTGTGTGTGTGTGTGTGTGTGTGTGTATGCACGTGTTTGTCTATATATATATATATATATATATATATATGCAAACACACATATTTTATATATATATATATATATATATATATATTATATATATGTATGTATATATTTATATATATATATATATATATATATATATATATATATATATATATATATATATATTTATGTATACATATATCTATATATATATGTATATATATAGATTTATGTATTTATATATGTATATATATATATATATATATATATATATATATATTTATATATATATATATATATATATATATATATATATATATACACACACAACTCAGCCACTGGGGATGCACAAGCCATTTCTTCGTGCTGGTCCCAAGCCTGTGTAAATGGGGAGGGTTACATCAGAAAGGGCATCCAGTGCAAAACTTTTACCAAATGACATATGAGGACAACAATACAGATTTCCATACTGGATCGGTTGTGGACCGGGTTAACAATGACCTCCACCAGTACTGTGAGCCAACAGGGTGTTGGTGGAAATCGGGCTACTGTTGGCTGAAGAAAAAGAAGAAGAAGAGGGAAAAGGCATACCTGAATGCAGGAAGGTTAGGAGTGTGGTAGTGAGGGTAGGAGTTTTGAAAGTTGGCAGTATGACTGGTACAGGGAGAGAGATAGCTGATATGATGGAGAGAAATAAGGTTGATATAGTGTGCGTGCAAAAGACCAGATGGAAGAGGAGTAAAGCCAGGTGTATTGGAGGTGAGTTCAAATTGTTCTATCATGGTGTGGATGGGAGGAATAATGGGGTAGGATTTATTCTGAAGGAACAGTATTCCAATAATGTTTTGGAGGTGAAAAGAGTGTCAGATAGAGTGATGTTAATGAAGCTGGATATTGATGGTGTGATGATGAATGTTGTTAGCGCATATGCTCTGCAAGATGGGTGTGCGATGGATGAGAAAGAAAAATTTTGGAGTGAGTTAGATGAAGTGGTAGTGAGTGTACCCAAAGGTGAGAAAGTGGTGACTGGGGCTGATTTCAATGAGGATGTCATAACAAGTTTTCTGGATAGCATGCTTCTTAAACAATTGAGCCTTGATGGTTTTATTTTTATTAGATTTAGGCTGCAACAAACTTGAAGAAATAGGTAGCTTAGTTCTAGTTTGTCTGGAAAGTAGTCTTTGAGCAGGTGAGACAAGCATATCCTCACACAGTATGTTTCTGAGATTAAGTAGATTCAAGAACATATGTATTTTCAAGCTTTGACCTTTCAAGTAATTGCTTTGCACTCTGCACTGCATGTTCAGCTAGACCATTGGACTGAGGATATTAAAGACTATTAGTGACATGTACAAAGTCCCATTCTTTTGCAAATTTCTGATACAACTGGCTAGTGAATTGAGTACCATTGTCAGAAAAAAGTTTGGGTGGACTACCATGAACTTAGAAATGATTTTTCAACTTAGTAATAAATACTTTCTTTCTAAAATACTAGAGAAAACAATACAAGCACAACTTATGGCATACCTAACACTAAACAATCTCCTCTCCCCTACCCAACACGGCCTCCACCCTGGCCACAGCACCATGACTGCCCTTCTTTCCTTTCTTGAAACCATAAATCTGGAACACGACTCAGGCAAGTTCGTATCCACACTATTCCTAGATCTGTCAAAGGCCTTTGGCACCATCTCACACACCCTACTTATATCCCAACTCTCCACCCTACACCTCTCTCCCACTGCCATCTCCTGGATTTCCAGCTACTTGTCCAACTGCCAACAAATTGTCCAATGGAAAACTTCAACCTTTCAACATCCCCCTTCTATCCCACACCCACAGGTGTCCCACAAGGTTCTGTTCTTGGCCCTCTTCTCGTCAACCTATTCATTAACAACTTTCAACAATCCATCCCCGACTCATCTATCATCATATATGCAGATGACTCAACAATCATCTGCTCAGCCTTGTCCACCCACCAAGCTCCTAGCAAAAACCCAACTAACCTTCTCCAAAACAGAAACCTGGATGCAGTCTAACCATCTGGCACTAAATGTAAATAAAACCAAACTAATGTTTTTCCCCTACCAAAAACTCCATTGACAAATCCACATTCACCATACAGAGCCAAAACAACACCTTCCTTGAAATTGTTCCCAACACCAAGCTTCTTGGCATCATTATTGATGAAGGACTAAAAGTTGACACCCACATCCACTCTGCAATGAAGAAAACCCACCAAAAGTTAGGTCTCCTCTACAGACACAACCACTTCCTAAGCCCCTGTACCTGTCAAACTCTTGCATCTACCTTCCTACCCCCCCTTATGTTTGGTGCCCCTCTTTTCACCAATCTCCATCTTGACCTTCTGTCCATACTTGAATCCTGCTACCACAAGATCTCCAAATTTGCAACCAATTTAAAAAACTCATCCCACCACTGCCACTCCCTCCTCACCCTCAGCTGGTTTGAACTACCCAACTACCTCAGTTACATACAACTCACCATTGCCCACAAGCTCATCTTTAAACCTGCCAACTGCCCAGCTCTCGCTACTTCATTAAAACCTTACATTCCCAACTGCTCATTCAGTTCCAAAAAACAAAATCTCCTTCAGGGCCACAGACCTGCATGACCTCCTGGCCATCTACTGCTGTCCCACTCCTTAGCTAAACAGTGGGATTCTCTCTCCACACACCTATGCAACCTACCTGACCATATAAATTTCAAATCTCAGCTACTCTCTCATCTTTCTTCCAAATGGGAATGCCCTTGCCACACTACAACTTAACCACCCATCCCACCTTGCACTGACTCATCCAACTACCTCTAGTATTACTTCATCCCACCCAGAACAATCCATCCCCTACCAGAACTAATTTTCTCTCTAATATCTATTGTACTACACTCTCCAATCTCAGTTATACTATTACCCTCTTCATGCATAATATTTCCCTAACATACTAATGGTGTAGCTATAAATTTTGAAATGTTAAACCTACAATTGAGTTTATAACAAAAATATTCACTTTATGTAAATGTTAAAATTTCTGTATTGAATTATGTATTTTCATTTTTTTAACATTGTGACAAGCCAATTGCAAATATTATGGAGCTTATCTGTAAATTTTTAATTAGCTGTATGAACTATGTCCTTTTGTAACATGTGAAATGTAACTTGCAATTATTATGGAGCTTTTCTCCCAGGGCCTCCACTGAAAACAGGCTCTTCTTGGCCCAGTGGACTTTCCCGGTCATCAAACTTAAATAAAAAATTTAAAAAAAAATAACAGCAGTGGATGTTAGGTTAGGTTGTAGATCAATCTCAAACCAATTTGACTAAGAATCTGCCAAAACTAAGTAGTGTTGATTGTTCCACTGAAATATATCATTTGCTACAGTAGACCAAGGTAGTTTAGGAGTTGGACTTAGCTGAAGAGGTTCTCTTTGCTAATGTGATCTGTACTATTGCATAGTGAACAAGAAGAAAGAAGTCTATCAATGTCTGTAGGCAATGAAGGCCAAAATACTAATTCTCTTGCTCTTCTCTTAGTGGATGTGGACCCTGGGTGACCACAATGCAAAATCTGGATATATTCTTGTTGTAAGGAAGCAGGAACAACAATTTTGGGACCATTGAAAATAATGCCATCTTCCATCAACAGCTCATCTCTGTAAGGAAAATACATATGCACTTCAGGTAGTACACTAGATTGCTTTGATGGCCATCCAACATTAATATAGTGACTGAGCTTCTGTAAAATTGGATCAGTCTGAGTGTGATCTCTTAACTCATCAAGTCTAGTGGTGGAAACATTATGCACTGGCATAACATCAAAGTCAAAATTCTCTGCATCAAGCTGTTCTATTGTAATTCTGGGTGATCTGGATAAGGTATTAGCTAGATAGAGCAATTTGCCTTTTCTGTAGACCATTTTGAAATTGTACTTTTGCAATCTGAGCATAATTCTTTGTAATCTCACTAGAGCAGAATGCATAGGCTTCTTTAGAATAGTAACTAGATGTTGATGCTCAGTTTCAATCTGAATAGCTCAACCATAAATATAATCATGAACCTTGGAACATGCAAATACAATTGCCAAAAGCTCCTTCTCAAATTGAGCATACTGCATCTCAGTTTGGGTTAGCCTTCTAGATGCATAGGCTACTGGTCTGACCTCTTGAAGTATGACTGCACCTAGACCAAATTTTGAAGTATCACAGGAAAGAGTAACTGGTTTACTCACATCATAGTATCCTAAAGTAGGTGGGGTTGCATTTTTTGCTTGAGGCCTTCAAATGCCTTTTGGTCTTATTCCAACCATGACCATGCAACATTTTTGTATGTGAGCTCTCTTAAAGGTGCTGTCCACTCACTGAAGTATGGTATAAATTTGCCTAAATAATTGACCATACCCAGGGTACACTGTAAAGCTTGTACATTGTCTGGTGCTGACATTTCAGGAATAACTGCATGGTTAGTCGGTTCTGGTATCAAGCCTGTACTCGTAAACAAATGGCCTATGTATGTAACTTCTGGAAATCTGAATTTGCATTTCAGGGGATTGAGCTTCAAGTTTACTTCACATGCTCTGTCTAGAACTTTCTTCATTTTTCAATCATGCTCTGCTTCACCATTACCTCCAACCAATATATCATCTACTATTAAAGCACAAGGATAACCAGAAAAAAATTTGTTCCAATGCATGCCAAAAAACTTCAATTGCAGAATTTATTCCAAATAGCATCCTTAGGAATTTGTATCTGCCAAATGGAGTACCAAAAGTAGTTAGAAGTGAGGATTTGTGATCAAGCATCACTTGCCAAAATGAACTCTTTGCATCCAAAACAGAAAATACAGTAGGATTCAGTATTAGAGTTGCAAATTCTTCGACTGTGCACATCGGATGATGCAGCTTTTTAATGCTTTGTTCAAATCTGAATCAGTGTCCGGATGGTGCAGTGGTTGCATTGTCGCCTCATAGCAAGAAGTTCTCCATTTTGATTCTCGGCTAGGGTGCCTTCTGTGTGGCATCTGCATGTCCTTCCTGTGTTTGTGTGGGTTTCTTCTGGGTACTCCGGTTTCCTTCCATGTTACAAAGACATGCATCTAGAGCATTTCTCCCTGGGCCTCCACCGAAAATTGGCTTAGTTCCCAAGTCAGACTTTCCCGGTAAGCAAATGTTAAATAAAAAATTCTCTTGAGTCAATGCATATTCTGATATCCCCTGAGCCTTTATTGTGAGCAGCTACCATGGACGACACCCATTCACTTGGTTCTGTGACTGGACAATTCACACCTTGCTGCACCAGCTGAGCCTTAACTTTATCTTGCATAGCTATCAGAACTCTTCTTGCTGGTCTGACTACTGGAATCACCTCTAGGTCTAACTTCATGGAATACACAACTGAAAGTTTGCCTAACTTGCAACTGAAAATATTAGCATACTCTGAGAAAATGGCTTTGGAGAAATTAAAACTCGGAAATGCACTCATGTGAGTAAATTCTTTAGCAAAAGAAAGCAAATTCATTCTTAGACTATCTTTGAGACCCAATAAAGATTGCCCTGGTCATCAGACTACATAGAATAACAAGTTGTAACAGTTCTCAGTCAAATAACATGAAAGTATCACTGAACCTCCAGTTTGAATTTCTTCACCTCCATAAGCAACAAGTCTTGCACTACTGATTACATTGAGTTGCTCATTAGTTCTCACTCTAGTGACTGTGTCTGCTGATATAATATTACACTTTGAACAAGTGTCTACTTTCAGCTCTGTGGATCTTCCATTAATCCGGACAGTACAAAATACTTCACTTCTTAACAAGTCCACTGCATCAACTCTATCACTAAGCACTGATACACCATCTACATAGAAAGCTGACTGCTTTGGCTCTACTTGATCAACTTGATTTTCTGTGCAACCTTTCTTTACAACTATGTAAGGCTTACTTGATTTGCAAAACTTTTGGAAATGGTTCCATTTTTTACACTTGTGACATTGCTGACCAAATGCTAAGCACTTCTCTCTTTTAGACTCATGATTCACACCACAATTGTGACAGTTAACAATAAAACTAGAGTTGGGTTTTGTTGATTCATGCTTGTACTGCACTGAGGTGGTGCTTGCACCCTTCTTAGAACTTTCTGGAAAGCCTCATGCCTTCTTTGGCAACCCTGTAGCTGCCACATGCTTAGGACTGCTCTTGTTTGCCACATGTTACATACTATCTACATGTGCTCTGGAGCCAGCTGAAACCATGCTCTTGCCACTCCCAATCGTACTTGTGTATTTTTCTGTCACCTCATGGATTTGACAAATCTCTATGGCTTTCCTCAACATTAAATCACTGTCACAAAGTAAAATCTTTCTCACAGCAGCACTATTAGGGTCTATATTATAATCTCGAAGTCTGACAATATTGAATACGATATTGTAGACACGAGATTAGCGAAAATGCACATCAAACGTTTAGACGGAAAATCTCTGTAGGGGGAGATTTACATTTACTTCAATGTAGTGTCTTGTCAGAGTTGGTATATTTAAGTAGGGGTGTGTGGGGGGTGCAGGGGGGCTTGGCCCCCTGCCTACACATTATTTAGTTTTTTTTTATTTAGTTTTATTTTTTTGTTTCGATGGTTTAAGACTTCGATCACTGAAGTTCGATCTCTAGTGCTTTGAAGTTTTAAACCTTCGAGATTATAATATAGACCCGCACTATTAATACTACATACAAGCCTGTCTTTGTCAGCTCATCCTTTAAATCACCAAACCAACATATTTTAACTCTTTTTCTGAAGTCAGTTATTTAAGCTGCAAATGTTTCCCCTGCTTTCTGATCTCTTGAGTAAAACAAATGCCTCTCTACTGTAATATTCATCGGGGGGGTTATACATTTCTCTGAACATGGGCTTCAAACACTTGAGGTCTTCCCTTGATTCAGCATGTACAACAATATGACAGTCCGCACCTTCTCCTTCATATACTGCTGGAGCATACACAAATGAACACTCTCTATGGCCTCTGACCCTGCTAGGTTTAGCAAAATATATTCCCTGGTGCATGCATCTCCATCTGCATAAGCTGCTTGTATAAATATATTTTACTTTTGCTCAAATATTCTTCATGTCTCTGCAATATTTTGATCAAATACAAGTGGTAGGGGCTTTTTAAATCCATCTGCCATATTAACACATACCAGTGAAGTGTTTCACAAATAAGCATAAACACACACATGCACATATGCCAGAAACTAATGCCATAATTGTCCAATGCTTTTGTGCTCTGAACTTATACCTTTGTTAGGCTTTTCGAATTATGCAAATGAATAAACGCGTAGTACTTTCGAATAAATGGACCTTGAGAAATAAACTTCTCGGGCATTTTGGTGCTTTCATAATATTGTTGGAAAGGCAAAAATGCTAAAGTCATTTATCATCATTTCATAAAGTTATTTACCATCATTTTAAGAAACATTCAAGAACTTTAATATGTGACTGAATAACTCACGAGCATTGTAATACTCTTGTAATGTCATCTTTTGCAAGAAAACTCCTCTTACCAGTGTAAGAAGCATGTCAAGTAATTGCACAATGTGAATAAATCAAACATCAGTGGCCTTAAACTCAATAACTTTTCAAAATAATAGCACCTTGCTAGGTAACTCTTTACAGTACAAGAAGCACTCTGTAATGGCGGCAGTTTGCGAATAGACACACCCAGCATAAGAAACTTTTTGAAATGGCTATACTTTGACTGTATTTCATGAAATAGTTCCACTTTGCCCACAATAACCTCTTTGAAATACATGCCCAGTAATAAGTACACACTGTAAGCACTTTTACACACTTTGAGATACTTCAAATAACTTTATTCATGCCCCTTGATACAAGACAAAGTCGTAGTTTGCCCAAAAACAGCACTTTGCCAAAACACATACAGTCGCCTTGCTTTATTTATGCTTGATGTGCCCTTTTCTTATTGTTATATTTGTTCTGCTTGTTTAAGCCCTTTTCATGCCTAATGCACTTTTCTTGTGCTCGTTTTACTTTAAATATACCTAACTTTGCCTTAAACACACTCTTTTTGCTTTAAACTTGCTTGTTTTTCTTTACTCTTAATAGTTTAAAAAAATACTTTTATCTTAAACATTTCCTTTAGTTAACAAACTTTTCATGCTTTCTACTTGCCTGATAATGCAGTTTGTGCCCTTGTAATGTCCCTTTTTGTCTTTTGTATCAAATAAATAATTTGTATTATTTCTCATTACCTTTGAATTCTTTCTGGCTCCTTTAGTGCTGTTTTCTCTCAGTTTTACCTTCACTGCCATCTTTGCACCTTATGGTTCTGAATATTCTTCAATCTTCAATCCCAGCTCTGACACCACATCACTTTCATGTCTAGGACATGATAAAAGAGTCTTCGTGGGTTCTGTTCAAGCAGCTTTATTTTATACAAACACATCCCTATAGAAACTTACTGACTTTAACTTAAGTAACTTATATACAGACTAACAACCTTGATTATGCATGTTCTCTCTCTGGCTGCTTCTTCAAAATGGCCCTATGGAATGTACGTGTCAGGAATATATATGCACATGTACAGCCTCATATGCTTCTTAAAGATATAGCATACACATTCTTACCCTATGATCTACAATTACTTATGACATTTTATTTTGGAGAACTTAGCTAGGCTTAAAATGGCTCTTTGGGTCATTAGCATAATATTCTACTATGATACTGTGGATAAAAAGGAAACAGCATTGATTGCTTGTACTGCTGCCTTGTTTAAACTTGAATTAAATGATCGATTGTAGTCCCCTAAATATATAGTCAGACTACTGAATCTGTGTATTGCAATTATTTACTAGTAGATATTAGTTGTTCTGTTGGGTAGCCAGTGTGAGTAATTTATTCCTTGATACATAGGAAAGGTGTATTTATTTATATATTTATTTACAGAAGGGGACACAAACAAAGAATTACATATTGTTAAGCATTTGGGGAGACAATTTACTTAAATTGTTATACTGTGGAATAATTTTAGTCATTGGTTCAATGCTAGTGCTGGATGCATTATTTTATTATGTGTGTGTTTTTGTACCTCTCTCTCCATTCTTTCTAAAAATACATATATATATGTATATGTATATATATATATATATATATATATATATATATAGAGAGAGAGAGAGAGAGAGAGAGAGATGTATGGGTGACAGACAACTTGTTTATCACTTTATCTAATAATAAATAGTTTCTGAAAAGTAACCTAATCACATTTTATCTAGTGATATTCTTCAATGCATTTCTCAGTTGTAACTTTTCTAACAAAGAAAATTTATGAATTTTTGATGACGGGTATGACTTTTCTTGTAGATTTGCAAGCAGTAATGCAGTTTGCTTTATTACAATGCACCAGATTGTTTGAGTTGGTGGTACACTTCCAGATTCCCTTTCTTCCACTGCAGTGTATTTGTGCAGCTGATATATTTAAGCCTGGGAGATGTGGGAGGTGTAAAGGTCTTGCACTCCTGCAAAAACATTTTGCTGTTGTTGTTTTGTGTGTGTGTGTGTGTGTGTGTGTGTGTGTGTGTGTGTGTGTGTGTGTGTGGTTTGTTTAGATGAAATGAGTTTATGTAAATTGTTTTTGATAAGCTGTGTTTCAATATTTTGTCTTTCAGATGAAATGATTGACTGATAGATATCCATTTTATGTATATGTGTGTATGTATGTATGTATATATATATATATATATATATATATATATATATATATATATATATATATATATGAGAGAGAGCTATAGAGAGATGGATATAAATAGATATATCTTCCAGAAGAAGGTAACCCAGTACCAGATCACAGAAAACAAATGCAGTGTGATAAGATTTTTAAGGTTTTTTTTATTACTTACTTGACAGAATAAAAGAACTCACACCAATTTCCCCTGTTAAAACAGCTTCTTCAGTGTAATGAAAACATATTGCTTCCTTTATACATACTTAATGGCCTTATCTCATGATTGCAGTACAGCTAAATAAAACATGAAACATCAATAACCTTATTACAAAATAAACATTCTTTCAACCTAATGAACACTGAAACAAAAAAAATACTGTTCTCGTAACTTTCCTGTGGAAGCTGTAGCTAAATTGTAATGTGCATGAGATAGACAAATGAAGCTAATAATATGGTGCCATCTAATGCATGTAAACTAAATGGCAAAAAAAACATTGTATTACATACATTTTGCTATCTGATAGCAAAATATATAGTCAAATAACTTTTTTTTTAACTTAAATAGCTTTCAAAGACATTTTACTATAAGAACTTTTCTACATTTTCATTGTTGATTCTTTCAGTCCTCTGTCCTGCTATCCTCACCAGAAGTGTATTCTCAAGATGATGGTACCTTAATTAATGGAGCAAAGGTGGCCAATGCTTTTACTTTACTCAGTGAACTGACCAACCTATTACTTCAACTGTCTCATTATGTACCTCCTTTGAACAGATCAAGGTTAGTGTGCAATGAATCTTCTAAGAACGCCATTGGTTGTGGTTGTTCAACTTAGGCAGAAGTTGTTATTAGATCTTTGAATGCTTGAGCTACTGAAATCCCCCCACTTTTGTCTGAAGAAGAAGATATCTACAATCTATATACTAATCTTTTGCACATTAACCATTTTTCAAGTGGATAAGCCAAGATTGTAAACAATTTTTTGCAAGACAATTGTGTGATTGTAAAAGAAACTGACAAAATTAAAATTTGTCACTTAGAGAATACTTATTTGAGAGAGTTTACCACTGTATTATTCCTAAGTGGCAAAGACTGTTCATATTTTTTAATAGTGTTACTTCTCCATTTTATGATTAATTAATTCTGTTCTTTGACCTATAGGGAAGGAGTTTTTAGAACTGATTATTACACATAATGCTTCTCTGATGGAAGATTTTGATAAAGATATAATGGAATTGGCTAACTATAAAAAAATATGTTCTGATGTCCTCATCTAAAGCTAAATTTAGTAAGATTTTGTAGGATGTTAAGAAAAAAATTTCCGTTGTTTCTGAAAGATGCTGAAAGATAAAAATTTGTCTAGGGATGAAAAAACATGATGGAGCAAGACAGTGTGTGCCCTGTCACAAAGTAAGACATTAGCTGTCCCAAATCAACATTTTTCTAACAAAAGAACAACTATTTCTAGGGCCTCATTTAATAGCAGAGGATCTTCTCAAGACAATTGGACATAATGGATATACCTGTGAATGTTAATTCAAATCAGTGGGAAGAGGGTCAGCTAAATGAAGATCAAAATAATAAGTTTTGGAATGTTTCCAACCTTGGAGGCTAGAAACAATTGCCAAGCACAATTATTACAATGGAGAGAACAACAATTTTCTAATGAATTATTCTCATACAAATGTCAGCAAGAAGGAAAATGATTAATAACAATGTGAATTGTTTTTTTTTATTTGGGACATATAAGTATACATCAGACTCAAGTTTTTAATTTTATAGATTTAGTAATTACTGATGTAAATTAAGCTTTTTTTAAGAAAGATTTGACAATTTTGCCAAATAATATGGTGGAAATGTTGCTTGAGCTCAAATAATTGTTTTACAAAATTAAAATTGAATGTATTAAATTCTGTTAATGTTGCTGATTAGAGGCTTATAAGAAAAACGTTTGTACATTCTACCTGTTGCCCCCAGCATACCCTTTTGAAAAACTATGTGAGAAAGATATTTGGCCTATTCTGCCACTGATAGAAAATATATTTTTATATAACCCAGGATAAATATGATGCATTAACACAGTTGTGCAATGATAAATCAACTTGGGTTTTGAACCTTAGAAAGGTAGAGGGGTGATGCTTGTGTTTTGATGGGTTATTTCTGTATGATGTTTAATTTCTCAGTAATGAAGTCTTTATCGGTCTATCTATAGAAATGACATATTTATTGCTTTTAGGAAAATAGATGTATTTCATAAAGAATTGCATATGGATCAGTCCATTGATAAGCACGTTTTCATTTTTAATGGATAAAGTGCCAATTATTCCATGTTTATTTGGCATTCGCAAAAGAGATAAAACTGACATATGACTGGCATTTAGACCTTTTATTTCTTCCAGAAACAGTAAAACCAAATCTTTTGATTTTTGTTTCTTAAAATTAAAGAGAATAATAGATGGTATTTCTAAAATTGTGAAGGATTCTTGTCAGATTTTAGGCAGTATTAGAAAATAAAGAGATGAAAGATCAGTTCTATCTGGCCACTACAAATGTCTGTGAACTATGTAGGACAGTTCAAAGGTCTTATGTCTTAGTTTAGAGATATTTTAACTGATTTGAAATTTATTTTCCATGATGAAATTGATTTATTAAGGGAATATAATTTTATATTTGATGAGAAATATAGACAGTGTGCTGAAGTAGCAATATGAATGATTTATTGCCTACTTTTACTAAGTGTGGTTCTTTATTACAGGGAAAGGAGTTTGTTTTTAACACAGGCATTTTTAAATATATTAAAATAAACAACCAAAGAAACAATGGTCAGTGAAAAAATATTTAATAATCTTAGCGCCTCGGGAAAAGCCTTCAAGAGATAAAAACCTTCATACAAAACAGCACATAATACAAAGCCCCAAATTAACTAATTAACCACACATTAAATCAACAGCCAATAAGAGGCTGAAGAAAATACACTTCATTTAATGCAATGCTTTCCAGTTACACTCCAAGTTCAGTCCTAAAGGAGACAGAATACCAAATTTTAAGAAATACGCTATCTTCTCTGGGAAACAACGAAAGAACACAGAGGAAACGCAGTGTAGGCTCCAGATAAAATGCTTATTGCAATACAAACTCATCGTGGTCAAACTATAAAGATTCCATATAATAAAAACAAAAATATAACTTTTGGCTTTTAAAAACTAGTTAAGCGCTTTCACCAACAGTATGTGGGCTTCTTCAGAACTGATACATGTTGTTACTCAAATGTTTAAATAACTTTTTTGGCGCCATCATCTAACTGCTGCCCTTAAAGTAACATAACTCCATTCTTTTGACATGAGTACACTCAATTTGTTTATAAACACATTCTCTTGTGCACTTCTTTAGCCCTATGACTTGTTGTATAATACATCAATGGTATAATTCTGATTGCAAGTTTTAACTATATTAAAAACAAAAAATGCAAAAAATGCAAATAAATACAAATAGAATAAAATGAAGTTGTATAATAAAACATACTGCACTATGTTTTGTTATATGTCTAATAAAATTCTATATATTTAATTAAGTATGCATCAACTGTATATATTTACTACCTTCAATACCATTTTCTCCAACTAGTTATAACATATACCATCCTGTCAGATTATTCTCTTGAAATATATTGTTGTTGTTATTGTACAACCCAATAGTTGTTTTTCATATTCTTAACATTCTGTTCAACAAAATTGGTTTTATTGATATATTATCTTTCAGTCCTGGTGTGTTTGAGGCATCCGTAAAAAGTTGCCACCATACTTCTCTATAACTTATAAAGCGAATTTTTAAAATTTACTTGTTCAGTTAGTACTACTGGAATAGCATACCTAGACACATTTATTCCACATGATATTGAAGGATTTAAATCAAATATACATAGGAAAAGTACATTTTCGAATGATTATTTACAATACACGAGTAATCATCCAAAAAAATTATTATATAACATCTACAAAGGGCAGTGTATAAGGGTTGCCCGTATGACATCAAGATATGAGGATATGAAAGAGGAAATGGAATATGTGACCAGGTTATTTGTAGAAAGAGGATATGATAAGGAAATGATGAGAGACATCAAACAGTATGTTGTTGAGCAATGGAGTAAAAAATACATACCACTGTTAGGGAGTTACGAAACTCGACACATGGCAAATAACATCAACAAAACTGACAGCATAAGAAAATATCAATGAGCATGTGTTTTAGAGTATAGCCCCTATGTACACCAGATCAAGCGAATAATGGAAACACATTGGAAGATTATTTATGATAGATGACAGTCTGGTTGGATATATAGGAGACCATTTTTTGTATATAAAATGGCAAACAATTTAAAAAGAATGTTTGAAAACAGTAGGACGAACAAAGACAGCAGCTATACGGAGAATCAGCATAAGGCCACTAAAAAATGTGGTAATTGCAACCAGTGTGGGGTTATAATGGAGGAAAGAGAGTTAATGTTGGACAACATAAATAAGACCAAAATTAGATTTAAATCTGGAAATTGTAACACTAATTTTGTTTTATATATATATATATATATATATATATATATATATATATATATATATATATATGGCAAAATGCAAAATATGCCCCAGATACTATATAGGTAAGACCGAAAGATCCTTTAAAAAGAGGATATACGATCACCTGTATAGCATCAAGAGAAAGGATGGTAACAATGCCCTTTACAGGCATATTGAAAGGTTAGAGGTAGAACACAATTTCAAATTTGTTATATTAGAGCATATTAAACACAACCCGAAGGGAGGCAATAGGAAGGAGATTCTAAGTTATAGAGAAGTATGGTGGCAACTTTTTACGGATGCCTCAAATACACCAGGACTGAATGATAATATATCAATAAAACCAATTTTGTTGAACAGAATGTTAAGAATATGAGAAACAACTATTGGGTTATACAATAACAACAATATATTTCAAGAGAATAATCTGACAGGATGGTATATGTTATAACTAGTTGGAGAAAACAGTATTGAAGGTAGTAAATATATACAGTCGATGCACACTTAATTAAATATATAGAATTTTAATAGACATATAACAAAATATAGTGCAGTATGTTTTATTATACAACTTCATTTTATTCTATTTGTATTTATTTGCATTGTTTGCATTTTTTTTAATATAGTTAAAACTTGTAATCAGAATTATAACAGTGATGTAGTCATAGGGCTAAAGAAGTGCACAAGAGAATGTGTTTATAAACAAATCAAGTGTACTCATGTCAAAAGAATGGAGTTATGTTACTTTAAGGACAGCAGTTAGATTATGGCACCAAAAAGTTATTTAAACATTTGAGTAACAAGATGTATCAGTTTTGAAGAAGCCAACATACTGTTGGTGAAAGCGCTTAACTAGTTTTTAAAAGCCAAAAGTTATATTTTTGCTTTTATCATATGAAATCTTTATGGTTTGACCACAACGAGTTTGTATTGCAATAAACATTTTATCTGGAGCCTACACTATGTTTCTTCTGTGTTCTTTCGTTGTTTCACAGAGAAGATCGCGTAGTTGTTGGACTCAATGAAATATTTTTTCAAATTTTAAGAAATAGACAGTTTCCTTGTAATGTAACTTCTTTTTTTAAATAAAAACTATCACAGCTTACAATTTTTTCTAAAACAGTACTTTTAAGTAGCTAAAATCCCCTCATGATAGGACATACAATGAGCTGCTACAGGACTTTCAACTTTCTTACACTTGATATCTCTAATGTGTTCTTGCAGTCTGACCCTAAACGCATGCTTGGTTTCTTCAATATAAAACAGAATGCAGGAACATCTAAGTGCATAAATAACCCTATTCACTAGAACACATGAAAGGTTGTCTAGGCACATATTCAACACCATTTATCTGGCTAAAAAATGGAACTATATAATTGCAAACAGAACAATTACCACAAACAGACATACCTATATGTATAGGTTGCACATAAATATCTTCTTCGTGGCCTATGAAAGGCCTATGGACTAACATATTTTTTATACTCCAACCCCTTCTAAGTAACAAAGTAGGTCATAGAGGTAAAATATTCTTCAAAATTTTATCTTTCAACAAATAATTCCAAAGATATTTAACAATCTCTTAGATCTCATCAGATAAAACATTATTGGTAGTAACAAGATATATCTTGTTATCTATTTCATGGGCATTAGTCACAATTTGCTTCCCTATTCTACCATCATTCTCATATTTTTCTCCATTACTTAAACATTGTTTTACCTCAAACGCACGATTCAAAGCTCTTTTTAAAATATATGAATCATAGCCCCAATGCAAAAAGAAGGAACAAGTATGAATCAATTCCTTAATCAATACATCTTCTTTATTGCAAAGTCTGGCTATCCTAAAAAATACACCACAGGGTAAAGAATTTAACAAATGAGAAGGAGAACAATTTCTGCCATCCAGTACATGGTTAGTATCTGGAAATGTCTCATGTACTCTAGATAAAATGCCATCTCCAATTACCCCTTCCAGCTCCATATCCAAAAACGCTACATTAGAGCCTGTCATGACACCATCAAAACTAATACCAGATTCATTGTACTGTAAATCATCTACAAAATCTTTCACAAACATATGTCCATCTTCACACAAAAAAATTAAATTGTCAATAAATCTAAAATACTTAACAAAAAATGTCTTTAAAAAAATCTAATCTATACAAATGTTTGACTTCAAACAACCCCATAAAGAGATTGGCATACTTAGGGGCAAATGATGCTCCCATCACCATCCCCTTAAGCTGTTGAAATAGGCCACTATTAAACTTAAATAATTATGTGTCAAGCTAAAGTATAATAGTTCAGTAATATAATTAACTAATGGACTATCTCCCAGAACATAATGTACTGCCTGTATGCCTAATGTATGACTAATGTTTGTATATAGGCTCTTAGCATCTGTAACAAGCCAAAAGTTCTTTGCATTCCACTGGAATAAGTGATTTTTTTTCTAAAAAAATCAAAAGAATCATGAATATAAGATTACAATTTCATGACAGGTTTTAGCAAGTATTTATGAAGTACTAAACCCATATTATGTAAAAAATAATTAGTTGCAGCCAATAAAGGGTGGCCTGCGTGGGTATACAAGTTCTTCTGTATTTTTGGGAGCCAAAACAACTTACACATAGAACAACTTTGTGTAGTAAATTTCTTTTCAATATTTTCCTTGGAAACATAACCTAACCTAAAACCCTTGTGAATTAAATCATGAAAATTCCTCAGTGCTTTGTCATACTCAGTACTCATCACTTTTATATACACATTATCATCATTTAAATTATCCTCACACATTTTTTTACATTGAGTAAAGTGCATCATTACAATTTTATGACCTTTGTCTGATGGTTTAATTACCAAATCATGTCGTTGACTCATATTTTTTAAAACTAGCCATTCAATTTTAGTCAGATTAAAAGAAAAATGATTTCTATCAACACAAACATTCTTACATGTACCTTCAACAGCAAAGTTGAGCATAGCAGAAAATCTTTTTATATTCTCATTCAAAAAGGGAGGAATACAGCTGCTTCTACACACAACATCAGAAGTGTCTAGTAAACAATAAGCATTAGAAACATCACATATACTAGAATCACAAGAGAAATATATTTCATCAAAACTGTCTCCTGAAATATTTAGAACATCATCAACTACCTTTTTAGACTATTGATTAAAGTGATAACTTAAGTGCAGCTTCCTAGTAAAATGAAACATGTCAATTTTCAACATATAAGACCTAGGAAGGACAGTTGGTATAAATTTCAAACCCAGATTTAAAACAGTCATTACAGCATCGGTTAAAACATACCTTGACAAATTCAATACTATATTAACATTCTTTTCAAGACATTGCAAGTCTCGTGCAACACACAAAACAGTTTTAATGTCAATACCATCCCTTTTTCTTTCCTTGCCACTGCTGTCTGTCCTTTGAATTGTCAAAATGCCCTTGTTTCTGATTTGAATTCTCCTTTTGAAATCCATCATGAAAATTGTCCTGCTGGTAATCTGGTTGTTGAGCTGCCAGTAATGGAAAATAGGATGATTCTTCTTAATTTTCCCCTTCTGCAGCACTAACGCTCACTTCCAATGAAGCGTAAAACACTCCATGGTGCTTCTTGTTCCCCTCACTATCAGAGGAAGGCCTGCCCTTCCGATGTTTGTTCTTATTGGTTCTTGCCACAAAGGCAGAATCACTATTATAGTCCCTAATGTCTCTATTTAATTTTTTTCATTTTTTGTTCAGTAATATCACTGGACATTTCCACTAGTTTATCATTAAACCCTCCGACAAGCTGCACAAAACAAGAAGAGGTTTAACTGTGATGATAACAAAGTACAGAAAGAAGAAATCTCTTCTTTCACCAGTCTCTGCTTTATCACATCTCTCTCTACAAGTATAGTTACCCATTCCATCATGCAACTACGTGCTGTGACTTTCCATCTCTGTTCAAATTTTTGATCTTCAGAATCCATAGAATTAAATGGCAGAGAAGGATTCTTATACACACACAGTCCACGGGGGTAATATCTAATTCAATATACCTCCTCAGGCTGACTATATTATATTGTAGAGAGGTTTTTTAATAAGCAAGCATTCTAGCTTAGAAACAGTACCTTGTACCTCTGGTGAAAAAGTAGCAGTAGTCCGTTGTCCAACAGATGCAAAAGGGTTAAAAACCCTCTGATTCTGACCGTCCTCAAGCAATTTATGCCTCACAGGGGTCCGTTCCTCTCGCAAACCAGTACTTCGATCAGGAAAACTTTCAGGAATTCTGCTATTCGATTGGCTAATGTATTGCTCCATAGTATGCTGACTGCCACTAGCTGCATCTTCTATAAAAATTAGTGGGAGCTAAAAATTAGGATCACTGACCATAGGATCACTGTCATCACATGACCAGCCGGAAACTTGTAGTCTATTGGCCATTTTGGGTCAATTCCTAGCTCTTTTCAGCCCCCTGTAATAAAGCCCGCTTTAGCGTGCTTTTGCATGATTTAGCGCGGAGTTGCCCATAGAGCACCATCGGGCAGCGCCGGTTAAACAAGGTTAAACTATTTCTGGCTCCGTAAAGTCTGCTCTTCAATTTTTCCCTTAGAACTTCTCTACTTGCAATCTAAACAGTCTATTCTCTATCTCAAAAGCTCAGCACTTGCTCCTAAAGCATTTTTATATAGGTAAAGTACTTATATACTAAACAAAGTACTACATTAGCCTAGAATCCCCTTGAGTACCCATTTCCCTATAGGTCCCTTCTGACTCAGTTACACAGCAAACTTTTTCACTTTTTCTAGCATGTCGAAGGGTCAGTTGCTGGCGTCCTCTCCTGTTCAGCTGGTGAATCTGGGCATCTTGAGGCAATGTTACAATTGCCTCATGTACACAGACAACCCACTCCTTCTCCCACAAAACACAAATACATGTGAGAGATGCAACTATATAGCCAAATTGGAGGCTGAGCTCTCTCAACTCAGGACTGGCAAGACCAGACAGGAGGAGAAGGAAACCATGCACACCACAAACCCAGTTTCACATAGAACTATCACAACTGCAAAACAAACACATAAACACACAAAGACATACTCGGAGGCACTTATCAAAAATCTACCAAAACTACAGAGGCCTCCAAAGCAGACACCCAAGCAACTGCCACCTCAAGACATAAGACATGCAACACATAGTTCTCAAAGTCAGTGTGCTAAACAGTCACAGCCCTTAAGGCCAAACACAATGCCAGACACACTTGTTATAGGTGACTCCATAGTCAGACACACTGACGTCCCACTCACCAGACTGAACAAGGAAAAGATCACAGTAAGCTGCCTGTCAGGTGCTAGAATCCGCCACATAACACAAGCACTCAGGTCACTCCACAGCAAGTACAAGTATGACTCAGTCATTGTCCATGCCGGTGTGAACGACCTGAGACGTACCTCCCTGGACTACATGAAAAGAGACATAGAGGAGCTCTCAGATTATGTAGCCCAGGCCGGTATGACCCTGACCCTGAGCAGTATCCTACCCTCACCAAGAATGATGCCACAATACAGAGACAAAATGATCAGCTTTAATAATTGGCTTAATTACTGGTGTCATTCTAAGGGGATCCAATGTCTGTCTGCCTAGGATGACATGCTTGACAAGCCACGCTGCTTCGCAAGGGATGGCTTGCACCTGTCACCCCTGGGCTTCCGGATATTGGCAAAGGCTCTTGCCACCCCCATAGTGCCTTTTTAGGCAAGGCTCAAATGATAAACCTACCGCCCTAGAAAACAAAAATGGAGAAAAACTAAGGGTAATACTGCTCAATGCCAGAAGTCTAAACCTCAAGATGCACACCCTCGAAGCCCTCCTCAGTATGGAGAACATCGATGTCTGTGCTGTGACTGAAACCTGGTTCAAGGCTCCTGAGAGCACCCCAGCACTATCAGGTTATACCTCATATCATGCGTTCCGCCCGAAAATCCGGACCGAACCACAAAAGGAGGGGGAGTATCCATATTCATAAAGGATACCCACACCTCCAGGTTAGTGGCAATGCACGAAGCATCGGAGACCATCCAGGTGCAATTAACCATAGGTAAAACTGCCCTACAGTTTGTAGCATGCTACAGACCACCCTCTCAAACTCAGGAAACCCACACAGCCTTCCTGAAGACACTGAAGAGTATGAATGTCTCTCCAAACACCATCATATTGGGTGACTTCAACTACCCAAACATAGACTGGAAACATTACTCAAGCCCCAACACCCTAGCCCAAAGGTTCCTGGAGTTCATAAACTCAAATGCTATGGAACAACTAGTCACCATTCCCACAAGAGGAGAAAATATACTAGACCTGATCATCACAAACATGGGGACAAAATGCTCCACACCGGAAGTATATCCCTCATTGGTGAGATCAGACCATAAATTAATCTCACTGGAGATCCGCATCCCGCCCCCAACCCCAGCAAAAAAGACCACAGTGAAGAACTTCTCAAAAGCAAACTTCACACTTCTTAAGACTGGAGTGGTATCCTTCAAGGCCCCCGAGCCAGTGGAAACCACAACCCACGCTGCTGAAACCCTTACAAATGCCTTCTATGAGCACCTCCAGGAATGTATGGATCAAGCAATCCCTAATAAAATCAAGACCCTTTCCACCAAAGGCAGGCGCCTGGTCTGGTGGACCCCAGCCATAAACAAACTCTACAACAAGAGGAGAAAGCTACTACATGACAGAGCAAAATCCCTAAAAGGGAAGGCATCTCTGATCACTACTAGCAAAAAACTACGATCACTCATAAAATCATCCAAAGCCAACTTTGAGAGAAAAATCGCTAATGACACAAAAGACAATCATAAGGCCTTCTTTAGCTATGTTAGAAACCTGGGTGGAAACTCCCAGATATGCTCAGAATTAGTCCAAAATGATACAAAAATCACTGAACCCACAGACATTGCCAACATACTGGCAGACAGGTTCAGTGCAAATTTCTCCCCCCCCCCCCCAAAAGGAGAAATATCTATCCCACCAGAGTCTAGCCTCCCAAATATCTCAGATGCCCAGGTGAGAGCTGCTCTCTCTAAAGCAAAAAACACAGCATCAATGGGACCAGACGGTGTCCCCGGCTGTGTGCTACACGAACTCAATGAGGAACTAAACCCACACATAAGGTTGCTGTTTAATCTTAGCCTTACTACAGGATACGTACCCAAAGAATGGCGTAAGGCAACTGTGGTCCCACTCCACAAAGGTGGTGCTTCTACGGACCCTGGAAATTACCGCCCCATAAGCTTGACGAGCCTTGTCTGCAAAGCTATGGAGAGGATCATAATGGAACTCATAAATAAAAACATTGGGGACCTACAGACACTGGATCCTACCCAATTTGGCTTTGTCAAGGGTAGATCCTGCCTCTTGAACTTGGTCAACTTTTTCAAAACAGTCACTAAGGCCATTAATGAGGGTAAGGCAGTTCAAACAGCCTACCTTGACCTAGCAAAAGCGTTCGACACAATACCCCACTCGGGCATCATAGAAAAGCTAACCAGCTTAGATGTAAACCCATATGTCACAAGATGGGTTGCAAACTGGCTCAAGGACAGAACCCACAGGATTAGAGTTGCTGGTGCCATGTCAGACTCTAAGCTGGTCACGAGCGGTGTCCCACAGAGCTCAGTCCTGGGCCCCCTCTTGTTCGGCATTTATTTTTCTGAAGTGCAGGCAAACATAGGGGGATTGTGGCTGACAAAATTTGCAGATGACTGCAAACTGGGCACCATAATTGACACTCCATCAGACACAGACATTCTCCAGAGAGGTCTCATAGAAATGGATAACTGGTGCCAGAGCCATGGCCTTAAGCTAAATGCCAAAAAATGTATAGTCATACCCTTTGGGAAAAACAAGGTAACCCCTAATTACCACATAGGTGGTAATCTGTTAAACACGGAAGAAGTTATCAGGGACCTGGGGACCCAAGTTGACAGTAACCTCTCTTTTGACACTCACATTGCCAAAGTGGTTAGGAAGACCTTCTACATTGCTCACCTGATCATGAAGGGATTCACATCCAGATCAGGAGAGGTCATTGTACCCCTGTACTCTTCACTTATCAGACCAATGATTGAGTACAATGCCCCATTCGGAATGTACCTTACCCGACGCCTGCAGCAGTTGGAAAGACCCCAAAAGTTCCTCACCAAAAGGATAAAGGGGCTCAAACATATGTCATACGCTGCCCGACTGAAGAAACTCCAGCTCTATTCAGTCGCATACCATCTGCTCAGAGGTGATCTGTGCCTGACATACAAGGCCATGTCCAACCCGGAATTAATGGACATGCTCCATCTCAAAAAATCCAAATCCACCAGAGCCACGAGAGCAAGAGACTTAAACCTCAACACGGATATAAATAGGACGTGCTGGAGGGACAGATTCATCACCCAGAGACTCCCTACACTATGGAACAGAATCCCAGTCCATGTGAGGCAGAGCCCCTCACTGACTCTGTTCAAGAGAAATCTTGATGAGTGGATGGGAGATCGTAGGTTTACCCCGGGAATCATCTCTGTGTCACTGCTGGACAGAGGCACAGCAAACTAATGGGTATAGTATTCTCATCCTAAGGGGTGGTGAAAGCCACACACACTCTGGCTAGGCTTATAAATGCCCTAGGGCAGATAGCCTAGTATGAACCTATGAACCTATGAACCTATAAATATCCAAATGTACAACTAAAAAAATAAACAAAAAATAAAATAAACAACCAAAGGAACACTGGTCAGTGAAAAAATATTGTGACCTATGTATGACAGTTCCTAGGTATTACATCTTAGTTTAGCGATATTTTAATTGATTTGAAATGTATTTTCCATGATGAAATCAATTTATTATGGGAATATGATTTTATATTTGATGAGAAATATAGTCAGTGTGCTGATTAAATTTGGTTCTTTATTACAGGGAAAGGAAGTTTGTTTTAAACGCGGGTATTTTTAAATATATTGGTTGTTACTGCACAAAGCTGGATGATATTATTTTTTCATTTGGAAAGGTACCTTAGATGTTTTACAAAGATTTTTTTTTTTGCATAGAAAAACTGATTTCTTAACATTTGCATATAATGTTTTTGGGAAAGTGTACATCTTTTAGATGTTGTTATTATATGAGTATGCAAAATGAATGGCTTGTGTCCATTATTTATATGAAAACAGCGTTTAGTAATTCTAATGTGCATTATAGAAACAATCATACTAAATGGATGAAAATAAATATTGTTAAAGGGCAATTTGTTAGGTTATCCGGAAATGTTTGAGAGTGACGTATGTGCATTGAAGAAATTGTTTCTCGATAGAACTTACTCTTACCTTTAAATAAATATGTCAGCTAGGAAATTAAGGTAAAAAGGAAGGATTCCTTGACCAGTACTGACTAGACCTTGGGCACCAAATATTAGGAAACAAGATAAGGTACAACATAACAGAGATATAGCTTTAAATAGTCAGATTCAGAATGTCATTAGACACCATTGATGTCATTTCTTTCTTGTTTTAATGGAATGGTAGCTAGAGTAAGGACTAAACTGGTCTTTATTCATAAAAAGGAACATGATCTCAAACTGAGATTTGAATGCAAAGAGAGAAGCTCAGTTAATAATTAGTCCATTAGACGTTTTTCTGTATGGATGTTGTAAACAATATAAATTTATTCACCCAATTAAATCTATTTAGCTTGGCAATGAGAATTTTACACATACCATTTATAAACATTTTGCTTTTCATTCCAGTGATTTTGTATATTTAGCTAACTGCATGTCTTGCAAGGCATTTTATATAGGTAAGACTGAGAAGTTATTGAGGTAGTGTATTTGCCAATATGTTTATGCCATAAAGAAAAAAAGACATTAATAATGTCTTAAGAAGACACAGTATTGAATGCAGCAATTTTAATAACATTTCTTTCTTTGCATTGGGAAGAGTGAAAAAGATGCTAGAGGTGGTAATTGGTCTAATGTTTTTCTTCAACCTGAGCTATATAGGCACATATTTTATGTGTCAGATAAAATGGAAGGTTTAAATGACATAGCTTCTATTGGGAGGGATTTAAAGAAGAGATATCAGATTATTAAATTAATGTAATTAGGGCATGTTATGAGTTATATGTGACTTTAGAAATGTTGATTATTGGATTGCTAATTTATTCTGATGAAATCTTATTTATAAATAAAGTTAAAATTGCTTAATAAATGTACCATACTGTTTTGGACATAAAATAAATAAATTAATTAATAAAGTCATAAAATAAATAAATAAATAAAATGTATTGCTCAGTTTTAGACATCAACCTACTTTTGCTGTCCTGAGTTTTTATCATTTCTCATATTGAATTTGTGGAAAGACCATTTATATGCTTTTAGAGATTTTATTTTAGTAATAATATATAGAAATACTTTAAATATTGTATAACCATTCTAAAACTGACTGCATACTATCCTCAGGCTGGGACTGAAATTGGTCTGGATTCATCAGTGCTCTGTCCAGGTAAACAAATTCAAATAAGTAAATTAATTAATTAGTAATTCTTGTAACATTTATGTTTAACACCCTGAGGTAATTGTTAATACAGAAGTAGTTGCTGAACTAGATTTCACTATGAGTGGATGAAACTTAATACACCTACCCTCTAAACTTGCCTATACCTACTCCATGCTTGCATCAACTCAAATAAATGAAAATTCCACAAGAAAAGGCATCACTGCTATCAGAACTTACCAACAATGATTTCCAGTAGAGAAATTCAGATTGTCAGCAAGTTGAATCTTGGGCAACTGAAGCTTTAGAGTTCAGTCTCCGTCCACTAGTAGGGTAATGGATTTCACTGAGAAAGCTAATATAATGTTCTCATCTAGTACATAAAATACATAAAAAACTGCAAGAATTATATCAAATGAACAATTCTGTGTAATGCCAAAATGCAATGTCCAAAAAAGTAAGACAGTTGACATAAATACATTTTGCTAATTTATGCTAATAATTTTTATATATGTATATATATATATATATATATATATATATATATATATATATATATATATATATATATATATATATATATTAAATAAGTACAGACCCAAACATCCCATCTAGAAATTATCATTTACACCCAGTTTAAATTGTGATCCAGTAGCAATAATCTATTATATTTTTCTTCTTAGCTTAAATAAAGAAGAATTTGCTTGCTGGAAGCAAGTCTGCCTGATATCACTCTGTCAATACTAAAGTAAACAAATGAAGTGCCATTGTATATTAATGTATGTTTGTATAAACACTTCTGTCACGTCTGGAGTTTGTATCACTTCACTGAAGAGAAGGAAGTATGTCCAACACAAAATGATCTGCAGATGCCGACAACCAAATAAAATCACCCACTTAATTATGAAAGTTATTAAATTCCTTAGTTTGAATGGAGTACTAGAGTTTATTATTTTAAATTGTCTAGTATTAACCATAATCATACAACTTATCAGTCTCACACATTTCTTGCTGCTGTATGATACCCCTTAGGGTAGTGACAACCAACATAGGGTTGTATTCCCTTTCATGGCTATTTAAGAACAGTTCTACAGATTTCCCTTTCTATATCCTAATTTACAGTTCTCAGGTGATGTGGACAGAATGAGATCGTTACTCAATAATGTGGGCCAGGGGTGCTTGTTTATTAAATCTGTAATCATGAAAGCATTAAAAACATAAGTAGTATTAATAAATATGATGCTAGTACACTGCATCTTCTCATTTTATGTATCATTAGACCACATGTGCATACTTATTTCCTTACACATTGTTGATTTGGTTAGTCCCACTAGACCAATGGCCTATTTTCAGTTGAAACCTAATGACCAATAACTTCTGATTTCATATCTAGGTAAGAGGCAATATGAGACTAAACTGAATTCTTTTTCTGTGCTGCAAATTCTATATTATTCAAAACTGTTATCTAGGAATGTTCCTAAGTATATGTTCAGGGAGACAACTCTCAGGTATAAGAAAGGTACTCTTAGAAAAGGGCCTCCTATATGCAGTTGTGTTAATATCCCCATCCTACATTTCAGTAACAATGACACATAAAAAAAAAAATAAATGCAATTAAAAAAAATCACCCTTTAAGAGATCTACTAAAGCCATTGTTATTAACATTATTTGTAAATCTTAGTAGTGTAGTATGTTCATTAAAATGTGTCAACCAGCAATCATCCATGCACCGTTTCCATAATTCCATGAATTGCAAGTAAAGGATTCAATCAGAGTGATAAATGTATTTGGTCTCAAGGTAACTCAACAAAAGTCTACAAAATGAAGGGAAAACATTATGTCTCAGAACAATTTCTAGAAGTTGTAACACAAAAGCTTTAAATTCCAACATATAGACCATATATCTAAGGACAATGCCTTATTTCACCAGGTCCATTATTGTTGGTACCCTGGTATAAAGAGAGCTGAAATGTGTGGTACATAAGCATCAGTGTCATTTAACAATAATCTCAGATATTATTGTCAGGCTTCAAACATTGTTTCAAAACAAGGCACTAGTTCCATGAAGGAACTATTTAATTATATAATTAAGTATCCATGTGGTTTATTCTTCCTTATATGGACTTTAAGGAGAATGTAAATGATCTGTAGTTTGGGATTCTTTTCAATAACTCCATACTTTTACAACATAGTAATAACATTCTGCTCTATCCAATAATCTAGAAAGGAGTCAATAAGATGTTTTAATTGAGTGATGGAGTCCAGAAGCATCTTAAAATAGTACCAGTGGTCAAACAGTTGTGTATATGCATCATCATTATATAACAATGTATCACATGCAACAATTCTACCTACCATTCCAAGCCTAACAGAATCCCAGGCTTTCAGAAGCATTGTATGCAGTCCCATAAAAGGTTTGTGTGGAATGTCTCTCATCCACAGTCCTGAGAACAATGTAACTCAAAAAAAAAAAAAACAACTGAATCACACTATTTTTAGGGCTACAAATGTGTGTAACATCATACCAATCTCTTCAACTGACTACTTTTCAGGCTGTTACATAGAGCTAGATGTGCACAAGTTATTTTCCCTGGTCTACAGTCAGTGCAGCAGTTGATTTATAAAGGTATTGCTCTGCAGTGATAAGACTATGGTCCAGGGTACATTAACATAATTTACTAATGTTGGATTACATAGACTAGGCACTCTCATTGTTGGATGAACCTCTGTATCACTGCTGGATATGGAATTCTGTGTGGTTGTGGTAATAGATTTTACTCCATGGAAAGTAACTCTTTTCTACTGTGCAAAGGAGTTTATTTATTTATTTGTTTTTTAACTGTAGAACTGATGTACTGCTCAGATTTGATTAATATAAATACACTGGGGAAGAGGAGGACCACTGCAAACAAAAGCTCTTCCCTGTATTTGGACCAGACTGCACATGGAATAGTGCTTGTGACTTGCATAATCCCAGAGTAGGTCAAATACTTTTAGATTCTTTGCATAGAGTACTAAGCTTACACAATTGCATAAGACTGCATACAGTCCCTGGGATTCATGAAGCTCGGTGCAAGGACGGCGTTAGCCTTGCGCCAACCGTGCAGCATAGAGATGATGCAGCAGCACCACATGCATATTAATGAAGGCATGCTGCTGTAATGGCCACGTGCATAGAAAACGTGTACGAGTGCAGGGGGCGTGTCCAAGCACTGCTCGGAGGCGTGAACATGTCGGCTGCATATGCGCAACCTAAAATGCTGACTAGTACAGCCTGCCTTTAATAGTAATCAATCCTGTCAGTGTCCATGGATACTGAAATGTATGCAAAGCATAAAAGACATCATTGCGAACACAACAATAAGAAGTAAACACAAAGGCATGTAGCTGAATATTGAGTCCCCATCCCTCGAACAAAGATATTTAAAACCCCATGCCCGTATTCCATTGTAGTGTCGCTAGTTATACCAAGTGGAAGCAAAACGCATTGTGTTAGAGCGCTGAGAATTGCCAAGCCTAGCCCAATGGTTTGGGTTACCACCTGTCCTAAATTGTGAGGAACAGTCCCCCTCTAGGCAGGTGTGTCCATACCAAAATCATAATAAATGTGAAATGTCCTGCGATAGTAGGACATAATTATATCCCATATGTTATGTAATAGTCCCATACAGTACGTATGTCCTATATAAAATACCTATATTTTACAAGAAACAGAATAAGCAAGTAATCGAAACAGAATAAGCAATTACACCACTACAACAATAAAAGCTTATATGTAGGCATGAAACTAAAGTACTATCCTTTGTTATGACCGTGGGTATGTGTTGACCTGTAAACTCAGATGTGTGCCACGAAAATGTCCCATCCAGGTCATATGAAAAGGTGGCAACCCTGCCAATGGTCAGAGCATTCACCCAGTATCTGCCCATTCACGGTCCAAGTCGTCCTTCTCAGGATGGCCCATAGATGAACGGGTATTACCCGGGTCTACCTACCATGTCATGAAAGATAAGTATTTGTGAGTACCTATGTGCATGAAGTACAGCTTGTGGATGATCTGAAATGTTAGTGTAGCCCTCACAACCATATTGGTCTCAGAGATATGTAGTGTACGCAATGTGTTCTGTTGACTGTGCCATGGGCCATCAACTAGAGAAGGGATGAATGTTGTTTGTGGAATATAGGGGTGAGGGGTGATGGGTAATGTAATAATTCGCCAAGGGGAGACTGGGTTGGATGCACAATAGGTGAATTGGAGGTCTACGAGGGAGCGGAGGGTGAAACAGGAAGATAACCATACATCCGCAATACAATCCCACAAACATGTGAACATTAAAATGTGCATTACACATGTACAGAAAAG